>NC_056526.1:94341125-94446134 GCF_019175285.1 Sceloporus undulatus
TCTATAAACATACATAGGATGGTGCTTGTAAGAAGATTACAGTGGACCCTTGTTATACGCTGGGGTTTCGTTCCAGGATCCCCTGTGGATAACAAAATCTGTGGATGCTCAAATCCCATTAAATATAATGAAATAGCAAAATGGTGTCCCTTATAAAAAATGGAAAATCGGGGTTTGATATTTGAAATTTATACTTTTTTGGAACATTTTCAAACCATGGATGCTTAAATCTGTGTATAAAATTCAATGTATAAGAAGAACTGACTGTACAATGTAGAAGTACTGTACCTTACCAGATGGCCTAAATATCGTAAAGGTACCAGATTCCATATGATCTTGGAAGCTAAGCAGGGTCAGCCTTGATTAGTACTTGGATGGGAGACTGCCAATGAATACCAGGTCCTGTGTAGGTTATATTTCAGAGGAAGGAACTGGCAAAACCACCTTTGAGTATTCCTTAAGAAAACTCTACAAAATTCATGGGGTTGCCCTAGATTGACAGGAGACTTGAAGGCACACACACACACACAACCTAACCAGAAGCTGATCCGTTAAGTGAGGCTATTGCAACAATCAACCCAGATGGAGTCCAATAGGAACTGCCCCATCAGATTTGGTGAATTAGTATAGTAATCACAATCCCCGAGTAGAAATAAATACTCTATTATCTGATACTTGTTCATAGTACTTTCACAAATTTTCCATACAGTTGTATTCTGATCTCTGAAAAGTACTTATAGTTTTCTTTGCCCCTGTAAATATGATGTTTCCAGTATCTGATACATTTTGCTTATTTCACAGGCTACTCTTTGATTAGTTAATACAAAGGAAATAGAAGCTTTTGACAGAAAGATTGTATTTCTTTGTGTGTTTTGTCACTTACATTTCAATTCTGGTTACGTAAACATGGTATATGTAATGAAGTTTTGGCAAAAGAAGTAACATACACTTTACTTTGTGGAAGGCTCATTAGAGATGCTTCACTTTCACAGCGGTTTCAAAGTTGGTCAAGACCAGAGCTTGGAAGAAATGCATTACAGATAGAAGTATTCATCATTTTCTATTATTTTTGTGCAAAAATATTTGTTTGGACATAGAATGCTGTCTAATACTGAATGTTAAGGGGAGAAAAGGAGAAGGAGAAAACGGGGGAAACAAAATGGAAATGTGTCCAGACAATGCTGGGAAAGACATCCTAGAGAGCTGCTGCCAGTCAGAGTAGACAAAACCAAACTAGATGGTCCAAAAGTCTGAGTTAGTGTTAAGGCAGTTCCATCTGCTTAGATGTCTGCCTATGTTTGAAATATGTTGGAAGGGGACCTGATGGATTGGCTAGAGCCCTTAACAGGAGCACTGCATGTTTTGTTGAAGATCTGTATTGATGTGGAAGGCCTGATTCTCTCAGCTCCTGTTCAGTTTAGGTTCAAATGATACACTGAAGTAAGACTAAGCCACTGGGAGCACAAGGTACTACTTTATTGGTGACAAATACATGGAAAAAGTTCAGAAACAGAACAAAGAAAGTGTTTCCTCTGCTGAAACTGACACAGCCTCAAGTGCAGATGGGCCCTAGTTCTGCACTGCGAAACATTACATTGTTCTCTGGACCATCAAATTCTTGGGCAAAGTGCCATTGTTTCCCCCCTTTTGAGCACAGGGCAAAGGAAATAGCTCACCCAGCCAATGTCACCAACAGATACCCACAAATGAATCAAAATGTGCTGCTTTTATGACCCACACTTGTTGAACTGTGAGAGACAGTGTTTGTTTTTTAGTTAGGAACAAAAAAGGGATGGGGGTAAAAATAGAAAATGAAGTGGGGAAAAACTCCACTGTGATTAGTGGAACATCATTTGGGTTTCAGGGTGGGAAGCGCTACAGGACTGAAACCCATCCACTAGAGAGCAATGCATTTGGCCAGTCAAGATTATTCCAGTAGTAGGTATTGAAATATATTTGATTCATTCTGTAATTAATTTCCTTATCTCTGATTTACACCAGTTTTTGAGAAACATACTGGTTTTTGAGAAACATCAGGGCCACTGATATTAGAGATGGTTTTCTTTCATGACGTTAAGTGCACAGATGTAAAGAAGAACTATCAATTGGCCCATGCAAACAATCCTGCCTAAACAAATTTTCCTGATACCATTTTTATAGCACAATGCTATATGTCTCTACTTAGAAGCAAGTCTCATTGAATTCAGTTGTTTGCACTCCCAGGTGAGTGGTTCTATGACTGTATCCTTAAGTTTCTTCCAGTTTAGGGTTGCCATAATTGTCCATTAAAACCTGGGACAAAATGCAGGACAAAATCTAGACCAAACTGTAGGAAAACTGCAGGACAAAACTCAGCCCAAAATGTAGGACATTTAAGGTCCTTCATTTTTCTTAAATGTCCTACATTTTGGGCTGAGTTTTGTCCTGCAGCTGTCCTACAGTTTGGTCTAGATTTTGTCTTACATTTTATCCCAGGTTATAGTGGACAATTATGGCAACTATATTCCAGTTTCACCTGCTTTTCCTTCATTATCACTTAAACTGCAGCCCAAGTTGCTGTTGCAGCACAAATATTGAGAGTTTACATGTGTATATATTTCACAGGAGATACATTCTGCTGCCCCACTTTTGATTCCTACGTGATTATTAGCCCCTTGTGTGATTAACTGAAAAACATAGTAAACAACTCAGGCTCTGGGTGTCTTTCTTTATAATATTAAATAAATAGGGTGAGCAAACTAAAGAAAAGTACTGGCGATAGATGGCTAAATAAAATGGATGTGACTACAGTAGTTTTATTTTTTAACTGTGATAATTTCACTTTTGAAAAAGGCTTTAAATAATAAAGCTGGCATCTGTTTTCCAATCCTTCTGCCTATAGGTTCAGGAACCATCCAGGCACTAGGAAATGTAGCACATTTGAGAATCTTTCAATGCACCCATGCTTGTTATATTGATCTGCCATAGACAAAGAAAGTTCTTGGAATGTATAAAAAATATGCAGAAATATAGAAATTAAGACACATAAATTGACTATGGAATTGCTATTAGGCTATTTTAAGAACTGAAATGTGCTTAATTGCTTCCAGGCTGTTAAATGAATGTCTGTAATGGTTTAGATTGAGTTACTGGCTATGGTTCTATGCCTTTAAGTATACAGAGTAGCTTTGTCAATCACTTTGACCTGATTGCAAGAAAAGTCATATATGAGCATGACAATACCCCTCTCTGGTGTCTCCAGATAAAAAGGGGGTTGCGTTATGTATGTGTATATATATTTTTGAAGAGATTTTGATTTTTCCCTCCTTTATTACCTTTCAATACCATGATGATACAGATTTAATTATCATCTCTCGTGATTGTTATGATTTTTGAAATCTAGGTCTTTTATTATTGAGCAGCAGTTTTCCTCCCACTGTTGGGTTCCTGTACTGTTTACCCAGCTCTCTCTAAAAATTTTGGACATCCTATCTTCAGCACTTGACAAACTCCTTCCTTCAAGAATACTGTCTCCCTCCCCACATAATTCCGTTTAAAGCCCTCCTGATCAGGTTCATGAGACTCTTAGCAAAACTGCTCCTGCCATCTGCTGTGAGGTACAATACATCACTCCCTAGAAGTCCATCTTCATGAAACCTCAAACCATGGTTCATGAAGCCAGATTCTTCCTAGTGGCACTATCTGTGGAACTAGTTGTTTATCTCCACTATTCTTTCCCTTCCTGGGCACTGTCCTTAAAATGGGAGGAAAAATGAAAGTGCAACCTGTACATCAAGATCCTTCATAAGCCTCATAATCTCATATGATATCCTGAAAGCTATGCCTTGCTGTGACAAGGAAGGGATAAGGATCAGTGGGCTTGATGAGACTTTTCAACCTATCTGTTACATCACAGATTTTTGTCGCAAGAAAATAGCACACACCCATAGACATCCTGTGAGGCCCATAAACCATTGCTTGTGTTCTCCACAGCAGGGAGCATCCTTCCACCACCACATGTCTCCTCTGTGGATTGGCAGGGGTCATTCATGTCCTTCCAAGGTCACCTGCACATTCCTTGATGACTGATACCATTGCTCTTGTTGCTTCTCATCATCACTGATAAGGGAGAGAGCTTTAAATTGATTCTGTAGCTCCAAAAACAGAGATTGATTCATGGTCCTTCTACTTCTATGTGTCACATCCTCCATATGTCAAACTCTTGTGTCTGCTAATGAACCCTCTCCTCAGAAACATCCTCTGTATACTCCTCATCCAGTACAGTCTTCTCCACTCTGTTCAAGAAAACCTCATGCTTCCTAATATGCTGAAGAGTAGTATAATCACAGTTTATACAGGCACTTCCAATTGTCCCCATGTGATAAAGTCCTATGTTTCCTTGCAAGGGAATGCAGTAAGGAGTGCAGTGGAAGTCTCTGATGATTCGGGGATGGGCTAATGCAAGCCCCTCGCCTCCTACAGCTGTTCACATGATAACCTCCTGCTGGTTCAGTGAAAGGTACTCTCATTTACAGGGAGGAGAGGAAAGAAAATGAATCATAGCTTAATGAGAAAATACCTGTTTTGCATGTCAGGTTAAATCCCTGGCATTTAGAAGAAGGAGGAGGATCTGCAGCTGACACATTTAAAACCGAACATAATTTATGTGTTTTTAATAGAATACATAAAGGAGAAACACAGTTGTAAGAACGTTTTACATTATTGTGCTATTTGGGCAGGAAATAGTTCTGTAGAAGCATTTTAGAAATTCAGTAGTGGCTTGCAAAAATTGTATCTGCTACATGGCACAGTTAATATACAGAACAGGGAAGGCACTTTCTTGTCTGTGAATTGCACTTAGTGTGGAAGCCCAGTCTAGAGTTGAGCTGTAGCAGGACATGGCTATATTGGGTTTAAAAAGAACTACTAACGAAGCAAAGGTTCAGATGAGACTGAAAGCTCTATATGCAGCTCCTAGCCTGCCTTCTCCTCATCTGGTTCATTGTTTGCAGCAGTGCTGACTTCCTTTTCCTAAATATGCCATTCTCCTGGGAATAGTGTTTTCTGGTAGCAAAAATGTTCTTTTCTGGTGATTCAGTGTTTTCCACTAGGTGTTCTGTCATTCTTGTTATAGATACCCCAGAGGATAAGGGGTGAAAAGTGGGGATCAATGCAGGGCTCATGACAAAGTCACTGGTAACTAGGAAGCAGCTAAATATATCCTCAAACTGCCTTGGTCCTTAAACTGCTTCTGGGTCTCCCGTGGGACTGGAATTTTACACAGAATCTAGGATTGCTGAGTGAACAGAGGACAGGGTTCCTCTTGCTTTAATACTGAGACAATTCTCAACCTAGGCGTATTGTGCCATCCAAGTAACTTTGACTTGTGGTAATCCTATGAATGAGAGACCTCCAAGAGCAACAGGCATCTTCCATGACATCCTAGGAGGTCCTCAAGAGGATCCAGAGGATGGTGTCACTTACTGTGAATCAAGCTAGGAGTATGAAGCAGGATGTTTTAAACCATCACTCCCCACTTTCCACTGACCAGTAAGTAGCCATGGGGAGCACATAAACTAAAAGGTACATGGGGGCGGGGGACTGAGGGAGAAGAGGTCCTAAAATTTCTCTTGATGGGACTTTATAGTAAGCCTTTGTGATTGAAAAGCAGCTAAAAAGCAGCTGGATAAGCATGAATGGGGTCTGGGCTGGACCTTAGTTGTGTGTGATAACACACAGTTTTGACTTTTCAATCCCACGTCTATCCCGGCAGGATTTATAGGTACAATAATCTCCATGGTTAGCAAACTAAAGAATTATTCAATGTGGTCTCTAGTAATTTGACAGAAGCTGTTGAATAGTTAAGTAAAATTCACTGTTCCAAGTTAGTTATTGCTCCTTTAGGAGGAAAGATTCTGGCAGGCAGTTTTCTTTGGCTGATTAAGAAGAAGTTTATATAACACTGGAGAAATCACCAGAAGTAATATGAAATTAAGTGGCCACTTACAGTTTAACAACCAAAAGGAGTTCAGATGTTTGCTCAGTTCCTGGACTAAATGACACACTCTGTTTTGCTGTTGCACATTTATCTGGAATGTTCCTACATATAGCACTAATGCTCATGTTACTTCTTTTTTTAACAAGGCTGTAGCCTTTAAATATCATTAAGTAATGAGCATATACATGGAAGGCTTTACACTCCCTGTCTTTCCCTTTTGCTTGATGTATGACTGACATGTGGAATTTAGTACCAACATCAAGTCAGAATGGGGATCCCATTGAATTCCCACCACTGCTTCCTGGCTATAAGTTCCTGCTCACCTTATGGGAAATCGTGATCTAAACCCAATTTTTAGTGATAACCAGAGCAGATACAAGTGTGTAGGTACTCATTGTTTATATGCTTGTACTCTCTGGACCCTGTGGTTATCATTGACTGTCCCTTAGCTTGTTCAGTATACTAATGTTAAACTGTTTGCTGAGATTTACCAAGCAGACACATTCATCCCAACAAGTGTGCAGTACAAACTGCAACTCCAAGTGAAAATTGAACACAGAGGCATGTAAGGTCAACTTTCTCGTTCATCCATCTTCTCTCCACATACATAATATGTATAATGACCTGCATGGCATCTCACAAGGCAACCAATCCATTCATTTTCTTAAAAAGTAGTAGTTAAATTGCACAAACAGAATCTACCACTCATCTTTGCCCAGTCAGAAATCTGTGAAACCAGGGAAATGGAAACCTTTTTATTGTTTGAGAGGATGGTATGGCCTACCAACTCAAGTTTACTAAAGTGCGTTACAGACCGCTGAAAAGCGGCGGCCTGTACCCGTTCTTTCCCCAGGGTATTGGGGCCTCAGCTGCCAGACCGGCAGCCTCCGAGGCCCCGATCCGCCGCTTTCCAGGCTGCAGGGAAGCGGCAAAAGGCCGCTTCCCCACAGCCTGGAAAGGGGTGTCCTTGGGGCTTGAAGCCCCAAGGACACCCCGCTTGGCCCCTTTCTCCCTTGCGTTGCTGGGCGCAGCCATCTGAAGGCTGCGCCCAGCAATGCAAAGCAGCGCTGCAAACCAGGAAGGAGCTCCAAAACAGAGCTCCTTCCTGCTCCGCGCAAAGGGCGCATTAAGCGGCCTCATGCAGAGCGACAACGTCACATCCGTGCCGCCCCGTATAGAGGCGGCGCGGTTGTGACGTCATGGCGGCCCCCATGTAGATGGGGCGCCGCCATTTTGTACAGACTCAGTCCGTACTAGGGTTAGGGGGGTGCAGAAGCACCGCACCTTCCTAACCCTAGTACAGACTGACTCCGTACTTAAAGGCCCATCTGTAACGGGCCAATGGTTCCCAAGGGCTCAAAACAGATGGGCAGATGGGGGATGTGGCATTTACATGTCACAATCCGCCAGAGCTCCCGGAAGCCGCCCCAGGATTGTGCTGAGGATGCCTAAAATGGCCCAAAACTGGTTCAGAAGGAGTAGATATTTGAGTCCATTTGATACTGTGGCAGGAAGCACCCTTGGGACTGCGACATGAGGTCACCACGGTCCCGGAGCAATTGGGCCAGTAGTGGCTTCTAGCCAGTCCTTCCTGTTCGTCTGTTTCATATATTCTCTGTAGTTATCTCTGTGGGGTGGGTGTGGATATATTTTATATTTTAATATGTTTTAATAATTTATGCATATTTCAGAAAACAGTAATCTTAACACATATTTTTAAAAATAGATTTTATGTACGAACACTAACTGATACTTCCCCTTTTGAGATTCTCTCCTACTATTGGCTTGGTGCCTTACCAACCTGTTCATCTAGTGAGATATCAGAAATGGAGCACATTATTCTCTTCTACTATGTTATGAAACTTTCTTGACGTTTTACAAAACGCATTAACTATAAACTGAAATATATGTCTTTGGGAGTGAATCCATTTCATAGGGGTGGAAGTTGCTTCTAGTCAACTGTACTTTGGATCACTGCCTTAGAAAAAACAGTAGTCTGCTACTGTTATCATGTATTAATAGTTTCCCACCCCCTTATTTTGTTGCCTTTCTCTTTCCGAGTATAGGTGATATATGCTTTGAACACTAAGAATGATGAGCACGAAGCCAGCATCCAGGCTCTCAAAGAGGCCCATCAAGAAGAGATTCAGTACATCCTTGCTGAGACCAGAGAAACTGTCCTACAGTATAAAAGCAAATTAGAGGAAGCACAGGAACTCCAGAAGTACATCCACACCCTTGAAGAAGCTTTGGAAAAACACCGAAGAATAACAAAGGAGGCACCATCAGAATTTGCCACATGTGCAAAACTGACAGAAGAGAGACAACCACCAGTGGAGACCAAGCAAGCAGAAGAGAAGATTCTCCTTCCCCAAGTGATGGTGCACATGAAACTAGATTTAGAAAACACAGATCAGGCTTCAAACAAGGAGTCAGACATCCTCATGAGCAATCACAAGGCCTTGGCAGGAGATCAGCTAGACAACAGAGGGAAATTAACTGAAATATACAGTATAGATATGCAGGCTGCCATGAGTGAGACAGTGAACTTCAAGTGGGAGAATGAGAAACTGACAGAAGTATACCCCGAGAAAGCAACTCAGCTCCAGGCCTCTCATGAGAAAGAGAAAGAAACCTGGAGAAAGGCCATGCAGCAATCAGTGGCTGATTCATGCAGAGAATGGCAACAAAAGAAAATGGAGCAAAGGAAAATCTATGAGGCTCGAGAATCTGTTTCACGGCAGCAGCTGGAGAAGCTGGAGGCTGACTTGGAAGCAAAAGGCCAGAAAATCAGTGAACTGAAAAAGTATTCCCAGAAGCTGAAGGAGAAAATGCAGGTAGGAAGCAAGATTCTTTCACCATTTGTGCCCAGGGTTAGCAGGAAAGGAAATCTTTGGATTGTTTTCTGCCTTGAATTATTGAGAAGTGAGCAAAGTGTTTCAGTCTATAAAAGCTAGTTCCTAATATTCTATGAGTTTCTAGCAAATCCAAGAAACAGGATACAGAATGGGTTTCCAAAGATGTTGACAGTTTTCACTTGGGATGAGGCAAAGACTTACCTTACAGCTGTAGGGTAATTTAAGTTTCCCAAGGCTTTAGCCCAGTGATGGTGAACCTTTTTGAGGCCGAGTGCGCAAACTGCAACCCAAAACCCATTTATTTATTGCAAAGTGCCATATCCCTCTGGCTTTCTAGTAACAAACTCTGGCAAACTCTGTGCTGGGACGATGGCACATGTGCCCACAGAGAGGGCTCTGAGTGCCACCTCTGGCACGTGTGCCATAGGTTCGCCATCACTGCTTTAGCCTTTGTCAAGGAAACAAAAATATTTAAATGACAAAAATATCAAAGCCAAGCCTGTTAGGGTCTAGCTTTAAATCAGCAGAGTAGCAGAAATGTGCCTTTGTCTAACTGTAGCTTCCCTAAGAACTGAGGCTGACTCAAAAACAACAAACACATAGCTTGTAGTTCAAAACAAAAGTTTACTTATGGCTTTAATCTATATATACATAAAGGTTATGTCCTAATCTAGTTAGTGAAAAGTTCAGATAAAAAGAAACCTCTGTCTCATCATTTTTGCAAAGAAAATTGAAAGAGGAGGAAGATGGAAAGCATGCAATTCAGTTGAAAATATTTTGAGACAGGATGTCTGTTAGTCCCAAAAGGGGAGTGACCCAAATCACATGGGCCCTGGACAGATGGGCCGTTTAGCACGTCCTGGCGATGTGCTAGGGTTGCCTTGGGGTGCCATTTCCAGATGCCCTGCAACCCTAGCATGTCACCAGGACGTCATTGTTGCGCGGCGGCGTATACACGGCGCGCGTAGCGATGACATCACTGCTGCGCAGGGTCCAAATGGACTTGTGCAGCAGCGATGTGCTCACGCCGCCGCAAGCAGTTTGCGGCGGCACTAAAACGAGCTGCTTTTTAGCACTCCTTTGCTTTCCGTGTAGCCGCAGCATGCTGCGGCGCAGCTATGCGGAAAAGAGAGGCGGATCCTGACCATCTCTTTCTGGCGGTCTGTACCCCACCGTGGTTAGTCTGAATGAAAGAGAGGAAGGGGCTCAGCCCACATGCAGGAAATCCCTATCTATCCAAGGAGGGGGAAGAGAATGCAACAATTCTCCAACAACAGCATAATGGCATCCCTGAACTGACATCCCTTTACCCTTCTCTGTAAAAGTGAATGGCTGCCACTTAGTGCTAAATATGCAGCTAATAAAAATCTCTGCATGAAGGGAAATAAAATGCAGAACCTGAGAACGACAGTATAGTGAAGGCAGAGCTTGTCTAGCAGCCATGACTCTTGAGTGAGTTAATCTCAAGACTGATAAAGACATCAAGCCGTGGGGTGCTGTTGGTGGTATGGGAGAAGGCTCCTGTTCCCTTTTGTGAAGGAGATTCCAAGGATGTGGGATGTAGGAAATATGTTTCTCAACCTCCTTCCCTCTGCACACCCAATGATCAAAGAAAGCTGAATAAAGGAGGGGAGAAAAGAATTTAAGAAGGATGAGATTTGATGTTAAGTTTGGCTGTTGTGGTATATAACTGTTGATAGACCTCTCTCTTCTATGAATTCAGCTAGTCTCTTACCCGCATGGATTTGTTTTGCCTGTTTTTAAAAACAGTTTATTTACAGGCCAGAAGCCAACATGGTGTAGTGGTTTGGGTATTGGACCACAACTCTGGAGACCAGGGTTCGATTCCCAAATTGACCATGAAACCCACTGAATGACCTTGGGCAAGTCACATGCTCTCAGCCTCAGGGGAAGGCAATGGCAAACCTCCTCTGAACAAATCTTGCTGAGAAAATGCCATGAGGCTTAGGATCGCCATAAGTTGGAAATGACTTGAAGGCACCCAACAACAACAATCACCTCTATAAGAAAACCTGATGAAATTCATGGGGTCACCATAAGTTACTTGAAGGCACACCCAAACATGCACTTCACCATATATTTGTCAATTCATTTCCTATCTTGCAGACTCTTCATTGACACACATACACAACCTGGTTTCTCGAGTGATGAATATGTTTACTATATTAATGAGTTTAGCTAACATTTTGTAGCCCACAAATTATACATACATGAGATTTTATTAGTCGTATATTATTATGTTAAAATTAAAATGAGTGATTAGGAAAGACTTATTTAGAATCAGCGGACTCTGTAGGACACACATTGTCATAGTGAAATTCAGTTTACAATATGTATTTGATACTAAGGAAATCTTACATAGAAGGAAAAGCTATGTTCTAACATTCAAATTTTCAGTAGTGGAAATTAACAGTACATTGCTGAAACTGTTAGAAGCTTGTCATCTTCGCCCCTCGAGTTCATGAGCTAATTTAGATTGTCAAAAGAAAACTGTCATTGAATGGCAAAACTGTAGAGTGGTAGGAACAAAAGGAACATAATTTCCTATATTTTCCACATTTCTCTTGAAAGCTTCTTTTGCTTACAGCAGATTTCTTAGCTGGCAGCAACATCCTTCAGAACTGGGAAATGTTATTCCCCCAGAAATATATGTAGGATGAAAGACTCAAAAGAAAAAGGATTTCTTGGGTTACTACTCTGATAATTAATTAATTCTTAAGGCAAAGTTATAAAATATATATTCAAGATCAGAGATAAGAGGACCAATGTTTTCTCATTATTCTCCCACTGTATTTCTATTTGCATGAGAATCAAACAACAAGATATGTGATTGAAAAACTATTTATACACATTATTAATTATTATTACTAATTTTTAAGCTCATGTAGTAAAATAGCTAAGAATCAGTTTAGAGCTGGACAAGGTGTAACAGAATAATCAAGGAAGTAGAGCAGTTCCTCTTAAGAGTATAAGTTACACTGCTTGGGGCTGTTTAGCCTGGAGGACAGATGAATGGGGGTATGCAAAATTATGCAGTGTAGAGAATGCAGACGGAGGTTTTCTGCTCTCTCACAGTACAAGAACCTGGGGGCCATTCACTCAAGTGGAATGGTGGAGGATTCAGGATAGTTAAACGGTAGTACTTCACACAGCACACTGCTAAACCATCGAATTATCTGCCAACTTGAATGGGTTTAGCAGTGGATTAGTGAATTTGGGGCTATTGGTCCATTACTATCACTACTAAGGGTGGCTATCTTTCATATTAAAGTCAGATAAAACCTTTTGTCTATCAGTTGCTGGGGGACTGTAAGACAGAGGGTGTGCTCATGAGTTGTATTAATGTCCTACTGGTGGGTTTTCCACAGTAAACTGTGGAACCAGCTGCAGAGTGTGCAGTCCCACCACAAGGTTTGTGACCTGGTAAGGCATCAGTAGTATGGATCAGCACCTTCTTATTAGGGCTTTACATCAACATTTTTCCAATCTAAATTCAAGTCCTTAAATGGCTTGGGGCCTCAATATCTGAAGAACCATATTTTGCTTTATATACTTGTTTATGGATTGAGGTCCACAGGAAGGGCCCTCCTCTGTGTCCCATAGGTAGGAACAATACACTTCGAAAGGACATGGGATGAGGCCTTCTTTGATTTGCACCCATTATGGAATGCCCTTATATGCTTGGTCAGTGCCCACAGCGATGTCATTTTTACACCTATAAAAACAGATTTTTATTGAAGCCCTTTTAGCCTATCATCATCATCATCATCATCATTACTGTTTCATTTAAGTCCCAACTTTTGCCCAGCACTGGGAGTTAAAGCAGCTTACAAGATGTTAAAACCAATATAGAGTAAAATACACACAAAAACATAATTTAAAACTATATAATTGTTACTTTTAAAATACTGTTAAACACTATATAAAGTCAAATTTATTTTTTCCAAATTATGGTGTATCATAGTTTGAAATTGTTTGAACTGATTAAAAACTTGACTTTGGCCTGGTACAGTCGGGTGGAAATCGCCATCCGTGGGCCAAAATTAGGGTTCGGGAGTGCATAGTGACCACATGCTCACGAAGCCTAATATGGAATGGTGGCACCATCATAGCAGCCTCCCATCCACATGGGGGCCGCCATGATGACGCATGTGCCACACAAAGTCCAGACATTGCTGGCAGGAAGTGGCGTCATGGTAGCACCCTTTCCCGTTTGTGGCGCCACAAAAAAAGAAGCCGCTCTAGGCAGCTTCCTTTTGGCAGTGTATCGGTGCTGCAGCATGTGGCTGCTGTAGCACCAATTCAGGACAAAGACAGGCGTCACGGAGCTGCCAGTTTGTCGAGCCCCTTAATTTGTCAAATGGTTTAAAAAGGCTTTAATTTATTTAAATTGTCTCTTATTGCTGTATATTGTTTAAATTTGTTAAACTGGTTTTATGAGATGCAACACTGGGTTTGGGGGGATACAAATATTATAAGAAAATAAATAAATGACTTTCATGATGGTGAGTGTTTGAGAAGGGACAGTTGCAAACATGGCAACAAGGGAATGGTTTGTGTATACCTCTCATATAGAGCAGCTGTTTCATGCAAATGATGCTTTCACATAGTTGATGCCAAGCTATGAACCTTCCAGAGCTCAGCTTCATCCTTGATGAAAGTAAATACTCCTCCTATCCCTCCCAAAACCTTGAGTAGCTGCTAAATTGCAGTGGTAGTAGTTGGTGGTAGTGTCCCACATTTAAATTTGGTGACAGTCTGAGGATTGTATATCATTAGAAATATCAAGGCCTCTGGTAGATTATCCTGTGCAGGCCTAATTGAAATCTGTGTTCCTGTGTGGTTCTTCTAAGGGCAGAAACTAGAGGTGAAATAATAAATGCCTCATTGCAATTAAATTGCAGTTTTGAAAAATGCAAATAACATTAGGTGGAGTGGATAGGTTTATCATTATAAGTATCATGGCAGGAGGGGATGGAGACCGGAAACGGCATCTGCTGTGATGCTAGGAAAATCCTCCCTCTGAAAATCTGCATTAGTAATAGATTTTTCTTTTGAGGAGAGAAATTTTCCACTATGCTGCACTAGGGAAAGAGAGGGCTAGACTCTTGAAAGAGTTGATTGACACTCTCCCCTCAAATGCTGCTGCTACATGTAGTTGGAAAAAACTAAAAGTACAAAGAAATAATAGAAGTATAAAACGTTAAATGCAAAAATGTAATCTGTCGCATGATAAAAACCTGCTGCATACCCCGCAACATTTCATAGATAAAGGCTGGTACACAGGTGGACAAGCAGCATCAGAGTGTGGTTAAGATGGCAAAAAATATTAATTAGGAAGAACATATAAGCTAGGAGGGGCTGAAGCAGTTTGCTTTTGCCTATCTCTACTGAAAAGGACAAGAGACTCTGCACCTCCTCCTCCATACCTTCCAACTGTCCCAATTTGGCAGGGACGATCTGGTTAATTCTCTGTCATCCCACTTTTCCAACTGATTTTCAAATGTCCTTGTTTCTCTCTCCTTTTCTCACATTCCCTTTGTCCTCAGCTTACTTCAGTTACTGCAATTGAGTACACTTGCCCCTCCACGTTTGCGGCTTTGACTTTTGCAGATTTGTTCATTCATTAATTTTATTAATATGTTCTCTCTAGGAATGTCTAGGTCTTCTTGCTCAACTCGGTGATCAACTTTAACCAAAAGTCGCATTGAAGGACCTAGAGATTCCTAGAGAGACCACTCCACTAGGCATTTGTAGCTTGTGACTTACTGTATACACCCATGTATAAGTAAAAAAATGTGTTACAAAATTGACCCAAAAAACCTGGGTTGACTTAAACACGAGTTAATAAGGTAACAAGATAGCAGGGAGAGCGATTATTTGCTCCCCGAGCCTCTTCCCAGCTCGGTTGTCTCCAGAGGGGTCAGCTGGGCTGGGAAGATGCAGGACAAGGGAGCAGGACTTCTTCTACATCCATGGTTACTTGCCCTTAAGTTTTACTTTTGACTTATCCACATATCATATAAAAACCCAGAATTTTGACCCCAAACCCTACCCTTGATTTATACACGAGGTTAGCCTATACATGAGGATATACTGTAGTTTAAATAATTTCTGCTTGCAAGGAGATACCTGTAAATGGCATTGAAGTTCATGGGAGCCCACTATTAAGAAGAATGAAGCAGCTGTTTCAGGCAGTTGGCTGGGGAGTAATGAAAGGATGGAAAGTTGTAAGTTGTTTAATTTATTGTTGTTGTATTTTATTACCAAGGAGGTGCTTGTGGAATTTTCTGCATCTGCTGCCATTCAGCTCAACCAGCCTTGGGTACTATATATATTGTGTGGGGAATAGGTGGGAGGATGGGATCGATGCTAGTTGCTATACAGGCAGCAAAACGTCTTGGACCAGTTGCATATAGACCTTTTAAAGAGTTAAAATGTGACTGAAAATCACTGTGGCATAGACCCAAGTGGCTTTTTGAGACATGGATGTTATTACTGCCACCTACCCGACCATCATAAGAAAAGAAAAGTCAGTGCTGTTTCATTACATCCTGTGGCAGATGCCATGAACAGAAGCTACACATTATTTAAACCACCACACTCAAGCATTGCACCTAGTCAGGCATTACTTGTCAAGATGGAAAGTAATGCAGCAACAACTAGGAATGTTCCCATAGTAAGTACTTTAGTAGGTAATGATAATAATCATAACTACCGTATATACTCGACTATAAGTCGACCTCATGTATAAGTCAAGGGCAGATTTGAGTGCCAAAATTATGGATTTTGATATGACCCTTGGATAAGTCGAAGGTAAAACCTAGGGGCATATGACAAAGGACCTAAAGGATGAAGCAAAGCTAAACAATGTCAAAGAACTTCCAAAATTCCAGCAGACATAAATCTTGGTGCTCACTTTTAAGGTTGAGTGGATGAGAAAGTAGAGGGGGTCAGTGCTTCCAGGACAGATTATACTCTTGATTTTCACCAGGGGACGGTTCCTTCTTTTAAATAAGAGTTAAGATATAGTATCTACATTGACCCGTGGATAAGTCGACTTAGTTTTTGGGGGTCAATTTTTTGACCTAAATTTCTAGACATATACATGAGTATATACAGTATATAATGATAAACTGTGTTTGCAGGGCCTGGAAATACAGTTGAAGGAGGCACAGCAAGAAACTTTGGAGTACAAAAATATTAGAAAAACTTTGGAGGAAGAACTTGTTACTGCCAAAGAGAGACTTCTGTTGCAAGAAAATGAGATACTGCATAAAACAGGTAAAAACTTAGTCATCTGCAAATTTCTTGGAAGCTTAAGTAATATAGCATCAAAGATTGTGAGGTCTGGAATCTCCACCTGAAGTCTGTCTTCCACTATGAATTCAGTAGATAGATTATTTGTTTGTTTGTTTAGGAGTTTCAATACCATCTTTCTGAATCCAACAAGGTGCCATACAGACAACTAAAATAAAAAGTAGAACATAATGATCAAATAAAAACAGCAGGACACTAAAAGCAGCACTATATAGGATCATAATTTTAAGTGCTTAGTGAGATCTTTTTTGAAACAACTGTAAGTGTTATATATTAAAAATCTACTACAGTTGCTCACAGCTTGTGACTCACTCTCTCTCTCTCTCTCTCTCTCTCTCTCTCTCTCTCTCACACACACACACACACACACACACACACATATATATACCATAGTTTCTTGTTTGGAAATTAAGACAGAGTCTTGAGTAAAAGGGCTGTTAAGGTGAAGTAAAATAAAATGAGGGGAAGTTATTCCTTTTCACCTACATAGGGAGGTGGGATAAGGAACATTTAATCTAGCCTACTTCTAGCCAGATGGTGGGTGCAGAGTAGAATAGAGCTGAGGACAGGCCCTGTCACTATAATGACTGGGAGTGGAGAAGGAAGCTAATTCATGCTATATTAATCCACATGTTTGATCATCAATTTGGTGTGTTATGTCATGGGGACAAAATGAAGACCATAGTAATGTTTTGAATCAGATACACCAACTGCTGTGGCTACTGCAACACACACTTTGGATTTTTGTAACTTTTGCCTTAGAATGCATGTTTATGTTTCAAATTTACACTTGAACTGACCTCCTGGTTAGCAGAACAGTTTTTCCTCAATTTCCCCCCCAGAAAATGTCATGGATTTTGGTTCAAAATAAATCATATGGGTTGCTAACAGACAAATTTATATTTCATTAAAGTCATAATTAAAATCATAAATAGCAGTCTGGGCAAAGTTGGGTAAACTTTCTAGAGGTATATAAATGGAACACATTAATCTCGTGCCTGACAATTCCAACAAATAATGTGTACTTATCCATTTCACAGAAATAATGGAGACTGCACTGAACTCCCACAGCAAAGTCAGAAGTGAAGTCGATGAACTAAAGAAACACATCCTGACCTGTCAACAGGCATTGCCTACAAAACAGAGCCAAGGCAACCAAGATGGTGGAGATTCTCAGGTGTAAAAGCAACACTTATTTCTCATTTAGTGTACCCAAGATCTTACATGATTATCTGATGTGGTAAAACAAATGAATACAACCCATCTCTTCCATTTCCATCTATTTTCTGATGCTTACTTGGAGCCAGTTTTCACATTTCCATTTATATGGGAAGAAGCTACCAATGTGCTCTCCAGGACTGAAAGTAAGGAATGAAGAAGTGATCATCATAAAAATGTTATTGTCCCCCCGAGGATGGCATCAGATTGTGTTGAAATGTGTGTAGTGAGCCAGGACGCAATTATCCCTGTTCAGTCCATTGCTGAGGGAATGTAGTTTATGGATGAATTCCAATTCTGTTGTTTCTCTTTCCAATCTACATTTGTAGGTCTTTAGTTCAAGGGCTGCTGTTCTGAGGTCTGAGATGGAATGCCCAGGGAAATTGAAATGTTCTGCCACCAGTTTTTGTGTATTCCCATTCCTAATGTCTGATTTATGTCCATTTATCCTCTGGTACAGGGACTGACCTGTTTGTCTAATGTAGAGTGCTGATGGGCATTGATGACATAGTATGGCATAAATCACATTGGATGAGCACATGAAGGCCCCCTAATATTGTAGATCCTGGATAAATGTGCGGGCAGAGTTGGCATCTTGGTTTGTGACAAGGCTTAGTACCTGTGTCTCTATCTGTCTCATGTGTCTTCCTGTGATGAGTACCTCTTTGAGGTTTGAAGGCTGTCTGTTGGCAAGTAAAGGTCTGGCACCAAGAGCCCTTGAAAGAGTGGCATTATTGTCTAGAATTGATTGTACAGTCATCCCTCCATATTTGCAGCTTTGATATTTGCGGATTTGATTATTCACGGATTTCATTAATATGTTCTCTCTAGGACTGTCTAGGTCCTCCAGTGCAACTCTGTGGTCGACTTTAAAAGTTGCACTGAAAGACCATTTGCAGCTACTCCAGTGCCATTCTATGGTCAGTGTATGTTGGACATTGACCACAAAGTTGCACTGGAGGACCTCTCAAGTAAAAACAGTGTTTTTGTTATTTGCAGTTTTTCCATATTTACGGGGGTCTTGTTCCTAGCGAATATGGAGGGACAACTGTAGTTCATTGATGATGTGCCTGAGAGATCCCAGTTGGGAGCTGTATGTGACCACTAGTGGTGTTCTGTCTTGTTCTCTCTTCAAACTGTTCTGTAATAGATTAGTCCTTGGTACAAGTCTTGCTTTGTTTATTTGTTGTTTTTTACGTCATGTGGTGGGTACTGTAGTTTGAGGAATGCTTGTTATAATTCCTTGAATTTGATATCCCTGTCTCATGGGTCTGAACAGATGTGATTGTATCAGAGGGCTTGGCTATAGACTATGGATCTGGTGATGTGTTCATGGTGGAAACTGGAGCCATGTAAGTACATATACAGTGGTACCCCGGGTTACGAATATAATTCGTTCCGCGGCGCCGTTCGTAACCCGAAAGATTTCGCAACCCGAAAAAGCCATAGCCGCTAGCGCTGAAAGCCGCGATTTCGTGCGAAAAAGCGCCGAAAAGCACCAAAAATTTTTTCGTAAGCCGGAAAAAAAAACGTAACCCGAAACAGTTTTTTCCTATTTAATTTTTTCGTATCCCGGAAATTTCGTAACGCGGTGATTTCGTATCCCGGGGTACCACTGTAGTTTGCAGTATAGTGTGGTGCTTAGATGTCCGTTTTGTGGTGTCCAGAAAGTGAACTTATTTTGTAGATAGTTCCAGGCTGAGGTTGATGGTGGGGTGGAAGTTATTGAAACTCTGGTGAAATGTCTTGAGTGAGCCTTCTCCATGAGTGCAAATTATAAAGATATTGTCAGTGTACCTCAGGTAGGGGAATGGTTTCTGAGTACATGAGTTAAGGAAAAGTTGTTGTAAGTTGGCCATGAAGATGTTGGCAAATTGTGGTGCTATGCATGTGCCCATGGTGGTGCTATTAACCTGAAAGTATGTGTTGTTCCCAAAGGTGTGTGAGAACAAACTGACAGACCTTGGTAGCTAAGTCTAATAAGTTCCTATCTGGAATAATGTTCCTGATGGCTTGTATTCCATTTTTGTGAGGGATTTTGGTGTACAGAGATTCCACATCTATAGTGGCTGAGATTTTTTATTTATTATTTACAGTATTTACACAAGAGGAGACAGTGCCTGCATTACTGTTTACAGTGTAGGACTCTAGTTTTAAAATAAAACCACCTTCTACATTTTTCTTACATAGTGCAGAGAAGCACTAATTCCTCCCTTCAAAAAAGCAGTGAGGAACCTGATGATAAGTAAGGCATTAATTCTTTTTGATATAATGTTAATGGAAAGACAATACTTTTAGTGGCTTCCTGCCAAATAAAGCATCAAATTACTTCAGGTTTCACTGGTGGGTCACAACTGATGTGTCTGTATCTTTCAGCCCAGGGAATCTACAGCACTGGAAAAGGTAGCTATTAAGCAACAGCAAAAAGAAGATCTTCGCAAAATTAAACAAGAGTCGGATGAGGAGAAGAGTCGTTTAAAAGAGCAATTGGTAAAAGGGCTGGAAGACCTTGTAAAGAAACACACTCTTGAAATTAAATCAGTCCGAGCCTCCATGGACGTTGAGAGAAAAAAAACTGCAGAAGGTGGGTTTTTCTATTAATAGGTGCTATGATTCATTGGTTCCTTTAAATCTTTTTGCTCATGGTGACATCATTTAAATTATTCCTAGTAGATGGGGAGAGCATTAAATTACAACAACAATTTTATTGCATTGTATTTCTTTTTAAAAAAATGAGCTGAGCTGATTTTTCCCTACTAAATAAAAGCTTCTCAGAGAGAAAGGAAGGTTAGTATACCCTTGATGTGCTTCCACATTCTTGGCATTGCTGTTACTTGCATGCACAGCTCATGACACCACTGTGATTAATGTAGTAGCTGTTCCTAATAATAATGGAAACTGTAAATGTCTTTTCCAAGTGCAAGTTTTCATCCATAGGATCTTTGCTCTTCAAAGCTTGAGTGGAATGAATTCCCTGGTTGGCAACTTTTTTTTTTAACAGGGTCTTACTCTGGACTGAATAGAAGCTGAAAAGATGGGAAAGTTGACTAAATGCCTGGATAGCACCCCCATCCCAGGCACCATGTGAACAGCAAAAAGCAGAATTCATACTTTATGAACTTGCAGTTCATTCTCATTTCATGCCTTAGGGCCAAACTAAGCATTATCTTACTTGAGTTTTTGCCTGTGGGTTTTTTACCCCACAGATTGCCAGTGTGCACTACAGAGCCAGACAGCGATCCTAGCTGGGAAAGGTTATGGTTTTACTTCTTTGCTCTCTGTTCTGGTTCCACATCCTGCCTCCTTCTTGCACCTGCCCTTTGACTTGCCACAAATAATCAATTGAAGCAAGTGACCCTTCTTTGGCAATTCAAATTGCAGACCTATGGGGCCAGTCCAGATTGGGATCTCAGTCATTTAATCCCCCTCCCAACTGATCATCACAATAACACTAAAAGTGTATTTAATTCTTTTTATATCCTACTCTTCATCAGAATTGCAGGGCAAGTAACAACAATATTAGACAGCAGCAATAAAATGCTGAAAATACAGCAACATATAATAAACCAGTCAGGAATGAGACAGATTGCAATAGCAATTAACCAGTCATAATTTCTTGGGAACAGATGGGTCTGCTTGGTCTAGTGATGAAATGTCAGTAAGACTGACACTAGCTATACTTCCCGCAAGAGGGCATTTCAAAGTCAGTATCACTACAGACACACCCCTGGCAGGTATCAGTCTATTTGCGAGAAACCAAAGTGTGTGTGTGAGAGAGAAAATGCAACATCCTGCTTTTCTACTTTAAAAACATCCAGTATACATTATGACTCTGTCCAATTAAACAGTAACCCTATCAATCTGTTCAGTTGAGATCACTGCGAAAGGTACTGCTTTCAGGACCTCTTCATTCAGCAAGTAATGTTGAGAGCTACTGGAAGAAGGCCTTTACTATGGTGGCACCTTATCTGTGCCATTCTTGCTCCACATTCTCCACCAGGAGACTACTTTAGAAGAACAGTATGAATCAAATTCTGTTGCTGCAAGACATTAGCCTCAGCATGAAAAAAATCAGCAATGAATACCAATTTCAAACTGAACAAAATGTGTAAACCATTAAGTGTATCCATACTTAATTCCAAGCCATGAGTTGGAAGAGATCACAAGAACCATTCAATCCAACTTGCTGCTGTAAAGGACTCCTGAGGTTGCCTATTCAACCTCTGTTTAAAGTCCAAAGAAAGAGAATCCACCAGCCACTGAGGTAGTCCGTTCCACTGTCAAAGGTATTCCCAGTGTTTAGCTGGAATCTCTTTTCTTATAATTTGAACCCATTAATTTGCGTTTCTGGAATATAGGAAAACAAATTTAATCCATGTTTTACATGACATCCCTTCAGATATTTAAAGTTGCTATCATGTCATTTCTCAGTTTTCTCTTCTCCAAACTAAATATACCCAGCTCCCTTAGTTGTTCCTCATAAGGTTTGGTTTCCAGAACTTTGATCATCTTTGTTATCCTTCTCTGGACATACATCCTTCATGAACTGTGGTGCCCAGAACTGGACACAATATTTCAGTAGAGGTCTGACCAAAGCAGAATAAAGTGACACACTACTACTTCCCTTGATTTCTGTTTATACAGTCCAGAATTTCATGGGCTTTTTTTGGCTGACACCTCATAATGTTGACTCATGTTTAACTTGTGGTCTACTAAGACTTCTAGGTTCTTTTCACATGTACTGCTATCAAGCCAGGTGTTACCCATCCTATATTTGCATAGTTCATTATTTCTGCTTAGAATGTTTATCTCTTTTAAAATTCATTGTGTTAATTTTGGCCCAGCACTTGAATCTGTCAAAATCATTTTGAATTTTGACTTTGTCCTCTGGGGTATTTGCTACCTCCCCTCCATTTGATTCATCTGAAGATTTAATAAACGTGCCTTTTATTCCATCATCTAAGTAATTTATAAACAATACCAGGCTCAGGAGAGAACCCTGAAGCAGCCCACTAGTCACTTATTTCAAGATGAAGAGCATTCATTAGTGAGTACATTCTGGGTTCAGTCATTCAACCAATAATGAATCTGCCTTAACAGAGACCTTGTCAAACGCCTTACTAAAATCAAGATATACTATATCAACAGCACTCCCCTGATCTATCAAGCATATAACTCTATCAAAAAAGAGATAAGATTAGTTTGACATGACTCATTTTTGAGAAACCCATGATAGCTCTTGCTAATCTATGATTGACTAACTGTTTAACAATCTGTTTTAGAACCCTGCCTGGTATTGACATCAAGCTGACTGGTCTGTTGTTGCCTGGATCACTTGATTGTAATTGCTTGGGTTGCTTTTTTTGGCTTTTTGAAGGTGGCAACAACAGCTGCCCTCCTCCTAGTCTTCTGGGATCTCTCTTATTCTCCAATAATTTCCAAGATTATTGACAGTGGCTCTGAGATTACATCTGCCAGTCCCTGAGTGCTCTTGGATGCAGTTCATTTGGCCCTAGAAACTTGGAATTCAAGAGGACCATTTCCTCCCAACCCTTCTAAACTGGTTGCCCAAGTACAGTAAAACCTCAGTATCTGCAGACCTGCCATCCACAGAATCAAGAATCTGCAGATAGCAAGCCTGTGTTTGCCACACATGGCTGTGCAACCATTAGGGACAATGGAGGCTTACCTGAAATCCCATTGTCCCTAATGCGTGCACTGCCACTGGGGACAATGGGACTTGAGCATCTGCAGATTTTGGTATCTGCGGGAAGGGGGGCAGAACAGTCCCACTGTAACAGTAATCTGTATATGAAAAGGCTATAGGTGTTTTCATGGCACTTTATTTGAAACAATTGGTTTGGTTGAGCACCCAGTGGCTGTATATACTCATGTAATAAGTTTAGAAATTTTAGTCAAAAAATTGATCCAAAAAACCTGGGTCGACTTATCCACGGGTCAATGTAAGTACTGTACATTAACTCTTATTTTTTTAAAAGGAACCATCCCCTTGAAAGTTTAATCCCTTCTCAGAGCACCTAAAAGAAAGATCAACCCCCTCTACTATCGCATCCATCCAGGGTGATCACAAACAGTTATGCTTGCTGGAATTTTGTATGTTCTTTGGCATAGTTTCCTTTGCTTCATCCTTTACATCCTCTGTTATATGCTGCTAAGTTTTATCCTTGACTTATCCATGAGTCTTATCAAAATCCATAATTTTGGCCCCAAAACCTGCCTTCAACTTATACATGTGGTCAACTTATAGTCGAGTATATATGGTAATTACAAAGGGAGATGTATTAGTGTGGACAATATTCTGCTTTCACATATGTTGGGACTGGGGCCTCTTGTTAAAGTTTACATTTGGTACGCAAGTCCACAATTGCTTTCTATGCTTGACATGTCAAGATTCAGTTTTGCATGTCAAGATTCAGTTTTGTAGTCTTTGCTTCTGCACAGGTTTGTCCTTGGGCTGGATCTTTCTGGCCCCATTTTAAGATTTGTAAACCAGCTGCTGCCAAATGGGTTGCTGAAACTATTTAGTAAGTCTCCTAGGAAATTCAGGTAAGCTTTGAATCAGCTGTCCTAAGTTGCATCTGGATGGAAGTCTCTTAGAACTGCAAAACCACTCCTTTGCTGGCATAAGTAACACTTGCTGCAGAAATTTTACATATTCACACTTTTCAAAATATATACATGCCGGTACTTTCCATTCCCATTAATCCCCACCCATGGGGGTGAGTGATGGGACGATGGCAACACTTCTTCCTCTCCCCTCATGTGCTTGTGGGCTTTTCCGAGTGGTTTCAAAAAATAAAAAAAAGGAAAAAAACTGATTTTAGTGTGGAGATAGAGGGATTCTTCTATCTTTGCTGCCCCCCTTCCCATTTTAATTGAACTTTTCTTCATGCCTGGCTCCAGTACTGGTAACTAGTACTTACCTTTGGTATGGGTATTCGGCATGGAGAACCAGACAGGGAGAATGCTGCAGTTAAAATAATCAGAGTTAAATAGGCAATTTCAGTGATGGTGCTGAAGACATTTTATTTCTGAACTAAAATAATAAATGTCTGGTGATGTCATTTAGAAGAGCCAAATGCAGTTCACATCAAAGGCTCATCTTTGATCCAAAAGACACTGCAGAAATAATCCAGTTTAAGGCCACTTTAACTGGCCTGGCTCAGTGCTAGGGAATCCTGGGAACTAAAGTGGCACGAGAGCTCTCTCTGACAGAGTAGGCTATATGTCTCATAGAAGTACAGTTCCCAAAATTGACCCAGGCCAATTAAAGTGGTCTCAAACTAGCATTGACCCAGGCCAATTAAAGTGGTCTCAAATTGGATTATTTCAGCAGTGTGTTTTGGACCTATGCTTCTTTATTGCTGTAACCTGCCCGGATTCCTTGTGATTGGGTATAAATTGTTGTTGTTGTTGTTGTTGTTTACTAAAGAACATAGCTGATTTCCTTGCCTTCTCCCCTCAGCACCATGGTAACTGCTTACATAAAAGAACACTTTTTTAAATAGTACTGTACAGATACTTTTCTATGCTCAACATTAATTCAGCATAGCTACTCTTAGTGTCCAGAATATACCAGCATCTCAAACAGAACATGGTAAACAAAATATTTTCATCCATCCTGGAGATTGGCCTCAGCCAGCAGCATTTATGTCTTCAGTCTGTTCACATCAGGCAGAACAGCCATGATCGACTGCCTTTTCTGTGTTCTTATAAGTTATGGCTGATAGTTGTTTATTTTTTTCCCTTGTCTAATACAAGCAGGTATTCACTTCTTCTGGAAATGGGATTGTGATAGGCAAACAGTCCTGCTACCCACACATGGGTTTTCTATCTACCATTTTAAAAAGCCATTCATTTCCTAGTGTTCTGAGGTTCCACCTTAGATTTCACTTCTGTCAATAATATATGTCACTTTCCCCCCCTTTTCTTCCTAAGAGATGTTATTCTTTCTTATCACTTGTTTTGAGTTAGCTGGCTTGAAACATAGCTATTTACTGTATTTATACCCTGCCCTCCAGCCCTAAAGGCTCTCAGAGCGGCTATGAACTTCAAACCTGTACATTTAATATTCTCCTTTCTGTTATACACATAGCATCTTTTAAATTTAGGATTTTCGGTCTTAGGTTTCATATGGAGATCTGGATGTGGCAAAAATTATTCTTATTATTGACTGAATTCCCATTACACCTCAGCCTCATAAGAGCTCAGGATAGCTCTGGTGGGGCTATACAGACAAAAGAACAGGGCTATGCAACTGAGGAATGACCAGCTTACAATGGCCCCCCTCTGAAATGTTAGTAAGACCAAGTAAACATGGTTAAAGGAACAGAACCTTCCCCTTTAGATTAAGGGATAGATTAGGTTCCATTTGAATCATGCCCATAAGGCAGTATTCTTTTAACTGTCCATTATTTCATGAGATGAAGCAAAGAAAACATGTCCAACAAACAGGCACAATAAGCCTTTATAATAAAGCATTTCCTGGTCTTTCCACCCTTAAATATTAAATGCACTGATGTAGTAGCTCATTTAATTAGCTGTGGGACTCGAGTGCTTCTAGCTCTTCTTAAATTGCAATTCAATACTGGGCAATAGTAATTCTGTAATTCCCCAAGAGCATACTACAAGGGAACTGCTAGCATGCCACAGGAGCAATAAATATTTCAGGGCTCGCTATGAGTCCAAAGCATCTACCCACAGAGAAGTCTGACTTCTGTCTTTCTGCATGATTTCCCGTCCTGGCCATATGTCGGGGGGGGGGGGGGGACTCAGCTTGCAGACCAAGAAACACAGGATGGGATCCTCTGTGGCTAGATAGCTCTCAATCTTGCAAGAGAAATCACTTGAGGTATGCAATAGCAAAATGCCCCACTTGGACCACATTAATTTAGCAACAACTTCTGGATAATTCCCATTCACTCGCAACAATAAGCAAGATTGTCCCATAATAAAAGCTTTAGTACTGTAGCCTAATGACACAGAAAGAGTCTTCTAGTATTGTACATCTGAGAATAGTCCTGTTTTGTCCAGAAATAAAAAGAGCCTTCTTTTTCTCGCAGAGCTTTGCATGAAAACACAAATGCACACATTTACATACACCTGTTTTACATTTTGAAATGTCACTTGCTGCAGAGTGCAGGTTTCATTAGTCAGATTGAATCTAAATTTTCCCATTGTCAGATATTCACTTTGTGGGTGTTATACTTGCCCTTTTTATTGCCTCTGTGCAGTATTTAGATTCTTGCTTCATTGCTCTGAATCATCTTAAATCTTCCTGCTTTAAAATTTATAGGCCACCACTGTGGAAGAAGCCCTTGTAATTGGCACTCCCCCCCCCCCTCTCTCTATCAGGCTGAATTGTATTCAGTCAGCAAATCAGTTGAAATAGAAGAGCAAGTGTGCTAGTAAGCTCTAAATACAGATGTCCTAAGGCAATTCAGATAAGGTGAGCATTCAGCTCTTTCCACTACAGATGAGTGTACAAGTTCTGCAGATTCCCACTGGACTCTGTGAGAAATATGCATTTAGCTCAGGATTCAAAAGTTGAAATAAGTTGGGTTTTGCCTACTAGCACTGGCAATTATACACATACTATATATATATATAGTTTATTTGTATCCCGTTTTTCCAAAATCTGATCAAAGCGCTACATTCCCCCAGTTTTCTGTCAGATTTTCAGGATCATAGAATCATAGAATTGGAAAAGACCACAAGGGCCAGGATGTGCTGCCTAGGATGATGGGGATTCAAGGCTTGCACATTTGAGGAGCACCGGGTTGGAAAAGTCTGTATTAGCAATATATGTGCCTATTTTTAATGTCACACTCAGTGCTTAAATGTTTATGAAACAACAATAGTTGAAAATGTTACTGAGTGAAAGCCAAGTACAACCTGAGCAACTACAAAGAGGCTTCGCAGACCAGAGGTTAGGAAAATGGAATTTCAGGTCGGAGAGCTACATGTCTAGCTAAGCCTGAGATATAAATTTCTTTTTCTATAAATTAAAGATTATAAAATGCACACAACAGCTTTATAAAATGCACACATTATAAAATGAATACAGCAGTTTGGCCTTTTCAAAGTATAGGCTGCTTCTTCAAATTATGACCAACCAATCCTGTTTATGAAGATATAAATGAGTTAAATGCAGGAGGGGGGACTGGTATAAGAGAAAGTATCCAAGCACAAGCATATTTGTTGTTTATGATACCTTGACTATACCAATGCTACTCAATGTGGTAGTGCATGAACTGGTGCTGGTCCATGACTCATTTTCTTCTGGTCCCTGGAATGTTTGTAGGAAAGAAAGACAGACAAGTTAATACCAAGTCTACTGGCAGATTTACCTTTCTGCTCTCTTACTTTGGTTTTGATCCAGAACAGTGCTGTTTGGATAGTTTTAAATCTCCCTAAATACTCATATATATCTCCCTCCACCAATAGATGCCTCCATTGACCACCAGTTCAGGCTAAGGCTCATTACAAATTTTTGGTTCTGGTATTTAAGACCCTGCACTTTAACCTCCCCCAGTACCTGGCATCTCAGCTAGCCTGCTATGTACCATCTTGGAACTTAAGTTCTACAGCCAAAGGATTATTGGTAGTTCCACCAATACATACAACTCTGTCAAGGCTGTGAGCCTTTCAGGATCTGGCTCCACATTTATGGAACACACTTTGCACCTCTGGCTTGAGAACGATCTTACCCGCTTTCTTCTTTGATTCACTGGATTAAGCAGCTGAGTATGCCTAAGACTGCCCAGATGAGTAGCGAATGGTGGGGTGATGAGGATTTTGTTTTTAGTATATTATAGTGTTGTGTTTTATTATTTCATTCTTGATTATATATATGTAATTGTCCACTCTTTGGTGAAAAGGGCATTATAAATAAACATTGTTGTTCGTAGAGAGATTTTGTAGCACCTTTGAGACTAACTGAAAGAAAGAAGTTGGCAGCATGAGCTTTCATAGACTTCAGTCTACTTCCTCAGATATTATTATGATTATATGGCATAAATATTGTACTGGTGCGGGAGGGGGAAATTGTTTCCCCCCACATCAGCTTGAGAAGCCCAAACCTCCCCAGCTATTTAACAAAGCAATCTTATGTGAACGTCTCTTCAGAAGTATATCCCTTCCTATGTGGGATTGCATGTTCCTAAAAATAACAACTAAGAAATACGGTAAAACATGAGAACAGGTATTTACTCTTTTTTTTTAAAAAAAAGACTACAATTCTTTATTGAAAAATTCCTTCACAGGAATGCAGCACTCCTAATACTTTTCTGGTGATGGGCGGGATGTACCTTTCACCATACATACCTGAGGCAGTTGAATTTACTTCCTATTGGTAACTTTTCTTCTTATGCCAGGTTTGAGAAATGCATTCCAGGCTTAATATATCCCATGCAGTTCAGTGTATATGTGTATTAGCTGTATTAAAGAAAATATCCTTTTGCCTCCAGGGCATGATTTTGCTCTGTCATGTTACCTGACAACTGCTTAATTTGTCAATTTTAGGAGGTTCAAATTCAGTTAGAGGAATTAAAAAAGAAATATGAGAATGAGATAAGACAGCTGCAGAAGGAGAAAGAAGCAGTAAATGGAAAGCTTCAAGACTGCTCTCTGGAGGTATGTGAAACATAAATCTGTCCTTGTGAACAGAAAGGATTTTAATCTTTCTTCCTGCCTGAAAGATTCTTGATATGCGGAGGCTTCAACTGCAACGTTTCAAGGATATGTCACAGGACTATATGCGGAATAATACAATGATTGTTTCACACACAAGTCTCTTAAACAAGCTCCATGGGTGGCAGAATATAGTGGCTGCTTGTATAAGGATGTAATTTGGAGAAGTGGTTGTTCTTAAACCTGTATTTGTTAATGTGATGGAGCTGTGAAGAAGGCATTTTCAGAAAGGAATTGCCATAAGCAGAGTGAGCCAAGTATCAGGCAGCTGATTCTGAATGTCATTAAGATTGAGCAAATTGTTGCTTTTTAAAGGTATTGTCATTGCATTTTTATAGTAATTATTTTATATATCTCAAACTACAAATCCCAGAATTTCATACCATTGAGCCATGGCAGTTAACGCGGTGTCAAACTGCATTAATTTTGCAGTGAAGATACAGCCATCATTTTATGTCTTGCCTTGGCAAAAAGTCACTAGGTAGCCTGAAGATGCCATCCTAAATGCATTGGATTTAGTAACTGTACTTTGGAGTAGAATTTTCAGTAGATGTCCAAATAAACATTGAAGTTGTTGTTCAGCAATCAACTAGTATCTTGGCTTCACCCATGCTCTGTAGTAAGGGAATACTGGTGCATGGATGGATGGGGGATGGACAAAGGTTGATGGTTAGGAACGCAGAGTTCATGAGTATTAAGTATTTTCCAGCGTTCCAGTGCAATACTAGCAAAATATCATCAAGAGTATGTAGATTGGGCAAATCATCAGGATAAACCAGGCAAATAAAATGTATCTTCTAAAATACTGGTTCCACGAAGAAGAAATTTGCTGCCTCCAAGGTGTCGTCTTTGCATTGTGTTTTAAAACTTTATAGGTAGATGGTTTTATTTCATGCTGTTAAAATGATCAGAGATACAATTTATCTCCCATGAAGGTTGCAGAAGATTCCTGTAAAATGCATTTCATTTGTCATTAATTCTCCAACCATCTTAAGTGAATTCAGTGCATAATTTAAATTCATGGACTGAGCTAAATTTTACATCAGTTTGTTCTTATGGCAGTTAATCTCAGCACAGATAGCAAATGTGTCTGGGGGGAGATGAGAAGAACAGTCGTAGAGAGAGGAAGATGCATAGATGGGTTTATTAATTGAGGAACCAGGGTGTGTAGAGAGGAGAATTAACGTGTATGCATTTAAATTTCTTAGGACATTGGCTGAGGACCTGTGGTATACACATTTCTCTATTTGAAGTAAAGTCAGCCCTCCATATCCACAAATTCTTTATCCACGGATTCAAGCATTCATGATTTGAAAATATTATATAAGCAAATCTTGATTTTGCCATTTCATATAAGGGGTACATTTTTACTATCAATTGCATTTATTGGGACTTGGATTTTGGTATCCATAGGGAGTCCTGGGACTAAACCCTAGCGAATACCAAGGCCCCACTGTATTCTGTTGAAGGACAGTCTTGCTCACAGTTGACTGTATTTAGCACTGGTCTTTTGGAAGAATGGTATCCAGTGTATGGGATATATAGTTCTCCTCCATGTTACAGTTGCTAAAAATTTCCTCTCAAGAACTTTCTCTTGAAAGCTAGACAGCCCATCAGAAGAACGTTTACACTACCAGAGAGGGCTTCAGGATTGAAGGGAGTGAGTCTCAGATTCCCAGCACTATAGTGAGCACTGGATTTAGACCAGGCATGGACAAAGAAGGGCTCACAGGTGTCCCCTGAGGTTAAAAAAAAAATCAAAATTGTTTTTGCCCCAAAATTACTTCTAGGGAACTATGGGAGCATTTTTGCTGCATTTTCCCTCCCTGGACCATTTTAGGCCCAAGAAAGGACTTTTTCAAAAACAAGAAATGGAGGAGAACAAGAAAACAAGAAATTAAGAAGGTGTTGTTTAATAAACCCTAGTGAGCATCTGGGCACATTTCAATATTTTGTAGGGGTGTGGTGGGAAGGAAGTACCCCCCCCAAGGTCTCCTGGGGACACTAATGCAACCCTCAGCCTCCCACAGTTGCCCATTCCTGACTTAGACCAGTGATAGGTTTGTTGACATCAATAAGGCAACAAAGGATGTTTAGAATTATGCCAAACAAGCACGTTTCATCTGTGCGTATTTTCTCCTGCCAATTTAGGCTTTAAGATTAGAGACTTTCATCAGACAAAACCGTGACATCCCTAAGTGTGCAGAATTCCTTAAATCTCATGCCCGAAAATCCCGTGAGCGGCAACAGGAGGTAAGGAGTGCAAATTATCCATCATTAAATGAACATTTATCTATCATTAAATGAACAGGAGAAATGCTTCTGACTTGGAATGTAACTTAAACTGTTTCTATACAAAAGATTTTTAGTGATGCCAAATTTGTTCCAGGCAATAGTTTGATATTGTTTCTGCTGTCCAGATAGGAGTGGATGGACTTCATGACACTGCCCCTTTGAGCACCAGATCAGGGCTGCGGCAACCGGATGCCACGCGCCTGATCTGGTATTTTCCCGGCACAAAAAGAAGTGGTAGAAAGGTGCTCCTTTTTGCACTGGGAAACCTATTTATTCAAAGTAAGCCAAGATTCCACTGGAATCCTGTCTTAATGGTCAAACAAACTGGCCATTGTGCCAATCCAGTGAAACTGTTAGAAGAGCAACTAATAGGTTTTTTCTCCCTACTTATCCAGTCATGATTAATGAAAAGTAATAAAGCAGGTTGATTGTGCAAACAACAGGTGTTCTTGGAAAAGCACAGTAGTTCTGAAAAGCCTTAATAGTACTTTGCCTTCTCATACTGGTACTGCAGTTGCAGTTGCATTTTATTACAATAAAAATTGCCAGGAAAAGTCTATTCTGAAAAAACTTAGAGGAGCAGCGTAGGAAAGTGTAGACTGCAATGTTTTCATACAGTCTTCTGTATACTCGAGAGATAAGAAAATATTCTGTAAAAATTGAGTGCACCAAGAAAGGCAACTCCAGAGAAAAGGTCTAATGAGGAAGCAATCTTAGACATTCCCCTTTTCCTGTTTTTCAGTATTTTACTCCTTTCCTTGGTAGATGAGATGAAACAAACAAGAATATTAAATATGCAAGTTTTCAAACAATGCAGTTAAATCTCTCCTATTGGGTTTTTACACATTCCACATAGTAGAAATAATTGCTGTGTTTGAATAACCTTAATTCTGTGCACAGTTTCAGAGTAGGACTTCTACCTTTTTTTGTGATAGCAGAGCTGTCATGGATGGCTTTTGGGCTTTCAGATCTTATAAACTGCATCATTGCAAATTTGAAATTGCATCCCTGCATATAGGGGCTTTCAATTTTATTGCATTATGTTGATCAGATAGCTTTCTTTAGGATTCCTTTGTTCATCAAAATTTACTGGGCAAGTGAGAGAGACACTATATTGGTGGTTTTTCCTGCCTGTTATTTCTTTGGTTTGTTTATCTGCTTTTTCCTGCCTACTGTGCAACAGGCTTTGAGACCTGCTTGCTACTGTTGTGAGTAGAGTGGTAGGCAAAATCAATAAAAATAAATGACCAGAAACAGTTGAAGGCAGCATACTACTGCATATCATTTAGTTTTAAAGTGACAGTGTTGCTGTCTGGATCATAATATGGCAGTTTAAGAATTATACTATCTGGCTGTAACACTCAGGGACTGAGTTACATCATATTGTCAGTCATGCTTTTGTTACCTCTATAACCTTAACATCCACTAGTAAGATATCACTTACCAAAAGATTCAAGCATGCAAACTTCCAAGTGATTTATTTTGTATAGGGACTATCTTTATCCACATAGCTAATGTCTATTTATTTATTTGGTTTATATCCTGCTTTTCTCCCAAATGGGACTCCAAACAGTTCAGACATCTACCTGTTAATTTTGCAGTAACTGTAATCTGCCTTTCACCCAAAATGGAACCTAAGGCGGCACACAGCAAATACATCTCAGGGTGAAAGCTAAATATTACAGTGACCTGAACAATAATGAGTGTTTCAGCAAAAATGGCAGCCAGATAAAAACAGTTCTGAATGTCTGTTTTGAGAGATAAAACTTATTTAATCAGTGGGGCTGATGGGGTAGAAAGTACAGCCACCCACATTAAAGATCACCAGAGGTGAAGGCGACTTCACCTAGTTTGCTGCTCAGCATCCTGTTGAGGATTAGATGGATGATGTCCCATTTGCCCAAACAGTAGGACCCCCCACTGCATTTAACATTGCGTCACAGTGAAGATACAAAAACCTAAAGCAGTGATAACTTGCAGTTCAATGTAACATGGCCCTCTTAGCAAAATTGTTTCCTGAACCATACCATTTTTCTGAGTAAGAGGCACTATTGCCTGTTTAAGCAGACTAGAGTAGACATTCATGAGACATATTCTTTAAAAGAAACACAGCTTTCTAAAGCACTTGCTCAAAGCTATAAATGTTATATGTATTTGGAAAGGCACTCCAAATTATAAGCATCTTTGACAGGTTTCATGTGTACTGCAGCATTCTTTTTGCCAACCAAGCCTTTTAAACATTCAGACTAAGGCTATGCAACTAATTCAACAGAATCCCAAATTCTGAAATCAGTTGAGCTTAGTTAGACTGATTTGTACCAGATCTTCGTTGAACTGGATTGGCCCAATTGAGTCCTAGAGCAAAACAGCAGTCTTTTGGAACACAAGTCCTAGCAGCTAGGCAGAAGGATCAAGACCTGTAGGGCAGGAACAAAGTATACTTAATCATAGAATCATAGAGTTGGAAGAGACCACAAGGGCCATCCAGTCCCATCCCCTGCTATGCACAAAGTCAAAATCAAAGCATCTCCAATAGATGGCCAACCAGCCTCTGTTTAAAAACCTCCAAAGAAGGAGACTCCACCACACTCTGAGAGAATGTGTTCAACTGTTGAACAGCTCTCACTGTCAGTAAGTTTCTCCTAATGTTCAGGTGGAATCTCTTTCCCTGCAGTTTGTATCCATTGCTCTGTGTTCTATTCTCTGCAGCAGCAGAAAGCAAGCCTGCTCCTCAATATAACACCCCTTCAAATTCCTAAACAGGACTATCATATCACCTCTTAATAATCTCTTCTCCAGGCTAAACATACCCAGCTCCCTAACTCTGTTCTCATAGGGCATGGTTTCCAGACCCTTCACCATTTTAATCACCCTTCTTTGGACATGCTCCAGCTTCTCAACATCATTTTTGAATTGTGGTGCCCAGAACTGGACACAGTATTCCAGGTGAGGCCTAACCAAAGCAGAATAGAGTGGCACTTTTACTTCCCTTGATCTAGACCCTATACTTCTGTTGATGCAGCCTAGAATCATATTGGTCTTTTTAGCTGCCGCATCACACTGTTGACTCATGTTCAGTTTGTCATCTACTAGGATTCTTAGGTCCTTTTCACATGTAGTCTTGTTAAGCCAGGTGTCCCCCATCCTATATCTATGCATTTCATTTTTTATTTTTATTTTTTGCCCTAAGTGCAGTACATTACATTTCTCTGTGTTGAAATTCATTTTCTTAGCTTTGTCCTAGCTTTCTAATCTATTAAGATCATTTTGAATTTTCATCCTGTCCTCTGGGGTATTAGCTATTCCTCCTAATTTAGTGTCATCTGCAAATTTGATAAGCATGCCCCTTGTGCTTTCATCCAAGTCAATGATAAAGATGTTGAATAGCACTGGACTCAGGACAGAACCCTCTGGCACCCCACTGGTCACTGCTCTCCAGGATGAAGAGGATCCATTGCTGAGAACCCTTTGAGTTTGGTTGGTCAACCAATTACTAATCCACTTAACAGTTGTATTGTCTAGCCCACATTTTACTATCTTGTTTGCAAGAATATCATTGGGGACTTTTTCAAAAGCCTTACTGAAATCAAGATATGCTATGTTTACCACGTTCCCTTCATCTACCAAGCTGGTAATTTTATCAAAAAAGAAATCAGATTAGTCTGGCATGACTTGTTTTTAAGAAACCCATGCTACCTGAACAAATCTTGTCAAGAAACAGGGCCACCCTAAGTGAAAAAGAACTTGAAGGTAAACAACAACAGTGATCAGATCCAATGATAATTATGAAATGATGGCTTATTTGAAGAGAAGATATTTTTGTTTTATTCTATTTAGTGCTTTTCTTTTTATAAAGAAAAAATGGTACCATTTATATGTCTTAAATGTACAAAGCAAGAATGCAGACTCCTTGTCTCTTAGTGGTTATGTCACAACTAACCAGTGAAATGGTTTTCAGAATGTACTGTTATTTAAGAACACGCAGAGTATTTAGCTGGGTCAGATCACTATGTACCTACATCCTAGCAGCTACCAGGTATCTCTGGAAATTGGCCATATTCTATATTAGACCAGTGCCAGGAATGCAGTGGTCCTTCCACATTTGCTGGGATTAGGGGTGAAGGACCCCCATGAATATGGGAGAAACACAAATAAAAAACACTAATTTTTAAACTTACCGGAACACCTCTCTAGGAATCTCCAGGTCATCCAGTCCAACAGTATGCAATGCCAAAATATCTGCCAGAAGTTGCTAACAGAATCATACTGGAGGACCTACAAATGTTTAGAGAAATGTTTTCTCTGGGAACGTCTAGGTTCTCCAGTACAATTCTATGGACAACTTCTGACAGAGTTGTGCTGGAGGATCTAGAGATTCCTAGAGATAACAAATTCATCAAAATTGCAAATAATCAAATCTGCAAAAGTCAAAGCTGTAAATGTATTTATTTTAATTGACATGGCCCCAGTCAAACTGGTTTGCAGATATCTTTCCTGAAGGCTGAAAAATCTGTTTACCAGAGGCAAAAGTGAAAAGAATAGATATATTCCAGGCTGCTGACTTTCTTTTAAATGGCCTTTAGCTCTGTTGTTTGTGTTCACTCCAGCCTTGTCTGAATTGCTGAGTTAATCTGTTCCCAGTTAATCTGATTTTGCCATTAGCATTCATAGGGTGTTGAATCATTTGATTCCTTCTCTGATGGCTTCCTCAGTATAAGGCACAACTGGAGTCAAGATGCTCAATATTCTCCATAAATTTTTGATTTGCAGGAACTTGCGGGGGGTACATTTTCTTTGAACTGGAGAAATACAAAGATAAAATACCCAACATTTTGTTTTTAAATTATTCTATGCAACCTCTGCTTACTTTGTTATCAGAGGTTTGAAGCAGCAGTAGCACCTCCAGGGGGTACATTAACATTAATGTGCATCATACCTGTAACCAGAGATTAAAAACTCTCCATAGCCCCTCAGACTAATATTGAAAGGAAAAAGCAGCATCTTAACACCTCTGTGCTTGCATTGTGATCAGAATGGGAGCTACAAGTGAAAAGGGCAGAGTTCTTCCCTTTCTTGGCTATTTGTTTGCACATAACGTATATTTTTGTAACTACATATACATCATAACAAAATAATACTTGTCATCCTCATCATCATTGGTTTCACAATCTACCAGATGTTACTGACTTGAGCTTTGTACCTTCAGTGATTCAGAGTCTATCTAAGAATCTAGGCAATATAAGGAGTCCCTGGATAATGTGATGTCTTTCAAGCCATGTTGCCATTTGTAATTGTGCTCTTTTGATCTTATATATGGCAGTTTCATTCAGATGTTTTGTCAGTCCACTTGGAATTGCTCCCGGAGCACTTCTTGTCACTGGAACCACCGTTGTTTTCTTTTCCCAGAGGCAATGGATCTCAATTTTTCATTTTTCAAATATTGGGGGGAAGGATCCCAAACCCTAAAAATAGTAAATGTTGTCTGTATAAAGAAAAGAATGAAACTGTTGACCACCTTATCAGTTTGGACAGCAAGACTGTGGAGATTGAATATATGATAAAGCATGGCATAGTGGGTTGAGTTTTGGACTGACTCTGGAGATCAGGGTTCATTTCCCCACTTAGCTATGGAAGCCCACTGGTGACCTTGGACAAGTCACACTTTCTCAGCCTCAGAGGATGATAGTGGCAAATTCCTTTGAAGAAACATGCCAAGGAATTCCCTTTCGGATCCCCACAGGTCAGGAACTATTTAAAGGTACAACAGCAGCAACTTTATAGTGGCTTGCAATGATATACTGGAATCTATGCCACACAAAAAAAAAAAGAAGAAAAAAAAAAGGATTTCCCATCCACAAAGTTGGTAACATAAGTCTGAAAAACGTATAAAAAATGGTGACATAAAAATACTATGATACTTTAAGATCCAAACAATTAGAACATCATATGCTGGACATAACCGTAGTTGGAAAAAAGAAGGCTTTGATTGTAGATGTGGCAATCTCAGGGGGCCACAGAATTGAAGACCAAGGAGGGGAAAGAGACTTTCGTCATCGTCGTCATCGTTGTCATCACACCATTAATCTAAATGGTGCTGTACAAAAATCAAACGTACAAACTGTCCTGCCAAAAGCGTAACAATGAACCAACACACAATGGCAATTCAGACACAGCATTCAGAGCTAACCGAAATGGAAGTATGGGAATTGGATTACAGAAGTTTGGGGTTCAAAGGGGCAATAGTTACTTGTCCTGGAGAGGCAATTATGGAAAGTGAGACGTGGCTCTAAGGGTGAGATGCGTAACACATGGAGCACAGACTGGGGCCGACTATGTGCTAAGAGGTTAGGCTTCAGGACTAATATTTATATCCGAGATCCTAGCTTTTAGGTGTCCTAGGTGCTATTTTGCAATGTAACAAGATGTAACAAAAGACCTCATGGTCTTCTCAAGAATCAATAATGGGTTTCCAGACAGGTTAATGGTTTTAACTTTGGAGCTACAAAAACAGCGATCGGATTAGGACAACCCCAGTGTTGATTAATAGGAAAGCTGGCTGGGAGCATAGCAGGGGTTTAGCAGCAAGCGCCGTCTTACTGCCTTCAGTTCAATGTAATGTCCTTTGTCTCTTGATGCAAGAGAGGGAAGGAAGGAATAGAACACCTATTCAGCTTTTGTCTTGGTGTTACCTAGGTCCTCCCACATGTCTTCAGATCTCTATGTCCTTCCCATGAGGTTAATCTGGGGTTCCATAGGTCATCATGACCTCCTAAGAACATGCTTGACGCAAGGTATGAAAATATGGAGACCCCAAATATAACTTGGGATATGCAGGGTGTACTAACACTTTTCTGTGTTGTCCTTCTATGTGTAGGCAAATACTTAAAAAAATTCTAACTGGCCTTTGGGAACTGTCTGTTTTTAAGAAAAGTTGTTAAATAGCATGTTATACTGCTTTTCAACTTTTTTTTTTAAAAAAACTCATTTAATAGATGTTTTAAATTGCCGTTCATGTTACTGATAGTTTAATAACCTTGTTGCCTAAATTGCAGGGGTCCCAACAGGGCACCAATAACACAAATTGTACTCAATGGGGAAATTAATTTAGGTAATTAGGAAGCAGCGAGGGGGCTCCAGTAATATAAAGCCAGGATCTCTGCCTTTGTATAACAGTTCCAAATCCAGAGAACTCCAGAGGCAGGTTTCCAGATTAATTTGTGGGTGAAACAGACAACCCTTTTGCGGTGGCTTCCCAGCTGCTTGAGGGTATGTCATTTAGACAACAAACACCCCCAAGCTAGCAGGAAGCTGCCGTGAAGCCACCCAGCATTTAGATGCCGTATGCCACAGGAGTGCCAAAAAGCCATGGCGGCGGAAAGGGCAACTTTTTTTCTGGTCCAAAAAGGAGTGGCATTTTCCCACTGCTTTTTGGGCCAGAAAAATGCCAGATTGGGGCTGTGGAGTGTGGTTACCACAGCCCCGATCCAGCAATCAAAGGGGTGGTGCCAAGTCACCTCTTTAGGGCCATCTGTTTTGGTACTCACTTTATTTTACACACACAGACACACTGTCTTATAAACAGAGAAGAACAAACGATGCAAAGGGAGTAGGTAGTAATGAGTTCCAGGATGACTAAGAGGTAATGCTGTACCTATCGGAAGCCTAGTTCCAATTGCGGGGTTATTGGAAGAAGGATGGCTCAGTAACTGCCTGCAGCACATGGAGTGGCTGGCTACCCTTCTTGAATCCAGGGGATCTAGAAACGGTGGTATATGCACTGGTAACCTCATGACTTGACTTCTGCAATGCGCCCTACATGGGGCTACTCTTGTGCCTAGTTTGGAAACTTCAGTTGGTTCAAAATATGGCATCCAGATTGGTCGCTGGAAAATCTAGAGGTGACCACATAACACCAATCTTAAAATCTCTTCATTGGCTGCCTGTTAGTTTCCGGGCACAGTACAAGGTGTTGGTAATAACCTTTAAAGCCCTTCATAATAGTAGTAGTAATAATAATAATAATAATAATAATAATAATAATAATTTATTTATTTATAGCCCGCCCAATCACAAGGAATCTGGGCAGGTTACAGCAATAAAAATACAGAATAGAATAAAAAATCAAAATTAGCCCCTCCCCAATCCCCTTCACTCCCTCCATGGCTTGGGTCCAGCTTACTTGTGGGAACGCCTTCCTCCATACAATCCACCCTTCACACTCAGATCTTCTGGGAAAAACCTATTGCAGCCAAGGAAGACCAGGTTGGCTGCAGTCACCCAAAGGGCCTTTTCATCTGCCACTCCTAAATTATGGAATGATCTGCTTGAAGAGATCCGACATATCACCACTCTTGACATCTTTAAAAGGGCTTGCAAGACGGTTCTCTTCCAGCAGGCCTTTCCAGACTGACCTCCCGTTACACTGATATGGATGCCTCCTGTTTGCCCCAAGATGTGTTGCTTCAATTATATCTATTTCAACTAATTTTAATCTGTAATTTATAATGTTGTTGTTTTTGTTTTAAGGCGGGGGGGGGGATAAAGGGATCATGTAGCCTTGGTTATGTATTATTATGTATTTTACTGATGTATTTTTGTTGCTGTAACCCGCCTCAATCCGTACAGAAATGCGGGATAGAAATAATAATAATAATAATAATTATTATTATTATTATTAATATTATCATTATTACTGAGTTGTCCATCTGAAATCGAACATCCATCCACCTTCAGACTAGACCAATTTCCTATTATCTGGGCACATGTGTATAAAGCAAGAAATGGGACTTGAGGGCAGTGTTTCAGGAGTTGATAGGCTTACGTGACTTTCCCATGGGAGAAGAATGGGGTGTGATATGCAAAAACATCCAGATGATCAACGTGAATGTCCTCAAAGAATTTCATTCCCAGAAGGAAACTTCTTTTGACTGTAGTATGCAAACAATTTTCAAGTCCAACTCACCACCATCACTCCCTTAGTGAAGGGATTATGTCAATTCCGATTTTAAGCAATCTTGGCTAAGTGCCTCTGACTGCTTCCATGCTGAACCATCTAGATTTCCAAATATGTTGTGGTTGGTTTCCTGTGCTGGGGAGCCTCATGGTGGCTACCTGCTAGCAACCTTCCTTTTGATATTAATCTGATAGCAAAGGTCAAATGGGGCGATTAAGGGCTGGATCCTGGGGTAACAATATTTTAATAGCATTCTATGCATTTTACTGTATTATATTAGTTTTATTTTTGGAAACTGCCTTGAATTCCAGTGTGGGTGTGGGAGAAATATATGTAAGGGCTATTCAACAGTGGAACACACTCCTTCCTAGGAATGTGGTGGAGTCTCCTTCTTTGGAGGTCTTTAAGCAGAGGCTGGATGGCCATCTGTCAGGGATGCTTTGATGGAGGGTTCCTGCATGGCAGGGGGTTGGACTGGATGGCCCTTGGGGTCTCTTCCAACTCTAGGATTCTATGAGTCCATGATTCTATATAAATACACATACATACATAAAAGAGAATGTTGCCTTCATATTCTGCAGCCAGCTGGCCTTTCTCCATGCCTGTCTCTGCCTCTCCCATGCAAACACGGTCTCTTAACTACCACCCTATGAGAGTGCTACCATAAGTCAAAGTAAACTGAAAGACATATAACAAACAAACAAGCAGATTTCAGGGTGTAAAATTACTCTTGGGTCGTCACCATTATATCTTTATAAGCATGGGCACAATAATAAAAATATGCCTCTCAAAACAAATGAACACAAAAGCTATTTTCAACCATGTGATTGAATCTTAGATAGATAGCTTTGGCTCACTGCTATTTAACACATCCATATTAGATTACTTCTGTGTTTAGTTTTGCATGTATGATTTATGATTCTGTCCCCATTTGCATTCACTGTATCCTTCAGATCTGCCATTTCTGAGTCTCTGACTATGGGCCTGTCTAAATTAAGAAAACTGTGTTTGACTATGCCTCTTTATGTGAGACTAAGAAGGAAAATGAGTCAGATGGCTGTCCTGAAGATCAAACAGGTTCAGGGAAGACCAAGTCTGAATAAGAAACACAAAGGTACTGGAGCTTATCATGGTCTTCTCTGTGCAAAATTCATACCAACCCCATTGAAATTATCCTAGTGGCAGATATTTATCAGAAACCTTTTCAGCATTGGGATGCAAAGTGGTTTGACAAGGAATGAATCAAAAAGCTGTTCAATTTACTAATGGGGGAAAATGGGAAATAAGGACTTCTCAGAGTTTGGAAAGTTAATTTTGCCTCTATAGAAAAATAATTCATCACCAGAGTGAGTGGTCCCTTGCTTTGAGTGCTGGACTAGGACTCTGGAAGGCCAGTGGGACCATGGAAAACTCACTGGGTGACCTGGGTAAAACAATTCTCTCAGCTTCAGTCGAAGGCAATGGCAAACACCCTCTGAACAAATCTTGCCAAGAAAACGCTGTGATAGGTTCACTTTAGGAAAGCACACAACAACAACAACAGCAGCAAAATTTATCACCATTATTATTGTCATTGTTGTTACAAATGGCAGTGTTGCCAAGGGACTTATTGCACTGCTTATAGCTTTATTCATTATTTAAAAAAAAGTATTGAGATTGATGAGAGAACACTACAGAGCTTGAAGAATTCCATTCCATATACCTCCAAAATGCCCTTTAATAACCTTTCATTAATTAGAAAACATTACTTGTTACACACATACAAATCCTGTTACATCATTCCTGCTTGTTATGTTGGTTTTGGTATGCTGTGTTGTTAAGTCCTAATTATCCAGAAAAAAATGAATTTATTGCAAGTAACTAGGTTACTGATAGCTCATTATTTCCAACCACTGGGATCTCTGGCCCTAATGACTCACCAAAAATAGTGAGTTGGAAAGAGGGGGCAGAAGAAAAGGGAGCCTGAAGGGAATGACCTATTAATTCTGAATTTTTATTGTGTATAGGGTAGAAGAGACTTCGTATAAACTGTAACCTCTCCTTAACAAAGATTTATCTTTGTATTTATTTATTTTTTAGTTGCATGATGCATTGGTACAACAAAAAGACATTTCTAAACATCAGAAAGAAAGAGGAAAAGGCAGAGAGCACCCTCCAGTTCCAACCAGTTCCAGAAATGAAGAGAAGCCAAGGTATTGGGATGGAGAGGGGGCTTCACTAGTCTCGGCTTTGGCCAAGGACAATAACCTTCATAAGGAAGTGGCCCTGTGCTTGAAATGTCTAGAAAGTATTATATTGAAATACGTCACCATTCTTTTCTTAACAAGATGAATGCTGGTTTTTTTCTAGGTTGGACTCTGGAGGGACACCAAAACGAGAAGACAGGCAGACTCTTGCAAGTTTCCAGAAAGAGAAAAGCAAAGAAATACAAGCTTTGCAAGAGGAATGGTACTACCAAAAGACAGAATTGCAAGCTCAAGTACAGTGGCAAATTCTGTATTGATATTTTGTAAGAAATGCATTCCTTTAAATAGCAAGCCACTTCCATATATAAAACTCAGCACTGTAAACAACAAATTTGTACACAGAAATGAAAGCCAAATTCTTCAGCTGTTGGAGCCAAGTTTCTGCACCCTGCACCATCATATCGTTGTGCACATGCCCTGTGTATGTGTGCACACCTTCCTCAAATGAGTTTCCTTGTCCCCCATAGGACTACAGCACTCATCATCCCCAGGCATTGTGGCCAAGGTCTCATAAAACCTAAGAAACCCAGCTTCAGGAGAGCGAAAGAGAAACTCATATTCATATCTTAGCTCAGCTGTGATGGAGTAATCTTTCATTTGTACTTAGCTCTGTGGGTAAAGATTGCTATCATGTTCAGCTTTTTTTTACTGGAGGGACTTTGAACACAAGCCTTGTTAGAGCTCTCAGAATTCAGCACTAGGTTCCCTTATTATGGAAAACTGAACCCACAAGCATTCTTAAGGATAGATTATGGATGTAAATCAAGTCGGGATGGCTTTTGGAAGGATAGTAATGATCAGCCGTTTGATTAATTTTTAAAATGTTTAGATATATCGATCCCATCTTATGGGTCGCCATAAATCAGAGTTGACTTGATGGCAATTAACAAAAACAAACATACATCCCTGGATACCAGAACATCACAAAAATAGATCTTGTGAGTTACACATCTGTTTGCTTCATGAAAATAAAGTGTGTGGCATGTGTCTTTTGACTCAGAGTGTATACCAATACATGTTCACATGGGACATCTTTGCAATACTGCAAACTCAATGATCAACACTATATTCTTCGATTCTGGATTCTTAGATTACTGTCAAACAGCAGTTTTTCACTGTTCTCAGTTTGGCTACAAGATTAAATTGAATTAAACCCATTTTAACAACAGCCCAGCTTTATACTGTAAAATGGCAGGCTGTTCCATATTCAAGAGGTCTCTCCAAGGTTCTTTACTGCTTCCTTGCACCAAGCTTGTCATGGACAGCTCCATAGGCTAATGTCTTCTCTAGAAAGAAAGGCTGATTGAAGATACTGATCCTCCCACTTGTAACTAACTTACACACCACTTTTGGCTAAGAAAATGCTACCTGCTAACACATATACTGTAACTTGCTTGAGCCAAGGAGGAGGCACATAATAATAATAATAATAATAATAATAATAATAATAATAATAATAATTTATTTATTTATTTATATCCCGCCCCTTGAGGTCAATCGGGGCAGCTAACAGCAATAAAATACTTGCTAGGTTTCTTTTAATAATGTTGTGTGATCGACCTCTAGCCTGTATATAAATATTTAACATCAGAATTAAAATTAAATTAAATAATAGATATTCTTCCTACCAGGAAATGAGGAGCCTTCCTGGAAACATCTGCAGTGGCAGAAGATGTCACATTTCTAAGTAGAACTGGACACCTGCTACATAACTTATACATGGCCTAGAGACGTACGGCAGTGGGGATGGACAGTTTGAGGGCACACTTTAGTCAGATTGAAGACCCAGTCCAGACCCTGTCAGGCCAGATATGCTCCTCTTGGTCCCTTGTTTCCCCGATCCCTTCTGAACTGATAGTTGTGAAACTACCTTCTGGCCATCCACAGTTATAATGCAGAAGTTCAGCAGAGTGTAAACCAGCAGCTCCCTCCTCTGTGTCCCACTACAAGACCTCCCACATCTAGACTCATGAGGTTTTACAAATTGTGGTTTATAAACTCATGATTCCACTCAGAGCTACAAGGCACTGGATAAAATCAGTCTAAATCCCAACCTTGCTTTATACCAGTGGTTCCCAACCTGTGGGTCAGGACCCCTTTGGGGGTTGATCAACCCTTTCACAGGGGTCACCTAAGACCATCGGAAAACATATATTTGCATGTAGCAATGAAAATAATTGTATGGTTGGGGGGTCGGCACAACATGAGGAACTGTATAAAGGATTGCGGCATTAGAAAGGTTGGGAACCACTGCTTTATACTAATCTCTGTTTTCCTTAACCACAACATTGAAGACACTGAGCACAAAATAATTATGATGTGAAAGCCAGTGTGCTCTACTGCTTTAAGAGTTGGACTAGGACTTCAGGAGACCAGAATTTAAATCCCCAGTAAGCCATGGAAACCCTTGAGCATGACCCTTGAGCAAGTCACACTCATTCATTCTAAGAGGAAGACATAGGCAAACCTCCTCTGAATAGATCTCACCAAAAGAAATATATAAGAGGGTCACCATAAGTCAGAGTTGACTTGAGAGCACACAGTAACAGCCATTATAACTTAAGTGTATATTTTATTCATTGGAATCCTATTGACATTTGTGCATTTGAAGTAGACTTTTTTTTTCAAGTCAAGCCAGGGTTTCTGACCTCAGTAAATTTTTAAAAAGGGTAAAATTAAGTGAGTCCCAGTTTGCCAAAGCAGTACATTTTCAAAGATCACAATAATACAGCATCATGTCTCATCTTCAAAAGCATTTGTAATTATTTTTAACTGGATGGTTGCAGTAATTAATGACTGTGTCCCACTGCTTTCTAATATTTGAAGGTCACAGAGCTGAAGAAAACTTTAGAACAGCAAGCAAATGCTTTCAGAGAAGCCCTCAAACAACAGGAACTACAGTCCAGTAGAGAGAAAGAAAAGCTTTTGCAAGATCTTCAGGACACCATTAAGCATAGCCAAGATACTAAAGCACAGCTGGAGGCATCTCACCAGAGAGCCATAAATCTCCTGGAGAAAAGCAAAAATCAAGAGTTCAAGGTTAGATTTGTACTGACAGCCCTGACATCTTTTTCTGTCTTTGTTTTTAATCCGAGACTTAACCATTTGAGCTACAAAATCATACATAAGTGCTGTGCCCAGAAGCTGAATGAAGCTATGTCATATACAAAAGAATCGTTATCTTGAATAAGGAAGGACATAAAAGCATTTAATATATGTAAAAAGACTAAGCTGTGAAAGATTTGGAAGATTTATTGATGTTTCCCAATTTCCTTCCGACCAATTTCCTCCAATTAAACAGTGCAAAAAAAGAAGAAGGGGGGGGGGGTAATTCCAGACATAACAGGTCAGATCTCTTAAACATGATTAAAAGACTGAGAGGGGTTTCAGAACTGTAGCCACAGCAAATCTCCCTTCCCATCAATTCATTAACATCAATCAATGGCATTATTTAAAATCCAGAAAGGATGGTGGTAACATTCATCAAAGGGCAGAAATCCACAGTGGGTAGATTGATGTAAAACAAATTGTGGTAACTTGCATAAATCTGAGAACCAAAGGTATTAGGCCAACAAAAGTAATGCTGAAATGACTGTTAGTAAAAATCTATCCTATATAGTTCAGATCCATGTTATCTGAAGGATTGTATTCTCCCATATGTGCCTGTCCCTGCTTTGAGATCTTCTTGGGAGATCTTTCTCTCTGTCCTACCACCCTCACAGGTACATCTGATGGGGACATAGGGGAGGACCTTTTCTGGGTCTGTTCCCAGGCTCTGAAAATCTCTTCCCAGAGAGGTTAGACTGGCACCCTCCTTGCTGTCTTTCGGCAGGCAGGTTAAGATAGTAGTAGTAGTAGTAGGGATGCAGTGGCTTAGTGGTTAAGATGCCAATTCTGACTATCAGAAGATCGGAAGATTGGCAGTTCGAGGCCTGAGTGCCACATGATGGAATGAGCTCTTGTCACTAGTCTGCCAACTTAGCAGTTCAAAAGCATACAAATGCAAGTAGATAAATAGGTACCACTTTGGTGGGAATGTAACAACATTTGGTGCAGTCATGCTGGCCACAAGACCACCGGAGTCACCTTCAGACAACATTGGCTCTTCAGCTTAGTAACAGAGACGAGCACTGCCCTCTAGAACTAGACATTCATGTCAAGGGACTACCTTTACCTTTAACTTTAATAGTAGCAGTAGTAGTATTTTGGCATGTTTGAAGATTGACTGTTCAAGGAGGAAGGGTGTTGAATGATGTACTTCATTGTCTGTTTGTTGTTTTCTTTGTAATGTTTATGTTTTTAACTAGTTTTAATTCTATTGATTGCTTAGTTACTTTTTTTTTTAACTTTTGCAGGGTGACAATTTCAAACTGTATTTGTTTTAACTTTTGTAAGCAGCCTTGAGTCCCAAACTGGGAAATAATAATAATAGTAGTAATAATATCAGTGAAAACTTCTGCAGACAACAGAAATTTGGTTTAAATTAAGAACTAAATTAAATGGCCTAAATTATTATTGTTGTTGTTGTTATTATTATTATTATTATTATTATTATTATTATTATTATTATACTTTATTTATATAGTGCTGTAGACCTACACAGAGCTGTACATACAATCAGTAAAATAGACAAAAAGAAACATGCCTATGGCATACATTCTACAAAATGACAACAATATACATATAAAATAATACATAATAGTAGATAATAGGTGTAAATATATATCCGATAACAGGATACAAGGGAGGATGAAATTTGTGCCTTTATTGACAATAGTCACAACTCCTTTTTAACATTATTTCATTTCTCTCTCTCTCTCTCTCTCTCTCTCACACACACACACACTTAATAAACACAAATAATATCTTCAAATGTCATAATAAGAAGTATGTACTTGTTTTGTGGTTGTTTGAGAACACCATTTGCTCGTTCTCATTTGCTTTTCTTCTTCATATATCTGTTGCATTATTTATAATAACTGTCTAGATTGTAATTTACCAAGACATTTGTGGAAGCTGGTGAGGGCTGGGGAAGTCTCAGGCCTGATGCCACAAAGACAAGATTGTCTCAGGCTGCCATTTAAGCTATTGAAATTCTAGAGAAGGAAAAAGTTAGTTAGAAGGGCCCAGGAGACAGTTCAGAAAGGGCAAGGTGAGAATAGGAAGAGGATACAGCCAGAGGCTCCATGGCAAGAGGGGCTAAGAAAGGGATATTGGAGGAGAAAGTCAGGGAGGAGTCTGGAGAAGGAAAACTAGGAGACAGGGTGGACACAGAGGGACCAGCCCAGTTGCAGAAACAAGAAAGGCTGAAGTGTTCGGTGCAGCATGAAGAAGATGATGTATTACTAGAGTCTTGTAGGATTTTATGAACCACCGCATTTAGTAAAAAGGGAAAAACACCAATTGAAGCTTTGACTCATCAGGATATGAAACTTAACACACATTTTGGTATACTTTTCCTTGGTTGCAGGAAGCAGAGGAGTACTGGAAAAAGGAATGTAATGACAGGTTCAAGCTTCAGCAACAGTCACACCATCTGGAAGTGCAAGCCTTGGAAGAGAAAGCAAGAGAAAAGTTACAGACTGAAGTTGAAAGTATACAGAATCAACAGACCTTATTGATAGGTACAGTAGAGCATGTCGTAGACAGGGTGACAGTTACTACAGAAATAGAAAACAAGAACTCCCTTAATTATTTCCATTTTCTTTCCACATAAAACTTCTCAGCTGTTTTTCAGTAGAGAATGGAAATAATTCATATGGATTTGTTATCCCGATTTGCAATTTGCAACAGTGATTTTAGAATTCATTCTTTTAAGAATTTAATAATCAGTGTTTATCATTTCATTAAAATTTAATTGTCATTTTTAGTCTTGATGTCCTTGATATCCACTGGGGTTTGGTTCCAGAACCCCACATGGATACCAAATTCCATGGACGATCAAGTCTCATTGTATAGAAGGTATAGTAAGCTGGTGTTCCTTATATAAAATGGTAAAACCAAGGTTTTCCTTTTGGAATGTATTTTAAAAATATTTTCAAACCATTCAGGCTTGAATCTATGGGTAAAAAATCCACGAATACGGGGGGCTGACTGTAATTTTAAATGTTCTGTAAAACTTAATGATTTAACAAATTAATTAATTAAATTATAATCTTAAATTTGCTAATATTAACAAGTTAGTTTTTTTTCTGTTGATTCAATGCTAACATTTTAATGCCAACATTTTCAAATTCTGCTTTTCCACCATTGTTTGAAATTTATGATACCAAAATTTCAGTGTTGAGATTTTGCTACTGAGTCACTATACTGGTCTCTAATGCTGTATTCTCTATATACTGTCCATATAGAATTGAGGGTAATAGGCCGTTGAAAATTCAAATCGGTCTGTGAATCAACCAACCTACCTACTACCTAACCATGGAAATATTTGCTAACTCTTTGTTATTGTGGATGAAACACAATAGTAGTCATTTGCTTGATCTTTCAGATCTTTCAAATAGACTACTGTAAATTTGGACTGAGAGACAGCATAGTGTAATGGTTAACTACGACTCTGGAAACCAGGGTTCAAATCCATGCTCAGCCATGGAAATCCACTGGCTGACCTTCGGCAAGTCAAATTCTCTCAGTCTCTGAGGAAGACAAAGGCAAACCTCCTCTGAACAAATCTTGCCAAGAAAATTCCATGATACATTTGCGTTAGGGTCACCATGAATCAGAAATAACTTGAAGGCACATAACAGATTGAAATACTCTAATGTACTGTATGTGGGACTGTCCTTGAGAAGTGTTCAGAATTTTCTGCTAGTGCAAAAGGCAGGAGACAGGCTGTTGTCAGGTATGTTTTTTACACTCTGTAACACTGGTCCTATAAGAACTGTACTAGCTTCCAGTTTGCTTCCAAGCTCAATTCAAGGTGTGGGTTTTTATCTATGAAGCCGTAAATGGCTTGAGCCAGGATATCTGAAAGTTCACACACACACACACACCATATGAGCCTGCCCAAGTTCTGCATTCCTCAGTGGAAATCCTATTAGGTCTCTCACTAACCTGTAAGGCTGGCACTGTGGATCTCCCATCCATTAGAGGGGTGGGATCCACCTGAGTCATCCCTTCTGAGTTTCCAGTAGGCAGCAAAAGAAGTGTTATCCTACTTTTGAGTCTTAAAATTGGGAGTGGCTGCTCTGCCAGGTTTTAGCTAGATGGGCAAGTGTTTTCACGTGTCCATCTGCATCACAAATCATCTAACATGCATTGAAACTACCTGGAAGTATATTTTCATGAAGAAAGGTAGTTGCTATGCAACAGCAAGGGTGTGGCGTGTATGTGTGTAGACACACACATGTGTGTACCATTCTGTTTTTGCCTTTTAATGTCCCTTTTAGGACTGCTATTACATATGTAACATTTCAAATAAACAATTAAAAGCATTTCCTTAATTCAAAATAATATGCTTGCATTTTTCCACATCCTGAAAGTTTGTAATTGTTTCTAGATTCTCTGAAGCTGGAGCTGTCAGAACAACAACTGTCTTATATGACTCACAGTAAAGAAAAAGAGGAACTGCAAGTGGAATTGAAGAATGTTGTAGCTGCAAAAAGACACCAGGCAAGCCTCTTACTTCACTGAAATGCATTTCTAGTGACCAGATGCCACAAAATCCTTCTTTAGATTTAGGGTCTCGACAGAAGGGGAGAAAAGGGAGGTGAGATGCCTTTCTTCCCCAGATGGAGGCTACAATAACCAAACTGTGTGGCCTCAGGGAGCCCTACCAAACCACATGGCTTCCGGGAGCTGCTGGCGGGTTATTTTTGGGCGCGAACGGGGCACCATTGCTGCCCTCGCATGAACCGATGACGTATGCATGGTATGGCACTGTTTGGCTGCAGCACTGCGTGTACATCATCATGGCAGCCCCTGTGTGAACCATGATGGCGTGGTAGGGCTCAGGAGCGTGTGGACGCTCCGCTCTTCCGAGCACTAATTTCAGCCCCAGGCCATCTGTACTGGGCCTTAGATGCATTTACCTTTCTGTTTTTAGGAATAGGACTTGTTTTATGTCTCAGCTAAAAAGAGATTCACTATACTTTTTTATGTTTGATTGTATATGTGATCATAAGTACTATTGACAATACTCAGGGTTGCCTGTTCTGTACTCTTGGGGAGAAAAAGATCTGCAACAAAGTCACCCCAATTTTATATTAGGAACAGACTTTTGTAGTGTTGCATACAGGCTACTAAAGGTCAGGCACCTGACCAATAAAACTCTATTCAGCAATTTTTCTGGCTTCTGAAATTTCATCAGAAGAGCTGCCATCTCCTTTATATAATGATAGGACTGTCTAGAAGCTTGGTCTTGTGCCTCATTTATGTGCTCACATGGAAATATGGGATTTCCTTACTCCTGATAATATTTGATAATTGAAAGACATTAACCTCTTTTAGATGAGAGATGTCGGAAAAAGGAAAATGACATGGATTGATTGTATAAATCAGATTTTAAAGCAGGTATGTGTTAAAAGTTTGTTGGTGTTGATTTTAGATTGATTCAATAAAATTTATTTTTTAAAAAGAAGGACATTAACCTCTTTTAAGAGAGCATGTGATACAGCTGCACAGGTACCTATGGATGTGTTTTGTCAGTCAGCAAAAAAAATTCAGCAAAAGGCTCCCAAATTATATCTCTTTAATTTGTATGTCTTATTAAATGGAATATTATCACTCACATCCATAATATGCAAAGATCAGTTTCAAATACCTACTTTTGTTCTTTTTATTAGGACTTAAATTACCAGAATCAGATAAAATCTCTTAATGATGAACTGGAGAAGTGTCAGAATGAAATTTCTGGGCTAAAGAAGGAAAATTCCGTCTTAAAGGACACAATGGATTTGTTGACCGTGGATGTGGAGCTACAGAAGCAAACATCTGCACAGCTTCAAGACAGGGAGAACCAGCAGAGAAGGTTTACTACTCATTTTTATGCCTCTTACATAGTAGATTAGAAAGCAGCAACTGGCTGCCCTAGGGCCAATTCCAGCCCCTGAACCTGAGGAGTACTATGTAGGGCCAGTTGCCTTTCTAGAAGTAAGGCATTTTAAGTGTAGGAAGCACCTTAAGCGTGACTAGAAGCTCTCATTTGAAAGTACTCTGTCCATTTACTTACCACCACCTCCTCAAAATGACCTTCCAATAAGTTTACTTGCTGATTAGTATCAAACTCGTCCTTGTATCATCCTTTATACCAAACAACTGGACTTAATGGAATCAATAAGTCAGTAGTTTAGATACTATCAGTATTGATTCTTTAAGTAGTTTAGATGTGATGTAAGGGAAGAAAAAGTACAAGCAATTCATACTTTTTATATACTTTTTATATATTCTTGATTTTACTTGGTTTTGTACAGCGCTGTGTAGATTTACGGCACTTTATTAATAATAATAATAATAATAATAATAATAATAATACTTTCTAATACATGGCCTCAAGTTCATTCAAAACAGAACTTCCAGCTTTCACACCTCAGAGAGATTCACAAGCCCCAATGAAGATATAACCTATGAATTTCCGAGTGTTTCAGTAAAATCAGTGGTTCACAAAGTTTTTATCCTTGTGACCCTTGTGAAATCTGGCCCTAAAAAAAAAGTTGCCCACCCCACTGTAGATTATCCACAGCCAGACTAACTGTAGCAACATAGATACAGAACCTTATGATCCCAGAATATTCTTGAACCAGTGCTCAGTTGTCCTTCTTTCTCCAAATGGAGAAACATTTCTTCTCTCAGTAGATGGCCAGTGCCCTTCTTTGAAAAAGTTTGTAAAAGAATCTCATGGTATTTCTTCAAAACCCAGTTGATACATCAAAGTCTATCAAAATGGTTTGTCAACCACTACAGCATGTTAAATAATGAATCCTTAATATTTATAATTATCTTTTTTAAAGTACACATTTTAATCTTACCAATAAAGGTTATTGGAAGAGGACCTTAAAATCAAACACAAAAAGGAACTGGACATCTTGAAAGAAAGCCATCACAAAGAGTTGCAGAATGTGATATCTGAGTTCAGTAATTCACAAGCTCTTCTCCATGCAAAGATTCTCTCCTTGGAAAATGAGTAAGTGGGTTTATGTATATATGAGATGGATTGAGGGAAATGTAAAAAACTTCATGTATGTCATAGTTGTTTTCCAACAGGGGTAATGTGTTCTCCCCCTCTTTGTCATCTGATTCTGCATCCCTTACCTTTTCAATATTAACCATGGTACAGTACAGAGGTCTCCAAAGTTTTGGAGCCTGTTAGCTCCTTTGGGATTCTGAGGAATTGCTGTAGATGCCATCACTAATGGCTGTCATAGGAACATCCTTCCTATTAAAAAACAAAAACAAAACTTAGCATGGGATACCTGGTCAGTCACAACATGGTAAAAAGGTAAAAATATAATCTAGTAAATAAAAAATGAATCATCATGAATTTCCATGATTTTTACACAGAAATCTTGTAAACCAACAGGAAATCAACACTTAATATGTACGTCCATATAAAGCCACAGATTCAGTGCTTGGCAACAGTGCTCTGGCATAAAAACATGGATAATAATAATAATAATAATAATAATAATAATAATAATTTATTTATTTATATCCCGCCCCTTTGAGTTCAATCGGGGTGGCTAACAGCAATAAAATACAATACATTGTACATCAAAATTCCCTCCCCCCTTAAAAATTATTAAAGCAATTATAATTAAAACCAGCAAATTAAACAACATTAACACATACACATTATTACAAGACAAAAACAAAACAGAACAAAACAAATAAAACAGTAAACTACGGTAGCATTTCCAGGGGGGACGTTGGGGACTCTCATGAGAAGAGGATTCCTGAGGCCGGGGTTATCTATTCCGGAAAGGCCTGCTGGAAGAGATCCGTCTTGACAGCCTTTTAAATTGATAAAAGTCATGGATCCTCATGGATCCAAAACACTGCAGAAATAATCCAGTTTTCTGTTTTTAAAATTTTGTGAGATATTTAACCTTCTCTGTCAGAGAGAGCTCTGGTGCCATAATGAAGTGCAGTTCTCAGAATTCCCTAGCATTGAGCCTGGGCAGTTAAAGTAGTCTCAAACTGGATTATTTCTGCAGTCTATTTTTGATCTTATTTTTTGAAGTGAGATGTCAACAAAACTATCAGATTTTTAGCTTGCATATATGAGGAGGTGATGTGTAGAATATTTGACCTCGTAAGGTCCTGTCTAAGAGGTGAAGGCACCTCAGTGTGGCTTCTCTGCTTTTCACCTTTAGACCCTGGAATCCTCTTGGCTGCCTTCCATTCTTTCTTTTGCAATTCAACCTGAAACAAAATTGTCAAAGTCTGCAAATAATTTTGCAACCAGCCAAATCTTGAACAAAATAATATAAAGTGCAGGTATGCTTAATAAAACAAGGCTGCAGTTGTATGTCCAGCTATTGGGGTGTAAAGCCCATTGAATGTAATGGATTTTACCACTAGGTAAACATTAAATAGGACCAGGTTATCATCCCCAACCACAGCTTCCAGGCATAGAAAGTGGGAGTTAGGGTACCATCTAGCATTTTGAAATCTTACTAACTTAAAATGGGAGAGATGGAAGCAGGGCTTAAAACTTTGGCTTAGCCACTAAATTTAGAGACCTTAAGAATAGTATTTGAGACCTAAGTAGAGTCATTTGAACTAGAAGTATACTTTATAGCCTTTGAAGTTGACAGAAGGTTAATGCATTATTATCAGTATAACTGCAGTGTGCTTTTAAGATTTTTGAAACTTTATCAAATGTTTTTGTCCTGGAATCAATAACAGACTTAAAGAACTGGAAGAGAAACCAAGAAAGAGAGAGCCTAGGCTGGAAGACCTACAGCATATAGGCTGTCTTCAAGATAAATTACATGAAAAAGAAGAGATGATCAAGGAATTAATGGTGAGATTTTCCTTAGTGAATTCTAGCAGCATGTGCCAACTAGAAGCTTTTTTTCTGTTGGCTGGTATAACTTCTCTGGCATAGGTGGCAGCAGTGATGTAGGTAGTTGCATAGCAGCAGGGATAAAATAGCTGTGGACAACAAGGAGACAGTAGTGAAAGGTATTTCTGTCGGGAGAGAAAGTTATCCTTCTAGTTCGTAAGCTGTTTAGAAGTTCACAGGGCTCCAGAATCAGTCGCAACAGAGACAGCCTTTTCTGTTGTCCCTCTGCTACACACTGCTCCAAAATGGGCCTAACATTAGGACTGATAGTGTTCTGACCAATTGCAGTTACACTCTTATTTTTTTCTGGTAGAACTCACAAGTAATGTGAGCAGCATGTTACTCTATTACATAACCATTTAATAACAATATTTTTTAGAATGGTTAGGTCCAAAATAATTATGTAAATTGATACATATTTACCTAGGTGGAAGTTACATTTAATTTAATGAGCCTTTGTTGTTGTTGTTGTTAAGTGCCTTCAAGTTGTTTCCAGCTTATGGCAAGCCTCAGGTGAACCTATCCTGACGTTTGCTTGACAAGATTTGTTCTCATGAAGTCACATGCCTTCTCATGAGGCTGAGAGCATGTGATTTGCCCAAGGTCACTCAGTGGCCTTACTTCTGAATAAATACAAGTAAATCAGTCAAAAATTACAGTACTTGCATAATACTATTTGGATATTGGCGCTTGAAAGAAACCAATAGCCCAAGAGGTGCACTATTCAAACCTCTTGATTTCAGTTCATTAAGTAATTCCTTCAATTTTTCAAAGTGAAATCAAGAGATCTTGTAGCACCTTTGAGACTGAGATAAAGAATTTTGTAGATTAAGTCTTTTGCATACTGATTCAGACTACTATGACTATGGGGTTGTGCACACCAGTCATAAAGGTTGGCCGGGGGCAGAGTTGGGGCGTGGTGTCTTACATGACACACACCTGACTCTGGTTCCAGGACAGTGTGATGCTGTGCACCATTCCACATGGTGTGCAGCATCACAGTGCTCCTCTGGCACTGTATCCACACAACGCAGCACCAAAGGAGTGCCTTAAAGCCATGGTGCCGCAGCTAATTCTAAAAAGAAATATTAACTTGTCCCTTTAGTAATTTTACAGTGCATTCTTTTTAAATTGAATTAAAATGGTAATAATTTCAGAGTGCATTTGTTTTTTAGCTGAAATGCCATCAAGACTTTCCATTAACTGCTCCAGAATAAAAGTCATACAAATGTACACCTATAACCAGCACATTGTTTTTCCTTGGCAGGATGGAAGAAATCTTCGGCATTCACTTATACCCAGCGCAGAGCCTCATCGCAACCGGTCCTTTTCTTTTAATACAAATCCTACTACATGTTTGACTCCCATTGCAAAGGTAACAATAATCATTTAAACTGAAAACTTATAATTTGATTCTATCCCCTACAAATGATCAAATGCCAAGGTAATAGTAATTACCTGTGGTTGTGTCCAATGCAGTTGTTCTTTTCTGATCACAACTCTGTTCCTGTTCACAAAGTTGTTAGATTGGACGTTGAGAAATAGTCCTATGAATCTAACTTGATTTTAGGCAGTAAAAAAAACACATTTTTAGCAAAAATATATTTGTATATTGTTTTTTCATAATTATCTTTAGTTTTGATTCTATCTGCCTTCAAGTAACTTTTTCTGCTTTGACTTGCTTGCTGAGGATCTCCTCTTTATTACACAAGTTCTAGGGCACATTCTAGGGTGCGATAGTCACCACAGATGGTTTTAGGATATGTTAATCACTGTCAGCTTTTGCTAACCGTTGTAATTTTGTCCAGTATATCTACTGGGTTTATGTTTTTCACTGACACATGAAAATTGGGTGCCATTAATGATTTGAAGAACGTGGCTGGTTTTGTTTTCAACCAGTTTCATCTTAGGCTATATACCAGAATACATGTATTCCATGCCCAGAAGATTCCATTATTTTAACCTTTTTTATCACACTGCTAGAGTGTGGCTTATTCCTCCAACATCTTCTGGAGGACCAAATGATTCCCAACCCTGCTGTGCAGATTAGAACTGGCTTCCTAAGAAATCCAGTTTTGCCTTTAAAAACAGAACACATTTCTACCCCCATTGCTTCAGCAAAGTATACCCAATTTGCTGTTGTGTGCCTTTAAGTCATTTCTGACTTAGGGTGACCCTAAAGCAAACCTGCCACAGGGTTTTCTTGATAACATTTGTTCAGAGGGGATTTGCCTTTGCCTTCCTCCAAAGCTGAGAGAATGTGACTTACTCAGAGTCACTCAGTGAGCTTCCATGGCTGAGCAGGGATTCTAGCCCTCATTTCCAGTCACAGTTCATCATTCAAACCAGGTTGGCTCTCAAAGTATACCCAATACTAGTGATCAAAAACAGCTTGGGTCAAGTTTTGTCACTGTATGTCTTGTGGGTTAATATGATCTCTATCTCCCTGTTGGAGTAATCTGAGCTGGGAAATTCTTAGATAATATCTCATAAATTCATGAGCCATTTATTTCCCAAGTCCCAGCCACTTCTGCAACACAGAGATAATGAAGTGACAGGCTGGGCTGTTGTAAATAATGACCAGTATAACCTGTACAAAGTATTTTAAATATGATTACTTTCTGAGCAGTGGTTATATTCTAATGTTCTAATAATAATAATAATGTAATTGAATCTTATTTTAATAATCAAAGACATTCAAGTATATCATATATCATTTTTTATTCATCATAAAGCAAAAGAAGAAAATGGATGAAGCTCCAAGCCGAATTGTCAGTGTTCCAAATTTAGCCTCCTATGCAAAAAGCTTTCTAACTGGCGACTTGAGGCCTAAAAGAAATCCACCCCAGATCACCAAATCTACAAGTTTAGATCAGAATCCTGGCTGTGTCAGAGTGTGCTATCCATCTGTACAAGTTTTGGAGATCAAACCAGCCACAAGGTAAGTACTTTCTCTGTATTGGTCAAGGGAAAATAGACCAAATTGGTCAACAAGGTTAACTGTTTTGCTGCAACAGACTAACAGGGCTACCTCTATGGAAATCTGAAAACACCGAAACTGTCAGAACTCCAAAGCCAATTACTAATCAATATTCACATCCACTATAGTTACTGCTCATCTTGCTTAGCAATTGCTTTAGCTGTAGTTCTGCCTGCTTGTAATGGGGGAAAGGGGTGCTAGCTAGTACTTGGGAATGATTGCGGTTATGGATTGGAATGTACTGTTTAATTAGCTGGAGACATCTGTGCGGCTCGTCCAAGGTCAGGTTGGCTTCACAGGCTGATCTGGCCTGGGAAGCTAGAGGGAGGAGGTGTAGGACTGCCCACAGGAAAATTAGTTAGGGGCTGGGTGGTTTTAACTTAGTGTTTGAGGCTTGGCCTGTTAGATTCTGCTGAAAAGTTTGTCTAGTCACATCTGCCTGTATTTCCAATAAAACTTCACTGCTTTCAAGCAAGTTGTTGTTGTGGATTTCTGGTGGAAGTTGCTGGGTCTTACAGAAACATTCAGAATGCAGTGCTCCAAAATTCAGGGAATTAAGACATTTCTGACAGAAATCAGATTAAACTAAACCTGTGTTTATTTAAAACCTCTTTTCACAATTTTATATGTCATTTTGAAGAGAAGATGAATATTCAGATGCCTCGTTTTCAGGGATTTGCTTTCTGGAGTTTTTCAACATACTAAAGCTAAGTTTATATGGCAACCCAAACTATAGTTAAAGAAGCTTGACTATTATTTGATGGAATGTCTCCACTGACACACCATAGGGTCACGATATATTTATTTTGAAGTGTTGTACCTCAGCTGTCTGGGAATGCTGACAACACACTCACATGGCTGATAAGAGCCTGCTGGGCAAAAGGTAAACACGCCGAGCTGCCAAGAAGCAGTCCTCCAGCAACAATGCCAAACGAAGTCCGAAGAGAGTAAGCCACTAGCCAGTCTAAAGTTCAAGATTACAGTAAGCAATACTACCAGTCCAGTCCAAGGTCAAGAATACCAGAAGGTTGGTCAGCAAGTCCAGTCCGAGGTCAAGGATTCAAAGGCAGTCAAGGGTCTAGGAAGCCAGGAGTCAGATCAAGCAGCATTCACTAATGAGAACTAATAGTCTCTGGCAAGGGAGCTCAGCGTCTGCCAGGTGTCTTATATCTAGCTCCCTTATCACAGCTGCTGATTGCCTAATGAGCATTTCTCAGCAAGCCTCTTGGCACACTGAAAGCACACTCTTTCTGATCTCCTCTGGCTGCTCTATGTCTCCCAAGTCTGGCACTTCTACTGGGGCAAGGTTGAGCTGCTGAGATCCAACAGAGCTAAGGTCTGGCTGAGCCAAATCCACTGGGGCTGAGAGAGCAGAGCTGGGACCTGGCAGGGTAGAACTGAGGCCTGGCACAGCGTCAGGTTCCTCCTGCACCTGAGGAGCCGAGTCCTTCTCGTGGCTGGCCATGACATCAGCTGTCAATCCAATGATACTCAAGGAATGTTACAATAGCAGTAGGACCAAACAAAATACACACTCACAGCCATGATCTCTTCACATTCTCTGACTCTAATCGATGAGACCAGGGTATGCTTCCCTTCCCTTCAGCAGTGTGAAGGCAACTGGCAATTACAATGTGAAGGCAACCAGCAGCAGTGTTATTTCTGGTAAAGAGAAAGGAAATCAACTGCCTGCAGTTGCTCCTTCCACATCTGTATGGGCACTATGGCCATCCATTACTTCAATGGGTCTATTCTATTTGGAACTAGTTGAATTTAAGCCTGTAGCTCTAGAATTTAGGAAGAATCCAGCTAGCAGTTCTCTCAATATGGTTGGTTAATGTATTAGAAAAGGTACATCTTTCAGCTCCTTGTTTTGTATTTAGTAAGGAAAAATCTTTTGATTGATTATAAAACCTGGATTGCTTAAATATTTTTCACAGATTCTTTTGTCGAAGATCTTTAGTCCTAAAAATCTGAAATGGGAGTTCTCATCGAAGTGCTAGGTTTCCTGTTCAGGTCTGAATAGGTTGTGCACCAGCCTGGTGCGCTTGTCAGTGTTATAAAAAGACACTCTCATGTCTTCTTGGGCAGAGATCACAGCTAATATCTACTGCTCCATTAACTGTCTCACGTAGTAATGTTGTCCTCCTGTATCTAACACCAACAGAACTGCAACTACCTCTCCATTGCTGCAGCCCTCCAGGGCACCCAAACCCCGCTCCAGGAGCTCTCCCAGCTCTCTGGAGCAGGTCTTTATTAAGTAAGATCCAGTAGGAGGACATCACTGCATGTCTTCGTCATTGCACTATTGGTTTATTTCTTATTTATCTATATAAGCACTCCTGAAAAGGTAAAACATACCAAAAAGGGGAAAAACACACAGCTTTCAAACTCGATATAATTATGCATTATAACTTTGAGAAAACAGTTCCTTACTTAAAATGTACTAATTAAACATTGAAGTATACATTCTTTTAGTCAAGACTGTCTTCCCAGCAAATTGCCAGTGGGACAGGCTTAAAATCAACACTTAAGGGGTTCTGACACTTTAGAGATATCCGACTGAACATCGTGCGGATGGGGGGGGGGAAGCAAAATTATTGGGAATGGTGGGAGGCTTTCCTTCAGCCTACCCCAGTGATACCAAAAGCTTTCCCCAGTTTCTGTAATCCTCAGAAGGATTGGCAGGGAATTCAAGTGTGTGTGTGTGTGTGTGTGTGTGTGCAGGGTTTACATGTGGACATTTGCAGCTGCCCAAATAACATCACATATGGTCATCAAGGACTCTAAAATTTTCACACCACCCATACAATTATTGCTGCTGTTATTGTGCTACTTTCATCTTATTTACCATTAAGAATTTTCAGTTCCTTTTCACTTGTTATGTTAAAAAGACATCTTATGTAGCTCTATGAGACCCAGCAATTCCAATAAAGCCAAAATCCGTGACAGACACCTAATGATCCACAGCCTTATGAGAAAGGCAGAAATTCACATCAGTTATACAGCCCCCAAGCAATTATATTGATTGCTGCAGTAGGCAGGAACCAAAGAACCTAACTGCTGGGTAGATAAGCAGATAAGCAGCTTTCAGCCATGTTTTTGCCTGTTGTTCTACTGATAATTCACAGATCTTGTATACCATAGCTATAGCAAGCAATGGTTTGACAGAGAATCTAAACTGAGGCCAGCAATTCATAACTGATACTATTCCATGTATTTAATGGAAATACATTTAAAATGACCAATTATTTAGGCCCCACTTAATTCTGCCAGTTCTCCAATGACTGATTCAGCTAATGAAGACATTTGCAGTAAACATGTTTCTAGCAAACATCTCTCTTCCAAGTTAATTCCACATCCTGCGTAACATGCCTCTTCTGTAAGAGAGATTTAGGACATTATCTGGATGCCAGTTATTGCTGCCTCTCTTCATATTTTTGTTTTGTTTTGTTTTTTTCAGGCTGCAAAACACTGAAACATCAAACCTCAAAGATGCTGAGAAACCAGACCCTGGGCATCAGGAATGGTTTACTAAGTATTTCTCTTTCTGAGAGAAACAATTTCTATAATATCTAGCTCTGGTGGTGTAATTAAACATTTATATTTTGTGCTTTACCCAATATTTTACCAATCAGCTTAAGCAAGCCACAAGGAGTTTACAATCCAAATTCAAATAAACGAGGGAGAGCATTCGGCCACATTGGCAAGTATGATGTGTTAAAACATCAGATATACTACTAATAAATATTCTTGATCTTCAACAAATAAAAAGGAGTCCTGGTGGTGCAGTGGTTAAATCAAGGTGCTGCAGCCACAACATTGTGAGTTTGATCCTGAGGAGCTATAAGTTCGACTCAGCCATCCATCTTTTTGTAGGTCGGTAAAATGAATATCCAGCTTGTTGGGGAGCAAATGGCTTACAGATTGTAAACTGCTTAGAGACTGCTTAGTTCAGTATGAAACAGTATAGAAATGTAAATGCTAAATGCTAAAATGAATTACCAATTTAAAAATAGGCTATTTTTTTAAAAAAAATCTCTTAACTTAATGGTCCTTTGTTTTTTATTTATTTTAGTGATTTATGTGCTATTTCCCAATATTGGGACCCAGGATGACTTGCAAAATATTTACAACATATGATCAATAAAATAAAAGTTGAATCCTAAAGAAAAATCTATAAAAGCCTTTTAAAAAAAATCAATAAAAGACAAAATATAAAAACAACAAAACAGCACATCACTAAAAACTCAGTGTAGTCAATTCCTAAAAGCCTGTCAGAATAGGAATGTTTTTACTTACTGGTGGAAAGAGAGCACCATCTTAGCCAGGGAGGGAGCTCTAAAGTTTAGAAGCAGTCACTGAGAAGGCCTACTCCCTTGTTTCCACCAAACATCCCTGGGAAGGTGGTGGGACTGAAAGGCAGACTTTCCCTGAACATCCTAACACTTGGGCAGGGACATAGAGGAAGTTGCAGTCCTTTAACAGTCAGGGCAGTTTATTAATTTCAATCCCAGTTAGATTCCCCAATCATCTTACATTTGAATCAAAATCATATAAATAATAAAACTGAAACCAGTAAAACAGGTTTAAACAGTAGCGCATACAGAGAAACCAAGATAGGACAAAAATCAGTCTGAAAGGCTGAGGAAACATAGTAAGGATTTCACCAAGTGCTGAAAAGAAAACTCAGCATTATGCAAAGATCCCTAGAAATAGGAGAGACTTTAAACGCCAGGTTTCCCCAAAGATCCTGTCTTAGCATGTGCCACATCTGACACCAGTGTGCCTAGAAAAGAGCCCCCAAGGAAACTCCTAATTGTAAAGGAAACGGTCGTGTGCCAGATGTGCAGTCACAACTCAGCCCTTACTGCTAGCTGTACTAAAAGATTCTGTGACTATTGCTGTTGTTGTTGTGTGCCTTCAAGTCATTTACATCTTACAGTGAAACTAAGGCAAACCTATCATGGGATTTTCTTGGGATGATTTGTTCAGAGGTTTGCCATTGCCTTCCCCTGAGGCTGAGAGCATATGATTTGCCCAAGATCACCCAGTGGATTTGCACAACCGAGCATGACCAGGATTTGAACCTTGATCTCAAGTCATAGTGAAGCACTCAAACCATTACACCACACTGGCCCTGACTATAGCTAATATTTACTTAGGAAATATCTTCTTGTCAAGATGCCATTTGGACAGCTATATGCTTTCCCCATAAATTCTTCTTTTAGGGTCACTTTTAAAATATATTTGTTACTGTTACTATACAACATCCTTTTTTATATGTAAATGGTGGTACTTAAAATTTATATTGTACAGTATATGGAAGCAGAATGTTTGTAATAATCTGGTTTGGAAACCAGTTGTCGTATGAGTGAGTTTATTCCAATAGATTTAAATCAACACTGGAAGATACAGTTGTATTTATTTGTATTTAGATCAGATGCATGAATATTTATATCCTTGTAAGGACTTACATACCAGTGTCAAGTCTCCTGTTTTCAAACTCTATATTCAGTAGAGTTAACAGGGTTCTCACACTTGAGAAATCCAAGTTTTAATTTTATTTATTTATTTATTATGTCACCTTTCTCCTAGAAAGGGACCCAAGACAGTTGTGTGGATTTCTTCTTTTCACCAACCTAGAGAAAAGTGGTTTTGTCTGTTTAAAAATGTTGAAGACATGAAATACAAACGTTGGTTACTCACCGTGACACGTTAGTTTCCAGCAGACGAGGGTCCTGGCATCCTGAAATCTGGGTTATGTACCTCCCATTTGCTCCTGTAGGCAGGGACAAAAGAAGACCGGCACCTATAAAGGGAGGGACTAACCCCTCTGGGCCTCAGTCAAATGACAAGCCAAGCGAAACAGAATAAAATAAACCGACCTTTAATAGGCAAACATAAGGAACAATTAAAACCAAATCTGGCACAGATCGTCCCATGAGATCGGTCACCAAGGATCAAGGCAAGAAGTAAAACAATTCCAGACAAAAAACCAGCAAACCAGAAAAGGAAAAACAGGGGGGTCAACAACAGGTCGCGCTGAGCCGCAGGGCACCGAGGGTGGGCAGGATGCCAGGACCCTCGTCTGCTGGAAACTAACGTGTCACGGTGAGTAACCAACGTTTGTTTTCCCAGCAGAGAGGGTCCTGTCCTCCTGAAATCTGGGATTTACAAAAGCCCTCGCCCCTAGGGAGGGACGGTGCCTAATCGGAACCTGCGGAATCAGCGACCACCTGTTGGAGGACCCTTCTGCCAAAAGCCGCCTCGGCGGACTGAAACACGTCTAACTTATAGTGTCTCACAAAGGTAGAGGAGGACTTCCAAGTAGCTGCCCTACAGATCTCCGCAAGCGGAGCATTGGTGAACAGGGCGGCCGAAGTAGATGCACTCCTGGTGGAGTGCGCCAAAATGCCGTCGGGGGGAGAGAGACCTAACGACCTATAAGCCTCGACGATACAAGTTCTGATCCACCTGCTCAGGGTGGACACTGAGACCTTTCGTCCAGAAGAACCTCGATGGAAGGAGACGAACAGGGCCTCGGATGATCTAAAAGGCTCTGTCCTTTTAAGGTAGACCTTTAGGGCCCTGCGCACGTCCAGCGTGTGCCAACGTCTTTCTATGTCCCTTTGGGGTTTAGGACAAAAGGAAGGCAACAGGATGTCCTGAGAGACGTGGAATGATGAGTTGACCTTCGGAAGGAAGGTCGGATCTGGGCGGAGGCACACCGAATCAGGCCTAAAGATGCACAAATCCTTGCGCACCGAAAGAGCCCCTAGTTCAGACACCCGCCTGGCCGACGTGATCGCTGTTAGGAAGATGACTTTTAAGGTCAGGTATTTTAAGGGAACTTCGCGGATCGGCTCAAACGGCTCCACCGTCAGAGCCTTTAGGACTGTATGAAGGTTCCAGGTTGGAAAACGATGACGTGTAGGAGGGGCCCTGTTAGCGAGACCCCTCAGAAGTCTCCTAACATGAGGATGAGATGACATGGCTGTCGCCTTCTTGTGAGGTAGCACCGAAGTGATAGCTGCCACCTGTCTCTTTATAGTGTTAGGTCTGAGACCTTTCTTAATGCCGTCCTGAAGGAACTGTAGTAGCACTGGAACAGAAAAGTTGAGACAGTTGACACGCTTCAGCTTGCACCACCTCTTGAAAGATCTGAAGGTGGCCTCATAGATGCGGTTGGTAGAAGGACGTCTAGAGGCCAGGATAGAGTCTATGACCTCAGAGGAATATCCGCACCGAATCAGCATGAGGCGTTCAGCCTCCAGGCGTGAAGGTTCAGCCACTGGGGGTCGGGATGGAAGATCTGACCCTGACTCAGGAGGTCTCGGCGGTGAGGTAGGGCCAAGCCGGTCGACGCCATCGTCTGGACCTCGGAGAACCATGGGCGCCTGGGCCACGCTGGTGCCACCAGAATCACCTCGATCTTTTCCCTCCTGATCTTGGCCAGCAGCCTGGGCAGCAGAGGAAGTGGTGGGAAGGCATACGTCAGTTCGTCTGGCCACTTTAGGTTGAGAGCGTCCACCGCCTCGGCCCCTTCTGTCTGGAAACGCGACACGAACCTGGGCAGCTTGGAGTTTATCGGGGAGGCGAACATGTCTATCTGCGGCTGGCCTAGCCGGCGTGATATCAGATGGAACACCTCGGGATGGATTTCCCACTCGCCCTGGTCGACGTCCGTCCGGCTCAACCAATCTGCTACCGTGTTGAGCTCGCCCCGAAGGTGTTCTGCCTCGATGGAGATCAGGTGTCTTTCTGCCCAGAGGAACAGAAGACGCGATTCGGTCATGAGATCTAATGACCTTGTGCCGCCCTCGCGGTTGATGTGAGCCTTTGTTGTTGTGTTGTCCGTCCTGACCAGGACTGACCTGTTGAAGACTGACTGGCGGAAGGACTGCAGGGCCAACCTCACTGCCCTCAGCTCCAGCCTGTTGATGGACATGGTCTGCTCTTCGAGGGACCACTTTCCCTGTGTCATCTGGTGTCCGCAGTGGGCTCCCCAACCTCTCAGACTCGCATCGGTGGTGATCTGGACCGTCTCCTGGCTCCAGATCCGCCGTCCCCTGAGGATCGCCGGTGATCTCCACCACCGGAGGGAGTCGCGCACCTGAGGGGTCACTGTGATCTTGATGTTGGACCTGGTGGCTATGGCCTCCTGGTGAGGTAGGAGCAACCATTGGAGGGGCCTTGAGTGGAATCTGGCCCATGGTACACAGTCCCTTGCTGCTACCATGAGGCCCTGTAGGTGAGCCAACAGGGAGATCTTGGCCTTGGGGGAGGCCAGAACCTGATCGACTGCCCTGAGGATGGCCTGGACCCTCTCTGGAGTGAGGGAGATGATGCCCTTTGAGGTGTCTAGTCGAGCTCCTAGGTGATGGATCTGGTGAGCTGGCACTGTGGAACTCTTGTCGAGGTTCACTAGGAACCCGTGGTCCTGTAGCGAGTGGAGGATCTGACGGACATCCGATCGTCCCTGTTGTAGAGTAGGGGACCTTATCAAGAGGTCGTCGAGATAAGGATGGACATGAAGACCCTGTGTCCTCCAGTGGGACACCAGGGCCACGAGAACCTTGGTAAATACTCTCGGAGCTGATGCCAGGCCAAAAGGCAAGGCCTTGTATTGGTAGTGATGGTCGTTGTAGGCGAACCTGAGGTAGCGACGATGGCTGGGGTGAACAGGGATGTGGAAATAGGCGTCGCGCAAGTCCAGCGACGAGAGAAAATCTCTGGGCTGAAGGGCCTCCAGGATCGAGTTGAGGGTCTCCATTCGGAACTTTTTGTAGGCTATGTAGGAATTCAAGCCCTTTAGGTTTAGGATAGTCCTCCATTTGCCATTCTTCTTTGGAACCAAGAAGAAAGTGGAGTAGCAGCCTGTGAATTGTTGGGAGGTCGCCACCTCCTCTATGGCCCCCAAACGGAGCAACTCCCTGATGGCTTCCAGCAGGAGAGCATGCTTGGCTGAGTTGTTTGACTTTGGAGATGGGATGAATCTGTCTCGGGGACGCCGGCAAAATTCTATCCGGTATCCCGCTCGTAGGGTGTCCAGCACCCATTGGTCTTGAGTGGACTGTTCCCAGACTGACACAAAGTCTCCCAGCCGGCCTCCCACTGGAGGCGCCCCGTCATTGTTGTTGTTGTTGTTTGCGGGGACCTCTGTTGGATCCGGACTGGCCTCTCTGGTGGAAGGGAGGCCGGGGCTGTCTGGGCTGTTGTCTGTTGTCACCCCAGCGCTGTCCGAATGGTCTGGTGTCCCTGGGCTGGGAGGAGGAGGAGGGGGAAGAGGAGGGGAAAGGCCTGGAGGGACGAAAAAATTGTTTCCTAGACCTAGGCCTAGCCCTGTTGTCCGCCCTGCGGCCCCCCGGCAAGGTTTTCTTTTTATCCTTGTCCTCTACCAGAACCTGGTCGAGAGACTCTCCGAACAATTTGGTCCCAAGGAAGGGAGTGAAGGCCAAATTGTGCTTAGACTTAGCATCCACGTTCCAGTTCTTTAGCCACAGCTGGCGGCGCACGGTGACCGCCGCTGCCTGGGCCCTGGCGCAGTATTGGACAGAGTCTAAGGTGGCGTCGGCCGTATAGGCTGAGGCCAGGGCGATCTTGTTGAGACCTTGTTTGAGATGTGGCTTATGGGAAGGCACCTCCTGGAGAAGCTCCCTTGCCCAAGCCAGGGAGGCCCTGGCCACAATGGAGGCTGCTGCCGCCGCTCTGATTGCTACCGACATAGCCTCATGGGCTTTTTTGAGGGCCGACTCGGCTTTTTTGTCCTCTGGGATCTTTAGGGAGTCCTCCCCGTCCCTACAGAAGACGGCGGAAGACACAAGGGCAGACACAGGGGCATCTACCACTGGGATCTGTAGTTTTTCCATCACCGAGGAGGGAAAACTATAAAGCTTTTTGATGGAGTTGGGCAGAGGGCCCGATGTGGCCGGCCTGTTCCACTCAGCCCTGATGACCTCCATGAGGTTAGCCGGGCACGGAATCTCTGCCAAAACCGGGGTGGGCACAGGGAACAGTCCCTCTCCCACCCGGGGCAACTCAGAGTCTTGGGGAGGCCTGGCCTCCACTGAGGGGGCAATGGCCAGGGCCTTTAGGGTCTTACCCAGCAGTCTTGGGAAGTCCTCGGACCTGAAGAGGCGTGCTGAGGTCACTGGGGGCTCAGCTTCCTGAGCCTCCTCCTCACCCGAGAGTTCGCCCTCTTCTAAACTCTCTCTGTCTTCAGCCTCATCTTCCGCGTCCCCATCTAGATCAGAGAGGACCGGGTTGGCCTGAGGGGGGCGCCGCGGCGCCCGTCTGCGCCTTTTGAGGGAGGGCCTGTCCCCGGCCTCTACCTCAGAGTCAGAGAGGGAGACCTCCTCATCTTGTCTGGGCCGCTTGTGGGCGGCCGAGGCCGCATCCTCCTGGAGTACAGGGAGGATCTGGGCGGCATCGCGGCTGTGGCGGGGGGGGGGAAAGCAGGGGAGCGAACTGGGTGCACCCAAGATGGCGCCTCCCAGGATCGCCACTAACATGGCGGCCTCCAGTGACCTCCTCAAGATGGCCGCCGGCCCCCACGTGGCCAAGATGGCGGCGCCCATCGGGCCGCCCAAGATGGCAGCCCCCATCCGCAAGAGCGCGCGCTCCCCCCAGGAGAGCCGGGGCCGCGGAGGAGAGAGCCGCTCCAGCGACTAGGTCAAGCTGGGGCTCGTCTTGTGGGGCGGCAGAGCCCTGGGCCAGGGTTTGGCCAGCCCCCCGGGCGGAGGGCCCTGTAAGTAGGCCCGAGAGGACCGCTGGCGGGAAAGGGAGGGAGGCCAGGGAGAGGCCGGCTCCCGGGGCTGCCCGCAGATGGGCACTCTCCGCAGCGGCAGAGGCTCCAAACTGGTCCCTGGCCCGCAGGGGCCCAGAGGAGGGGGAGGCTGCGGCAGCCCCTAAGAGGTGGGGCAGGGACGCGGGGCCGGAGGGATCCCCAGTCTGTCCTCCAGGAGGGAGGCTACTCACCCCCAGTAGGCTCGCGGCTTCTCGGGCAAATATGGCCCTCACAAACTCTCCCAGCTCCCGGACCGCGCTCGACTCATGGAGGCTGGGGGTCGCCGGGGCCTCTTCCAGGCCTTGGGGACCGCAATGGCCCGGGCGGAAGGAGGGGGCCTGCTCGGAACCCCCCGAGACCGAGGTCCCAGGAGGCAGGGCCCCATGATCAACCTCTAACGCCGGCTCCCCTGGGGAGGCCGGCAGACCCTGCACTGGGGAAGCCCTTCCCAGGGGAGGCCCTTCACCCGTGAACTTGGGATCCTCTGCCATAGCCCACCACCGAGAGGAGGGAGAAGGCAGGGAAGAGGGAGCAGGGAGGAGGAGAAGGAAAAACTGACCGCTTCGGCGAAAGAAAAGAACGACTTCGCTGGCTGAAGGAGTTAACCTGCTCGGAGCGTAGGCAGGAACTAGACTGAGGCCCAGAGGGGTTAGTCCCTCCCTTTATAGGGGCCGGTCTTCTTTTGTCCCTGCCTACAGGAGCAAATGGGAGGTACATAACCCAGATTTCAGGAGGACAGGACCCTCTCTGCTGGGAAATACACAGGTGCAACGTATCCACTGTGTCACAATGAGGGGAAAAAGCTGAATAAGCCTCAGTAACAGAGAAGCCTCATCACTTTTTGAATACAGGAACATCGTTACAGTAGGTCCTAGGGTTACCTGTATCTTGTGTAGAAGAGGGAATTTCGGCGGTTATTGCTAGTTTCCTGGTTACATCACAAACAACACTTTCTGATAGTCTCTCTTCTACATAACTATTAACAGTACAGTATAGATATTCTTTCCAGTTTTCAACCTGGCAACCCTAATACTCAAAATAGGTTCCTGACAATCAGGTACAGTCTTTCAAACATTGCAACTACAGTCTGTCATTGGGACCACATACCAAAAATACTCCATATACCTGTCCACCCTCCTTGGATTCACAGACCTCCCTCTTGGGTCTTTGGATACCTGTGGTGCATCTCTCTGTAACAGTGGTTCCCAACCTGTGGGTCGGGACCCCTTTGGGGGTCGAATGACCCTTTCATGGGGGTCGCCTAAGACCATTGGAAAACACCTATTTAATTACAGTTATGAAGTAGCAACAAAAATAATTTCATGGGTTTGGGTCACCACAACACGAGGAACTATATTAAAGGATTGTGGCAATAGGAAGGTTGGGAACCACTGCTCTATAAGATTAGGGAATACCCATTTTGTGAGTTAAGAAACAGTGTTTATTGAAAGATCCATGTAATAAAAAAATATGTGTAAAGCATCTCCTTTTTTTTTTAAACTATGGCAAAAATCCAACACAGGCTGGCTAACACTTAACTCCACTGTATCAGGCTCCATTCCATATTGGATTGCAGCATTTAAATACATAGAAGTGAAGTGTTCAGTTGTTTCAAAGAGACAATTTAAGAAAAAGTCCCATCAAATTTAAAGTGCGAATACTATTTAAGATAGGGAAATCCTTTACAAACAAGTGTCTTTGCGAAAGATCTATAAGAAAATGATGTACCTGCAAGAAAGTCAAATAACTGTCTAAATGAATAATCTAAGTGTTTGCTACCACATTGTAAAAAAATAAAACAAAACTTGGCTTCACTAATAACTTACTTGGTAATGCTTTTGAAATAAAGCTACGTGGACATCGATTTATTCATGCATGATTTATTATCTAATTGTTGATACAAAATATTCAAAAAGTAGTTTTCTCTTTGCAAACAGTTCTATCAACAAGTCAGGTTAGCTATATATTTTCTTCCAATAGACAGCAATGTTGAAGCTATTTTAAAGTGATACTTAAGGGCAACATACTACCAGGGGCAAGAGAAAAGGACACATCTTGAAACACAAAAGGAAAAAAAACCATAGGAAGCAGAGATGTCAGGCACTGTGATTGAAAAGAGAGGAGGTGAGGTTTTAAAACAAGTAATGTCTACTCTGATCTTCCCTTGGGCAGAAGGAAAATAAAAATGAGAACACATTCTATAGAGATCTTTGTTGAATATCTTGTACCATGAAAACAGTAGTGCTGGAAGAAAATTGTTAGGGCCCATTGTGGAACAAAATACTGGCAGCAATCCAAAGAGCTACTTTAGAAACATTTCCGACTTACTTTCTTTGTGCTAGACCCTTTCCTCTTTCAATTTTAAAAGTAATTACCAGGGAGTGTAGAGGGCTAATGTTCTGAGGCCGAGGATCTAACTCGAGCGCACAGGCTCTAAAGTGCATCTCTAAATCTCAGCCAATATTTTGTTCCATAATTCAGTCACAATCTCTTGGACACATGAAACCAGCTACAAATACTGTTTACACAGTACTAGAGAAGCCCATGTTACAGTGACAGATAGTTATTGCTTTTTCAACAGGATGTATTTTGACATTAGACAGGAGAAATGCTTGTTTACAGTCTGTATTATAATTAGTTTCTGTTGGTGTAGAGGGTTACTGTAAAAACCAAGATCACTATGAACCCCATAAGGGCATAATGCATTCTTGTTTTACACTATTTCACATCAGTTTTCAAAAATACATATAAAGCTGGAACATGTACATTACATAAATTTTAAAAATCCACATTGCTGGGTGTAACAAAGGTTATTCTAGCATTTGAATGATGCTCTTCCTCACGTTTGCTTCAGGGGTGCAGGAATGTTAGCTGAAGCCTGCTCTAAATATGCTAGAGGTCCTTGAGGCATTTCAGTAGGTTTTTTATGCTGCATGTTGATATCTTCCAGAACCTGTTGCCAATGTCGCAGTTTACCCAAGTGCTTCTGAATTAGGGCCTCTTTCCTCTGTAGTTCATTCCTCAGCTCTGACACATCCTACAGGAGAGGTAGGCATACAGTAAATAACAAAGAACCAGGAATTTCCACTCTAAAAGCTTTGTGTTTATGCATCTATGTACCTAAGAAGCAGAAACAGCATCTAAAGCAAGCTATCCTTTTTGCACCTGCAGGGTGTTAAGATGCATTCTGGAGGGAAAAATAGGTGAACATCCATTTCTTATGAACATATATTTTGATATATTACAAATAAATGACATCTGTTTTCCTCCCTAGAGATTGTATTACTTAGGATTTTGATAACCTGTAATCTGTCTGTACAGTATAAACATGCTTACAATGACTCTTTCAGAGGTTTTAGCCAAAAGTTGAAAGAGGAAAACTTTACTGAGATGGATGGCAAAAAAGTAGAACAAACAAGCTTGCAGCAGGAGCTTAGTAGCAATACATTTCCAGCTTCTAATTGCCTTTCTTCCAAAGCGTGTTCACTCTTACTTCAATGTCCCTTCCTCGCTTAATGCCTTAACATAAAGTGCCAAAGAATTATACAGTATGTGATGTAGGTATTATCTTGAAAATGTGTTCAGGGCACTTTATACCTATCATCTTAGCTAACTTTACAACAGTGATTCCCAAAGTGGGCGGTATGCCCTCCCTCCTGGGGCTGTGGAAAGATTCAGGGAGGTGATGAGGGTGAAAGTGGGCAGCAGGGGGGCCTTCAGAGAGAGTGTTGGTGTGCAAGAAAGACAAGGGGAACCAGCAGCCTTTATGACCACAGTGGGGATGTGGGTGGCATGAAATGTCTCAGGATCCCTTAAAATCACAACACAGGCTCACCAATCATTTCACGTAGTGGTGTCTCCTGCTCTTTGCCTATGTGAGCTCACTCCCATTGCTGCATCTTTCAGTGGTGGTGGAGGCTGCTGGGAAACCCTTGCAAAGCCTGGGCACAGGACATTGCTTGTATGGTCCAGAGTGGCATTCTGGGACAGAATGATTGACTGGACCAAGAAGTTAGAGCACTTGGCAATGAGGAAGAAACAGTGGCAAAAAGGACCTTTCAAATTTGGTTTCTGAGCCTTGCTGGGACTTGGCTGAAAGTCTGGAGCTGCTCAGCTGCTCCTGTTTAAGGCAAGCCTAAGAGAAGAGATTACAGAAGACACAATGTTTTTTGAGGGCACCTAAAGCTATGTCTCCGATGAAGGACAGGAAGGAGTATATGGGTTCAATTCTTGGAAAGTGTCCTTTAATTGGAAAGCTCCTGTAATTAAAATCTCTCCCTTCCATCATACATGCCAATCTCCAGTCCAGGACATGTGGTTTCTTTAAATACCCTACACACACCAAATGCACTCCTTTCTGCTCCAATGAAGAAACCCTCATTGTTCAGTTCCTGACAAGCAGAAAAAGAACATCACTGGGCAGCTCCTGAAAAACATGCAGGTTTTCTGCAGCTGTGTATCTCTTTCTTGCACATTCCATTCATTTAAAACTCACAGTGACAATGAATTTGACAGTACCGGAGTTTTAATTTTAAGCAGAGATATACCATAGTAATTCCCATGAGAAACCACCCAACTCAATATAATTCACCAGCTTTGTCAAAATCCAATTATAGGTTTGGGTATCATAGTTAAGACTAAGGAAAACCAGAGTGCTTACCTCTTTAATTACTTGCTCTGGTTTCTGGACAGAGAGCTGTAACCTTTTTTGTAGGAAAAAACATTCTGTTTGTCGTGCAACATCTAAAAATTTCTGGATACACTGGTCAACACCTAAAATATTAAGAATAACAAAAGATGAAATCTATTTCAAATGAAAACTGAAGTTCGGTTAAAAGCCAGCTTTGAATTCAGGCAAAGCTACTGGTTAAGATATTCTGACTTATGATATCTGCATTTTTAAAAACATGCATAAGTCAGATTACAGTTCATTGTAAAGACATACATTTAAAAGACATCTTGTCTAAAACTAGAAAATGATCTAATTATATGAGTACATTGAAATCTTGATTGCATGCTGTATACTGTATAGCCCATACTTAAGAGAAGAACAGACAAGTTGTATATTCATCCTTCATGCTGATAACATGTTCTCTCACAAGACACAATTACATCACTATGATTCTACTTCAATAGAAACAGTGGGCATCCATCCATCCTCTGAAACCTTGGGATTTGCAGTTTGGAGTAGGGCATTTAGAATTCTTAGCTAGAGAGCTCTAGTATCCTCCAAAACTACAGGCTCCCACAGGATGAAGCCACAAGTAGAATCATGTGTTATAACTGGGTAATGTGAAAGGGCCCAACAAGACAGACAAGCTGTTCCATTTTTTAAACAGAATCACAGACGTAACATTTCACCATGAAAATAGAAAAATACAGTGTGCCTGTGCCATGTGCGGGTTTGTTGTATGTGAATTTGAGCTTACTGGTATGGCAACCTGTGGAGGACATAATGGCATGGGCACCATAGCAAATAAAAGGATGTAACCTTATGTGGTTTTTTCCATATGCAGGGGGTCTGGAATGGATTCCCCGTCCACTGTATACTTGTGCAGAAATTTTATTGCTGGACATTAAAGGCACAGTCTAGAACACTAAGGCCCGTTACAAACGCCTCCAATCCTAACACGCGCGGAGTGCGCACAAAATGGCGGCGGCCATTCCACATGGCCGCTGCCATTACAACGTCACAACTGCACCGCCTCTATACGGGGCAGCGCGGACATGACATCGTCATGCCGCGCCAGGGCGCATAGGACGCCCTTTCCCCAGCCGCAAAAGGAGCTCCGAAACAGAGCTCCTTTTGCCGTTTGCATCGCTGGGCGCAGCCTTCAGACGGCTGTGCCCAGCGACGCAGAGTAGAAAGGGGCCAAGCGGCCCCTTTCTCCTCCTCCCTGCCGTTGCGGGGTGTCCTTGGGGCTTGAAGCCCCAAGGACACCCCTTTCCAGGCTGCGGTGAAGCGGCCTATCGGGGCCTCGGAGGCTGCCGGTCTGGCAGCTGAGGCCCCGATACAGCGTGGAAAGGGGCAAGTGCAGGCCGCCGCTTTTCGGCGGTCTGTAACCCGCCTAATTCTCAAATTGTACAACAAAGGAAAGTGAAATGTTTTTGCTGTAAAAATCTTCTCCTGAAGAGTTAGGCCATTGTATTGGATGTATCCACTGTTCTGTGCCACTCAGGATTCAGTTTGCCAATGTGTACTAAGAGCTTAAGAATGCACCAGGATTTTCTGATGATGAAAGTGCAACTGACAGTCACAGCAAAATTCTGGCAACATCTTTATTGCCCTGAAACTATATCCTATCTCTAACTGTCTGAAGGAGAAAATGGGATGTCATGTGGCCTGTGTAGTTATGAAGATGATGCTTTCCTCTGTTTTCTAACTTCTTCATGAATATACAAATACACTCAGCGTAATATGCTTTCAATGTTAGATGGAGATACAGAAAGAAAACACCTCTTTACTTCAAATAGCACTGAAGTGCTCAAGTTAAACATTTTACAGTTCCATTGCTTTCACATAACCAATAATCTAAGCATTTAATGCCCTGCTTTATCAATCCAAAAACTCCAAAGCAGCTTTACCACACCTACTTCATCAAAACAGAAAGCAATAGAAGAGAAGAGGAGGAACCAAAAGCAGATAAAAATGCTAGGTTAGAAAGAAACGGTAGACATAGGCTTACCAGTTCTAATTTCTTCCTGGTCTGTACCATTCACATAATCCTGACTCACGAGGGAAGCAAAGCAAGCCTAGGTAATTAAAAATATATAGAACAATTACTTTAAACAGAAAAGTATTCAACATGCAACATCATGAAGAAAACTTTTTGCATCAACTTGCATTTATAAACATATTTTAATTTATTCATCTATTAAAATGAAAGAGAAAGCCATTAGAAGTGACAAAACTACATGATCCCGTATTCTAGAAGTCATTTGGCACTCTATAAAATCAAAACCTTTATGTTACTAATTTAATGTTTCACATGACCCTGAGAAAAGGCTTTTCCGTTGCAGTTATCAACAACATAAATTGGGCACCATCCTGCCAATCAATTATCGCTTGATAAAAATCAAATCGGTGACGTCTTACAAAACATCCCACTAAGTTGAGATCTGACTTTGGCAGATGCATAAAGCATCACCCTTAGTTTCAGAGAGTGGGACAAGTGTGTTTACTATAGAGCTAGTCCCACCTATAATATATGAACCCAAGAGGAAGGGGGAAATGTATCCTGTGGAGGCAAAGAGGGCAAGGAAGTAGACAAGATCTCTGTACAAACTACAATTACATCTTCAAGGCAAAAAGATAATGACCATTAGTGACATTAGTAAGTCCACATGGGTTTTGTGTGTGTGTGTGTGTGTGTGTCATTGCAGAAGTCAGAACTCAGTTTTGCAAAGACAGTCTAGGCCAGTGGTTCCCAACCTTTCTAATGCCGTGACCCTTTAATACAGTTCCTCATGTTGTGGCGACCCCCAACCATACAATTACTTTCCTTGCTACATGCAAATGTGTGTTTTCCGATGGTCTTAGGCGACCCCTGTGAAAGGGTCGTTCGACCCCCAAAGGGGTCCCGACCCACAGGTTGGGAACCACTGGTCTAGGCATCCAGTGCCCAATGCAGAATGAATGGAACAACAGAAGAGATGGCATAATCCACTAAGACCCCGCTGGATGTCACTGGTATTCTCCTAACCCATCCATTAGCCACTGAATGGCCATGGGGGGCTATAACAGTACAAGATTGAGTCCTGGGGGTGGTGAGATGGGAACCATGGCATATTTCCACTTGTGGACCTTCTTTGCTACACTTGTGATGTAGGATCTCAGCCAGTGCAACTCAGACATTTCTGGTTTCCAATGGAACCACCAGTGCAATGTAAGGAAACTGGGAACTACAACGATCTGGCAAACAGAGCAGAGACATGCTATGTCAGGCTCAAGAATAGAGGTAGCAAATGTGAAGCTGTAGCCCCAGCTCTGACATTTTGAAGTACTACCATCAATATTTGTGATCATTGGCTGTTCTGGATGGGAAGTCCAAAATCTCTGGAAGGCAGCAGGATGAGAAAGGCAGGCAAAGGTTTTTCTAGGCCTATAGTAAGCGCTACAGGATAAAAAGGTAAAAGTGTCACCATAAAAGTGTCAGACTTCATGGTGCAACACCAGACTTCCACGGGTGCCTTATTGTAAACCACATTATTGTAGGACTATCCACACGTATACACAATACCTCCCCCATACATTTACACAAAACGAGGCTTGAATGGTAAAGTCTCTTTCTTTCTTTCTCCTGTATTATTTTTAACACCTTTGCCTGAATGACAAAGACACCAGTAGGGCTTCGAAAGTTTGCGACATGTATTTTGTGGATTTTGGTTGACCATACAGACAGGCCAAAATAAAGCTGCTTCGGGTCTCTTTGGAGGTATGCTGTTTAAATGATGCATGCGTCCTAAGAGTCCGGAAGCTGCACCAAAGCTGCACTCCAGTGCTTAGGAATGGAGTATGGCTTTGGTATGACCTCTGGACTCTTAGGACCCATGCATCATTTAAATAGCATTCCTCCAGAGACCCGAAGCAGCTTTATTTTGGCCTGTCTGTAACAGGCCATAGTGATGTAATTGTGTCTTGGAGGGCGGCTTTGGTGCAGCTTCCGGACTCTTAGGACACATGCATTATTTACATGGACAGCCAAAAAGGCGAATAGGTCCACGAATAGCTCAAGCCCGAACTCTCCCTGGAAGCCAAGATGATGAAGCTGAGACTGTTGTACTTTGGGCACATCATGAGAAGGAATGACTCACTGGAAAGGGCAATAATGCTAGGGAAGGTGGAGAGAATTAGGGGAGAGCAGCCTGTTGAAGTAGTTTTGAGTGTTGGACGCAGACTCTGAGAGACCAAGGTTCGAGTCCTGGGAAGGCCAGGGAAACCCAGTGGGTGACTTAGGCAAGTCATAGAATGCTAGAGTTGGAAGAGACCCCAAGGGCCCTGATCCAGTCCAACTCCATTCTGCCATGCAGGAACTCTCAATCAAAGCATCCTCATTGACAGATGGCCATCCAGCCTCTGTTTAAAGACCTCCAGGGAAGGAGACTCCACTACACTCCAAGGAAGGAGTGTGTTCCACTGTCGAACAGCCCTCACTGTCAGGAAGTTCCTCCTAATGTTGAGGTGGAAGTGGAACCTCTTTTCCTGGAGCCTGCATCCATTGCTCCATTGGGACCTGGTCCCTGGAGCAGCAGGAAACAGGGGAAGGCAAAGCAACCCGCCCCTGAAGACGCATGGACCCCATGATAAAGTGGCCATCAGCCCCACAAAGAACCACAACAAAGAGTATTATGGGAGGGATACTAGTACTACACTCAACCAGGACGTGCTTTGACTGAGAGTTCCTGCATGGCAAGGGCTTGGACTGGGTGGCCCTTCTAGCCTCCTCCAACTCTATGGTTCTATGAGTGACTGGGATACAGCTGAGAGCTGACAATAAAGCCTTTGCTTCATCGCCGGGGACCGGAAGTGCTCGCAGAAGGACCGGAAGTGGGGCCCGCTCACCTCGAAGGAGGCCTCCAGCTCGTCCACGAGGGTGCTGCTGGGGTTCCTGGGCCCCGCCGGGTTCGGAGGGAGGAGCCCGGCCGGCCCTGGTCCCCCGGGGGCCACTGGGGCAGGCGGCGGCGGAGGAGGCGGTGGCGGTGGAGGAGGAGGGATGGAACCCTGGCTCCCGAACATACCGCTCAAGCCCGACGCCATGGCAACCGAGGAGTGGGCGGGGACGTCCGTCGCTACTGCACATGCGCGAAGAGGCCCGGGCGGAAATGACGACAGCGAAGAAACCGGAAGTGCGGGGGCGTTGTGGGAAATGTAGTCCTTATGGCAGGTTTTAGGGACACGCCCTCCAAAGGGAATGAATGAATGGATGGATGGCCTTCAGTGGGTTTTAAATGTGCTGTTAGAGTCCAGACTGGAGAGATAACCCGGTTTGGCAGCGCTTTAACTCATTGTCTGGCTCTTAAGTACAGGCCAAGTTTGGCTTCTCAAAGACAATAATCCACAATCAAACCCACTGATTTCCCCCTTTAAATCAACTAATTCATTCATTTAAATTATCAATAGGCCTCTTATTTGCCAAGTTTCCCCTTCTCTTGCTGCTTTCAGTTATGTATCCCCCTTTCCTATGATCCCCCTCTAAGATGATACACTGTTTATTCCACAACGAAACAGTTATCTTACAGTGTAACTGTAAACAAGTTAAAGCACAGAATGCAACTGGAATGGAAATGGCCCTCACCGCAGTGAGAAGCCAAATTAAAGCAATTTGCATAAATAGAATAACTTGCAAATAAAGTGCCAAGATTTAAGGAAGAGAGATTATAGCAGCCTAAAGAAATGCGCTGCCTCATGGCACTCCCATATCCCTGATGCTCTCTGGCTTCAAGAGTTGTCGACATATATTTACAGCGCTATATAAATAAAGGTTAATAATAATAATAATATAGGCAACGTGGCCATTTTCTGGATACTCCCAACTGGCTCAGAAGTCTGTGCAGGCCTACACAACACACACATATATAAATGCACACATACCCTGCCGGCTCTGCCACATACAGAAACAACAGGGGTTTGCAAGGCAAGTCCTCCTGGAAGGCTTCAGAAAGTGACATTGAACACACTTATTGTTTGGCCTCTCTGATTACATTTCTAAGCAACTCAGGAGTCACCAGAAAGTGGGTGAGAAGGCAACTCCTGGGTGTTTCAAGCCTTCAAAGGAAGATACTAAACTTGTGTCTTTGGGGCCTTGCTGTGAAGATGCCTAACCAGACCAGGAGTTTGTAGAGACTTAGGGAGATGGGGATGTTGAGCCTGGAGAAGAGAAGATTAAGAGGTGCTATGATAGCCCTGTTTAAATATTTGAAGGGATGTCATACTGAGGAGGGAGCAAGCTTGTTTTCTGCTGCTCCAGAGAACAGGACCTGGAGCAATGGGTGCAAGGTCCAGGAAAGGAGATTCCACCTCAACATTAGGAGGAACTTCCTGACAGTAAGGGCTGTTCCACAGTGGAACAATCTTCCTCTGAGTGTAGTGGAGTCTCCTTCTTTAGAGGTCTTTAAACAGAAGCTGGATGGCCATCTGTCAATGGGGATGCTTTGATTGAGAGTTCCTGCATGGCAGAATGGGGTTGGACTGGGTGGCCCTTGCGGTCTCTTCCAACGCTACGATTCTTTGATTCTATGAGAATGGAGATGGTTGTGACAGGGAGTGGAGGCTACACATTTCTGTCTCACACAATTATATCTGCTGCCTCATTAGCCTTTCCTCATTACTCTTGGTTTTGTTGTCAGTGCTGCTTCTATTGCTCATATGACGTTTTCCAAGGCTTGAGCTTTACTGAGGCTAGCTAACACCAGGGACGTAGCTAGGATTTTAGGAAGGGGGGGGGGGTCCAGACTAAGTGCCACCATTATAATGGGGCTTGAGTGTGGCAGTGCAGCAGTGCACACCATTTTTCTAATGGAAGGGGGGATCTCCGGACCCCAAGAACCCCCCCCCCCCCCCCCCCCCCCCCCCCAACCCCCGCCCCCCGTCCGGAGACCCACATCAGCCACCAGCTAGGGAGTCAGCACTTACTCTGAACAGTCTGAAATGAAGGCACAAAGGGATAAACACTAGCTTAACTGTGGGCCACTGGCAGGAGAGCCCTAAAAGCACACTTGCCCAGAAAGCCAATAAGCAGCATTGGGTTGGTTCGAAAGCTTATTACCATGATAACTATGTAAACAAAGGGTTCTGGAATCCAGAGAAGCAATTACCACTTTCTGAATGAAAGCAAGTGTGGCAAGCTCTCATAGGGCTTCAGAGGTTGCCATGTAGGCTGGGTTGCCAACTGCTTTTCTGGCATTACTGTTGCGTCTAGTAGCAGCAGCCTGACAACAGATTAATACTTGTTGCCCCAATGCAGTTATTAGTATTTCTTTCAAAGATTAAAAAGTGCTGTCCTCTAGATGCAATTAGAGCACACCTCCCATCAGTCAGCTCAGTCAATGGTGAGATGAAGTTGACATCTAGATAACCACACACCTGCTTTAAATAGCAGTCTTGCAAAGTACTTCATATATCTGTTCAATAACCACCTGTTAAAAGTCCTTGTCTCCATGCTGCTGGTAAGGAGTCATATGATAGGATGGTGGCAAGCAGCCACTCCTGTTTGGCTGAACATACAGTATTACTATATAACAGAGTTTCGACTGTGACAAGTTTATTCTTATTGTCAGATTACTCTTACTACATATCATAACTATGCCAGCTCTTCTGTCTGTCCCAATTTCGTCAACACTATGTAGACGTCCCAGTGTTTAGTTGGTTTGAAGAAATTTCAGTTTCTTATTCTGCATACAGGCCTGTTACAGACAGCCAAAATAAAGCTGCTTCGAGTCACTTTGGAGGTATGGTATTTCAATGATGCATGCGTCCTAAGAGTCCAAAGGCCGCACCAAAGCCACGCTCCAGTCCTAAAGACTGGAGTGCAGCTTTGGTGCAGCTTCCAGACTCTTAGGACTCATGTATCATTGAAATACCATACCTCCAAAGTGACCGAAGCAGCTTTATTTTGGCCTGTCTGTAACAGGCCTAAATATTAATTTTAGCTAGAGACACATAATGTTTTATGCAATTTCAGGTATGGGTGTAAACTGACAGTTTTCCATGATTTCCTTTTCACTGCGAATGTAAAGAGACCACTCACAACAGTTAACAGCTTGGGTTTGAATGACTAATGCTTTACAGATCAGTTTATCAAGCTAGAAATGAACGTAAGACTGAATAGCCTTACCCCTGCAGAGCTCAAGTCGAAGGGTCTTATATTATGTCCAAATAGGGAGCACTGGGTGAGTTACAAAACCTGTTACTCTGAAAATAAGTATTATAATAAACACACTATATTATAAATAATAGATGGTTCTTGCCTTTTAAATTTATAAGCAAACTTTTGACTATCTTTGTTTTTAGCCAGTTATTTAACTATGTTGCAATCCTACACAAAGGCCTGTTACAGACTGCCAAAATAAAGCTGCTTTGGGTCTCTTTGGAGGTATGCTGTTTAAATGATGCATGCATCCTAAGAATCCGGAAGCTGCACCAAAGCTGCACTCCAGTGCTTAGGAATGGAGTGTGGCTTTGGCGCGACCTCCGGACTCTTAGGACCCATGTATCATTTAAATAGCATACCCCCAAAGATGACCGAAGCAGCTTTATTTGGGCAGTCTGTAACAGGCCTAAGACAATTCTTTTTGAAACCAAGTAACCAGAACCACAGTATTCTATATAGAATTCATTAACAGATTTATATTGACATGATGATACTTACAATCCATGTTTCCAGCATAAATTTTGCATTTGTCTTCTCACTAGTGTTACAGCTATTTCAGGTTTCATTCATACACACACACTTGAGACCTTCTGCCACGGGAGGCAGGCCTGTCCATCTCAGGTATGAGGCATGACATGCAAAAATGCATCTGGACCAAGTCACTAGTAGGCTAAAAGGCAAAGCCATAGCCAGTTATATATTCACCTTGCTTTGAACAGCATTAGAGCCATCAAGCACATTTCTTTACGGTATTCAAGAGAACACCACATTTCTACCACCAGCTTCCTTCAGTGCGGCAGATCCATGTAAGTCATTTCTAGATAAGTACCAAAATAAATGGGCATCTTTGGTTAATTTTTTTAACAGTCCCTACCATTGAATGCAGATATAGGGCTGGCTGCAGTTCACTTCCATTTCAGCCTGTAAATTCTTCAGTTGGTGTCTTAGGATACGAGTTAATGATTTACATTTGAGAAATATGCCAATGTAGTTCTGCTTCAGTATTTTGCCAAAGTATTTGTCAACACACCTTTAACCGTTGTGCTCATAAACACTTCCAAGTATTCAAATTTATTTTTATTGATTGAGACATTCATCTTCTATTCAATCAGAGTTACAAAGCCTGATTATTTACTTACATTTAGTTCAGCATTAAATGTAGAAAAAAATTCTGAGACTTCTCTTCATCAGCCAAATACAAACAGAAAATAAAGAGATCCCTGATCAGTAAAAACCTTTAACAAAATGACTCTGTAGTTCATTAATGTACTATTTTTAGATATGCAGAAAATTCAATGTTGTGGAGCCTTTTCCTCTTGGAATTTTGTTACAATACCCATTGGGTTGTCAGCTCATTGCTTCAGCAATTTTGGAATTAACTCAGACTTATATTAAGGCTAGAGGTTACACAACTGCCAAATGACCGTCTAAATGCTTTTTTTGTCCTGGCTCAGTCGAATAGCAAACTCTACTAAAGTACGCGTGGGTCGTCCTGCCATGCCTTTACGAAGGTATGGGACTTCATCTTTATTTGCCATCACACCAGCAATATCTAAATGAGCCCAATGAGGAATGGTCACAAATTCCTTCAGGAAGGCAGCAGCTGTACATGCACCACCAGACCTTATGGGAAAGAAAAATAAAGTATTAGTGGATTTTTAAAAACTGTGTTTATTTAGGAGTAAAATAGTATATACCAAGCTATACAATTTCAGTACAGATGTCGCATCAAACCATGGCTTATATTAACCAGTTTAGAATTTAAACCCTGATTTGAGCTTCCAAATGTAACAACAAGCAAAGTAAGGTATATGCATGCTGGTCCGCATTTAATTTGTATCTTCTCTGTACACTGCTTCATAAGTTCACTCCCATATTCATGGTGCAGTAGCTTTTGGAATCAGTGATGGCTGTAGTGTTTAAAGTTTCTTCTTAGCTTCTTTCTCTGGTTTGTTGGTCGTGAACAAACCAGAGAAAGGAAGCTGCCTGCCCCAAAACAACACAAGACAGCTCTATGGCTCATTCAACTGTAACTACTGCAACTGAAGAAAGGAGTTAATGAAATACTAGGATTTCTGTGGAGAACCCTGGTTGGTTATAGTGCAAAAAATGCCCACCATGTTAAAGGATAGTTAGCAAAAACCCTGGTTTGCAAACACTCCTCAAATAGGATTTCTCATTCCGGTTGATCACAAATCAGTTAATGAAGGCAGAAATCCAAACCATAGCTAACTTGCCTTAACTATGATTTGGCACGCCTTCACTAGGCCAGTCATTTCTCTTAAGACAAGGAAGAGTACTACTTGAACTGAATAAAACTGAAGGACTACTTACCTACCACTGTTGCCCATTTCTACTCCTACATGAACAAGACCCAAAAGACTCTTTCTACTTCTCCTCTTATCTGAACAGTAATAGCAGGTCTTATGAGAGTTCTTCCACTTATGGACTTGCTTTTTTCACTTGTTTTTTAAAAGTTATCTAGGTATACTTGTGACAGTAGCTTAAGCAATAGCACTAGTGACAGCAGGTTCAATTTAGCAACATACCTGTATTTTCCAATATTGTTGACGTCTGCAAGTTGACAATCTGTAACTTGTTTTGTGTAATGCTCAAACAGAGGCATCCTCCAAACACGGTCCCCTGTAAGAATACTAGCCTACAGATTTAAACACATGATGGGTAAAGAGGAGGTTAGTAAAACATAATACACTCCTCCCTCCACATTTGCTAGGGTTAGAGGCACAAGACACCGTGAATGTGGAAAAACCGCAAATAACAACAACGCTATGTTTTTGCCTGAGAGAACCCCTCTCTAGGAATCTCCAGGTGCTCTAGTGCAACTTGGTGATCAACATCTGCCAGACATGGACCATAGAATTGCGATGGAGGAGCTACAAATACCTTGTGGAGTGTTCTCTCTAGGAATCTCTAGGTCTTTCACAGTGCGACTTTGTGTTAAAGTTGACCACAGATTTGCGCTGGAGGACCAAGATATTCATCGAGAAAACATATTAACAAAATCCATGAATGATCAAAGCCACAAATGTGGAGGGACGAGTGTACTTCTAACCAGGCTGTAACAGTGTAACATACTGTGCTCTTCTTAAATGGGTTAAACTAGAGCTAATATCTTGGTTCAAACTCAGGCAGACATTTAACAAAATGTGGGCCCTTAGCAAATGTTGGTTCCTGATCAATTGGTGCCATGACACCAGCAACAGGCTACAGATATGCCAATTACCCACCTTTTTATTCACAGCTACTCTAGTGGACCAGATCACCCCAGCCCAGGCAAAGGTGAAAAGAATAATGAAAATAAGTCTGCATAGGAAACTTAGTAAAAGATGTAGATAGATAATGGCCACTCAAAAGTGATCTTTACCTCCTTTACTTTACTTGAATCCCGCTTCATAAATTCACCTCTTCTTGATGTTGAACTGCCAGGTTATAGTTATCTACATATGCATACAATGCCATCCATTTATAGTGCTCACAGATTACAAATGGTCCATGAATTGCCACTAAATGGTCATAGCAATGATCCATGCCACAGAATTGGAATACATCAGTGTCACAAACTATTGTTAACTCAGAAAACTATCTACAGTCAGCCCTCCATATCCACAGATTTTTTTTATCCCTAAATCCAATTGTCCAAGGCTTGAAAATTCTCTCTCTCTCTCTCTCCACACACACACACACACACACACACACACACACACACACAGAGTGGACCCTTGTTATATGCTGGGGTTTGGTTCCAAGATCCCCGTGGATAACAACATCCATGGATGCTCAAGTCCCATTAAATATAATGACATAGCAAAATGGTGTCCCTTATAACAAATGGAAAATCAAGGTTTGATATTTGAAATGTATACTTTTTTTGAACCTTTTCAAACTGTGGATGCTTGAATCCATGTATAAGAAGGGCTGACTGTATATAAAAATTCCAAAAAGCAAACCTTGATTTTGCCATTTTATAAAGGGACCCCATTTTACTTTGGTATTGTATATAACAGGACTTGAGCATCCACAGAGGGCCCTGGAACCAAGCCCCAGAAGATAGGAAGGGCCCACTGTATAACTTTTACAATCAAATCATGAGGTTTTACTTGAAAGTTTCTCCCATCACAAGCCAATGACCATGAACAATTCTAATGCAATACTCAAGAATGGCTGCTAGTTTTACCCTAATCATCAACTGCCTGTAGTAAGCATGTACTCTGAAGAGTGATGTGTGGGATACAAACAAGGCATATAGAATCAGCCTGGGCGTAAAGGATTTTCAGCACTCAGGACAAGCTACTGAAATAATTATGCTTAGGGCACTAGAGGAAATCATGTGGCTCTCCAGATGTTTTTGGACTGCAACTTTCATTATTGCTCATGACTATTTATGGTGGCTAGTGCTACTGGAATTTGCAGTTTAACAGCATGTGGAGGGTTGCATGATCCCCACTCATGGCTTAGGGCACATTCATAAATGGAATCGGAAGATTTTTTGCATTTTCTGGGCCAAGAAAATCCACACTGAATGCTCAATTTGGTGTCCTTTAATTTTGAAAACACTGGAAGACACGCAATCAAGGACACTTTAATATTCCATACCAAACACCTTTAGAAAACAATAATACATAATGTTTCACTTATGTATTGGAACTGTAAAAGATTCCAAAATGTTAGGACTAGAAATAGAACTATTCTGCTGATCAAACAAAAGATCCATAAGCACAAGTCCTCCTGATGCTTAATAGTAGACAGAATTTCAGGTTTGCTATCCCATTTTTGTTGACTTGATAATCTATTAAAAAAATCCCCAATCCTTTCTTGAAAAGGGCCAGTAGCCATTTTCACATCTGTCATTTATGCTGTAACCTACCTCATAAAGATGGTTCCACAGCTGGTGTGAATTGGTAAAAACCCCAGTGGCTGCAGATCCTAGCGCTACATCCATGGCACCTATACAACATTATACAATTCATGTTATAAACATATCATTTAGAAGCCAACGAAGATTATCTCTTTTTCTCTGCATGGGTACTTCCAAACTGACACACACAACTACTCCTGCATTTGATAGGAGATGCACCCAGAAAAGAAACAAAATCTGTCAGGTGCCAAGGCATATCCACACAAGAGGTCAAATAAGGGAAATACTGACATGGCTATGACTGTTATGCAATCAGTTCTGAAGATTCCCCTGCAAAAATGCCACTTCTAGGGAAGTCATACTTGGCTGCAGTAACAAGAACACTGGACATGTGTAATGTGTCTAACTTTGGTCTGCCTTTTAAGATTTGCCTGAGATCCACAGAGGGGCAAATCCATATAAACATATTTTACCTGCTTTGGACCATCTGCCAGTCACCTGGATAATTCAGGTGCTGTTTATTACTAACAAAACTGTGCATAACTTTAGTCCAGAATACAGGTTGGACTGCCTCTTCCCATATCTTCCTGCCTGGACCTTATGATTGTATATGGACACTTTAATAATAACGTGCACATAGTAGTTTAGTGAACTGCCACTCCTAACTGTGGAACACTCTTTTCTGGGAGGCTATTTTAGAGCCCTCTTTTTTTCACTTCCACTTTCTGGTAGGAACAATTGAGTTGAGGTGGGCTTGGGCTTAATTTTTTTCTGGCTGAAGCAGATTGTTAATTATATACTATATTGCTTCTGCTTTGGGCGTGAGTATGCTAATTGTTTGAATTGCTCGTTTTGCTACATTCTGAGTGTAGAAACAGCCATTCTGCATCTCTAGTGGGATGTAAATGAAAGTGGCTAAATATCCTATAACATCTGTGGCAGTGTTTTCTCTGCCTGTGAAGTCAGCATGATGTGGTATTAAAGACCACATTTCACAATATCAGTATGCCAGTGTAGTCACAACCTTGTATGTTCACATATGTGCTGAGACAGATGTGCAGAAGGAGGGTGTAGATAAATACAAAAACCTGCTGTCGACTTGGAAATATTCAACATTTAATCTGTGTTCCATCAGGAACAGGCTGTACTAGAGTATACAGCATCTGTGTTATTACCAGGGGAAGTGACACATTGTGTATGGTTTAGAAACACGTTTCCGTTTAAATGTCATACTCAGGGAATACAGAGGAGAGAAATATCAAACAAGTAAAGGTCTGATACCTGTTAATGTTGCAGCATCTATAATGGCTCTTGGGTTAAAACTGTGGGCATAACAAAGAGCATCAGCCAATACCAATCTTCCCTCTGCATCTGTGTTGTCAACCTTTTATGATGAGGGATCAAGAAAAGGAGTGTTAAGAGCAAAATACATTTACTTAATAATAATGCTGGTATACTGCCAAACAATTAGAATTTTGTGCTGATAACAATATTGGAAAAACCATAAAATGTGTGCAAATAATTAAAAAAATAGAACCAGCAGTAATACAAAGGTAACATGTAAAACAAAACCAAATAAACACCCAGCATCTGCAAACCTTTGGTAAAACAGAACTAAAATAATCAGTAAAAGTTAAAATGCCTGGGAAAACAGGTATGGTATTCCCCATCATACTTTGTGGGGCAGATGGGAACAGCCTTTTGAACATAGCCTAAGAGTCTGATTAAGTTATCAGTGGAAAAAGCAATTCTTCAGGTGACCTGGCTCAAAACTTTAAATCTGGTTGAGAAATAAAATGGTCAGCTGGTACAAATGGAAAACAACTCACATACTATGGCTGTGCTGGCCAGGTTTAGTAAGCTTGCTGACTGATTTTGGTCTACTCTGAGGTTCCACAATACTTTCAGCAACAGACCCATTTATAAATGCACCACCATAATCCAAACAAGAGTTTGCCAGAACATAGGCCATTATTTAAATTGTCAAAGGTTATTTCAGTTACAGGTATACCTCAGTTAAAAAAGCAGATTTGCTCCTAGACATTACTTCTTTAACAGAAAATGTTGTACCAGAGGCAGAAAAAATATGGAACGAATAGGGATAGGTTCCTGCACCACAAAAAAAGAAAAAAAAATTCAACAGGTTTCAGCAAACTTTTCATCCCAAACTAAAATGTGAAATGAAACAACCAGATCAGGAATGCCTTGCATAAATAAAGACATTGTGAATCCTCAAAGAGATTGCTTGAAAGCTTCTTCCAAAATGCATCCAGCAATGATTTTTTAAAATTTTCATTAGCCTCCACTTCTTTTGTTTTCCATTTTGGTAGCTAAACTTATAGATCTAGAGTAGCTGGTGAGGTAGGCTTATGCACTTTCTCCTTTTCTCTCTGTTTTGGTATTCAATATGCAATATTACAAATTCTGGAGACAGCTGCTGTTTACCTAGCCTGTTGTAGGCAGGCGCACACAGCTACAGTACGATCATCTACAGCAGAATCTCATTATTACCCAGCAAACACTTTATTGCATTGTTTACTGCAAAAACACTGTTGCAATTTGACACTAAAAGTCTGTTTCTCCAACTCTCTTTCACTGTCCTTCCAAAGCTAATGCTAAAAAAAACTTACAGCTAGACACAGAAGACAGAAAAAGAGGGAGCTGAGAGGATATAAAATGGCTCTGTACAAAGGAACTTCTTTGTCAGAGGTTTTGTTTACTGAGATATACTAGTAGCTATTAAAAACGTAGCATTTCTGTATTATGCTATGGAAGGTCATTGGGTAATCTGTACAACAGGTTCAATAAAGTGGGCAAGTATTATGGCTAGCCCCACAATGCAGATGAGTGAGTAAGGCATGAAGCTGAGTTAAAAGTAAGTCACTTACTTAGGGCTAGATTGTAAGGTCTCTCTGCAGAAAAATGGTAGAATAAAATGAGGACTCTTTCATTTCAGACTGGATATGGGAAACACTGGCCCCATACAGACAGGCCAAAATAAAGCTGCTTCAGGTCACTTTGGAAGCATGCTGTTTCAATGATGCATGCGTACTAAGAGTCCGGAAGCTGCACCAAAGCCAAGATCCAGTCCTTAGGGCTAGAGCGCAGCTTTGGAGCAGCTTCCGGACTCTTAAGACACATGCATCTTTGAAACAGCATACCTCCAAAGTGACCTGAAGCAGCTTTATTTTGGCCTGTCTGTATGGGGCCACAGTTTCTTTTAAATGTTCCCTTGTATTAAAACTGTCTCTGCAAATTAAAAATGATAATAATGTAGCACACAAGGAAGAAAGGATCTGCTTTGAATGCTAGTTTTACATGCAGAAAACTAGCTGTGATAGCACTCAAGAGAGTATTCAAAGCCACAAAGCCTTCATCTAATTTAAAGTAGCCGAGTCCATTCTGCAACCTTGCAATTCTATTATTATTATTATTATTATTATTATTATTATTATTATTACCCCGCTCTTCAGCCAAAAGGCTATCAGAGTGGCTTACAAATTGTTAATTAGACATTTCCCTGCCCTCAGGCTTACAATCTAAAGAGCAGGCTGCATATCATCCTAGAAAGAACTCCAGAGATTCTTGACACCTGGATCAGGCTTGAGTTCATGACTTAAACACTACACTTTAAACTAGTTCTACTGCATACAGTAAATTTACAAAGATGGACCCTGAGCTTTCAAAATGACTCTTACAGCCAAGCCTAAAATCTTGTGATAAAGGACGTGATGTGAATATTTTGATGAATAACCTTTAAATAAAAGTTATGCCCTGTCAATTGCCCTTTTAAAGCTACATTTCCTCTATGGGGGTTGTCTCTATAGCTTAAACACTTTCACAGCTCAGGGTGTTGGTAATATTCAACAAGCTTAATTTGCTTTTTTAAAACTGCCAAATAAGCATATGACACATACCTGAATTGTTTTCCCATTCTTGGCCCTCACAACATCTCCAGGTTTGTTTGCCTTCCCACTAGGCAAGTTTTCACAAAGGGGTGTCAAACCTGGGAAAGAGAGAAGTCAGTTATCATTACAATCAAACACAACAGTTAATGTTACTGTTTAATAACATGTTATCATCATTAATATTAATGTTTTAAATCAACATTTTTGAGTTTTTTAGTTAAATAATTTGATTTATTTGGATGCTTTGCTCAAATTTTCTGTACAATTTAAATTCTTCCTTTGGAGTGAAGGGTGCAGCTACATTGTAGAAATGCTGCAGTTTGACACCACTTTAACTGCCATAGTTCCATCTTACAAAATCCTGGCAGAAAAAGCTAAGAGCTTGGAAAACTACAATCCCAGGATTCCATAGCAATTAAAGTAGTGTCAAAGTGTATACAATGTAGATGCACCCGAGTTATCTGAAAGAAAGAACCAGTTTATCTGTTCACCACTTAATGAAGCAAGATGTAAGAAGATATGCCCAGTGGGTACAGGAGTTGCCAATCCATACAACAGTAGACAGCTCTGCCTTGGGGTGCTCTTTCCATCTCCCTTACTGCATCAGACTTTGGGCAAAGAGAGTGTTACCAGTCATCACAGACCTTAAGGCAAAGCTGAAGCCTCTCACATCCCCCTCCCTCCCCACCCCTGGAATTAAAAGAAAACCAGGAAAGGAAGAAGGCTCAGTATTGAAGATGAAAAAGAGGGACTAGCAAAGGTCTCTATGGCTGTAACAGCTGAAAGGACTGAAAGTCATTATACTGGCAGGAATGCGTGTTCGTACATATGTCTTATGAGGCAAATACATTCAAAGTGTGGAAACATTCCTTCCCCCCGGCTTTTTTTTAAAGACGGTAATTCCCAAAAGCTCTTAAAATAACATGGCCTGTAGCCATGCTGGCAGGGGGATTCTGGAAGAGCAGTCCATGAGGATTCCCCCCCCCCCACATGTACCCTCCACTATCTGAAAGTCCCAATTAAAGACGCTCTCAGCAACAGAGTGTGTTTGACTCACAACTGAACTATACTAGCTCCTATTTGAGGGAGGAGAAACCTGAGAACAAACAAGTAGGAAAAGGAGATAGCCATTCTTGTGTGTCAGTCCTGCATGAATACTTGAAAAAGAGCCACAGCTGGATGACAGCAGACATATTTTCTATGTAAATCACCCTGGGTTCAATTTCTGGCCAAACTGATCAAAGACAATTCAGACAGCAGCTCTGAGAAAGATCTTTACACCAGAGATTGCAGGAGAGCCAGTGACAGCAGACAATATTAAGCTTGATGTACTCATGCTGACTCAACAAAAAGCAGGTCCCTAGGTTTGTAGCATGAGCTTGTAACATGATCTCCTGACAAGTGTTTCTATCTTGGACATCCTTCACACATTTTGGGGCATCACTTCCCATGTACTTACCAATTATGTTAAGGGGCAACTTTAATTCTGCAGCTGTCACGATGGCTGAACAGATGGTAGCTGCTCCTCCCATATCAGCTCTCATGGCATCCATATTGGCAGATGGCTTAATGGAAATGCCACCACTGCAAAAAATAAAAATAACAAAAAATCATATGTATGTCACCCAGTGTGAATGAAAGATTCCCATGTATATCCAAGTTCAGCATCTTACCATGAGAAATTTTACTGGGCACTGGTCTATATTTTTCTTCCCCCAAAAAACACCAAACATGTAAACACACACATACACACATACGTAAAACATGGCAGTCCATGCTGAAATCCAAAGATCTACAAGCCAAAGATGAGATCCTCACCCGCTTTCAGAAAACAGAGAAACCCAGTTCAGGAATTACAGCAAATACATAATAAACATGTACTTGCATATGTGAGCTCTGCTCCCAATATCCCTGGTCTTCTCAATTGGGATCTGCCAGGGGAATTGATTCGGTAGCCTTTTTTTATCAAGCGGACAAGAGCTGAAGCCCTCTTCAGTCCTTCCCAATCACAACAAAGGGGGGGGGGGACAACGGGACACGAAAGGTGGTGCTAGCACATGCAGGGCCCATGCGCCTTATACTATTACATATGGAGGCATTGCGTCTGCATAGAACCAGAAAATAAAATTCTGAAATGAAAGCTTAAATGCACAGTTTGCTTAAAGTGACAAATGAAGATAGCACAATTCCCACCCAATCCACAAGGGTAGTTAAAGATTTGAATTGAGGGCCTATATGATTCAATACTAGGGCCTTCCTTGTTTTTCATTAGTCTCTGCTAGAAGCAGACCATTTCTTCAGGCCTCTGTTCCCACATGAATGAATCATTCAACCATTCTTGATACAGAGTTGCACCAGAATTACCGAAAGGCCACACATTTCCCAATCCCTTGTGCTTTGCCACTTTCAACATCCACACTAAAGTAGGAAAGCTGAGTCAGGATGAACCACATAAGCCTGAGGAAGGGGCTATAAGTGTGACCTGCCACACAGCTTTTCAAAATGGTAATGAGCTAAATTGATAGTCCTAATTGAAATACATACAATTTTATTTTTTAATGACATTTTAATTGTAATTCAGGTTTTGTTTTCAAAATAGACACTTCAAAATATGCATAAAACCATACCTATCAAAAGTAATTCCTTTCCCAACAAATACTAATGGAGGTTCACTGGCATCACTGCTTCCTTTATAATGAATTTCCAAAAAGACTGGTGGTTCATCTGAGCCTTTTGCAACACTCAAGAAAGATCCCATCTCTTGTGCCTCTATCCATGACTTATCCCTGCAAAAAGTACAATTTATTCAGGATATAATTACGATTTCAACATTTTTAAAATTTTATTTTATTTTATTTTGTTACAAATAGTATTGTAAATTCCTGAACTAAGGAAACCTGAAGTATAAGGAACTTTTTGGTTTTGCCAGTTTGAGGAACAGGAGAAAAACAAAACAAAACGAGAATACAACAATATTAGTAAAACAGAGAAACTTATTTTGTCCCCACTAGTTTTCTGTAATGTCAAGGAAACCAAGATCATGAAATATAATGATATGGTACTATACATAATCTTATGTAAAAGTATTCATCTTACAGAGCTTATAGAAATTATTTTGGGGCAATACGTATGTGAATACCTAGTCTTAAATATTTTATTTTCATTGTATGAGAAAATATTCCATAATCCATTTCCTCTATTTTTAACAGTAAAATGGGCTTCAGAAAAACAAAAAAACCTCCCCCATCACCAATGGTACAATCCCCCCCCCCTGGACTTCACAGCTCTAATGCCTACGCTGCTCACCCAGAGCACCACCTTTTCTTCTCACTCTCATCTATCCCCACAAAAAGAACAAAGCCCATCATGCACAATACTTTCCCTTCTTCTGTGTCTGCACATGGCACCCATGATGCTGCCATGCCACCAACAGAAGCACACAGGGTTTTGAGGTACCCTGATCTGAAGTAATGCTACACCCTCAAAATGGCAGAAACATCCATACACAGAACATCCTCTCTGCACATGAAATACATGGCTATTCCAAAAGCTCTGAATGGTGCAGTCTCCAAAATATTAAATCTCCATTCAGTCATGACTTTCACTGGATGGGGGTAGTGACACCACTTCCTACCTTAATCTATTTTATAGCGTAAGGGGAAGGGGAAGAGTAATACTCTTGGAACAGTGTACTGTGCTGTTTTGAGTGTAGGACAAGGATCCTACAAATCCCCGCTCGGCCACAGAAACTCACCGGGTGATTTGGGAAAGTCACATTGCCTCAGCCTTAGAAGAAGACAATGGCAAACCTCCTCTGAATAAATCTTATCAAGAAATCCCTATGACTGGGTTGCCAGAAGTTGAAGTTCACTTGAAGACACAACAATAAAATACAAGTGCAAAAAGATTGGGTTTCTTGAAATCTTTTTGGAAAAGTTTTGGAGGAAAGTGCCCTTTGCCCCACCAGCATTCTTTTGAGATTGTGACTGAATGAGCTAAAGCCAATACAGGAAGGGCAACTGTGACTGTCCCCCAGTCCAGATGTTTGTATTTCGACATACTACAATGATACGCCAGTTCTTTCATAGAGAAATGACATTTTCTTATGATTTCTCTGTTCTTAGGAGATATAAATATGTTTGTACATATGTTTCAACATTGTCTTTATGGTTTTGGGTTTAAAAATGTTAAGTGCCTTTACATCTTTGTTGGGGGGAACCCATGAAGATGACTCAAAGACATTTCCATATAATAGTGCTAACACATTATGCCCTCAGACTAGCATATGCTCCAAGTATGCAAAGGAACAATTTAAACAGAACTTACCTGATATGAACAGTCACATTGCTGCTAAAGCCTTTGAGTTTCTCTTCAATAATAGCAGCAAATCTGGTAGGCGTGATATGGTTGGCTGGAGCCTCCATTAGGTATCGTGCCAAGTTTTGGCCCTTTGCATAGATAAGGCCTTTTTTCCAGGCCTCAATTCCATCGCTAAACAGGAATACATAGAAAATGCCATGAAATATCAATATGGAAGTGAGATATCAGAATTCAGCAACTCTCCATATGATACAGCAGAAGAGTCTCAAAATCACAGGAAGATCAGAAACAGACACCAAAAAAATTAGACAATGACCTATAGGAGCTTGAAGATAATACATTACAAATTAATTTGTTGCCCCTAATTCATTAACATTTTTAACAACAATTAATACTTGTTTTTGTAGTAATTAAACTGTAATAGTTTTTTGTATCAATTACCATTTCTCATTATTTTAATTTATTACTACTAAATTTCTAACCATTAAAATGCTTCTGATTAATGACTTAATTTTATAAGATTACTTTAACAGCTTAAATTTGAGGAATTTAATTTCTACGAAAAACTGGCATCTACACTGAATTATCATCAACACTAACACTTCCAACATATGTACCCTGCTATAAATAATACAGGTTGATATTAATTCAATAATAATAATAATAATAATAATAATAATAATAATAATAATAATAATACAGCCACCACCTCAAAGGTGGAAGTGCGCAGCTGGCAGTGAAAAGTTTTGGTTTGGAAGTTTTCGTATTTTTGGATTGCAGTGCTTAACCTGTATTTACACTTGAGCTCTTGTTCATTTCTCCTTGTAAGAGTCAGTGCTAAGGTCTCATTTACACTATTGATCCACTCATGTTTATTTAACTCAAAAAAGTATATGATCACCCAACTTTGTCTCTACAGAAGACCCACACAGCAGACATGCACCAAAAACAATACAGTGGACCCTTGTTATACGCTGGGGTTTGGTTCCACTATCTCCTGTGTATAACAAAATCCGTGTATGTTCAAGTCCTATTACATATAATGACAAAGCAAGATGGTGTCCCTTATAAAAATGGAAAATCAAGGTAAATTTATACTTTTTTGGAACATTTTCAAACCGTGTATGCTTAAATCCATGTATAAAAAAATCCATGTATAAGAAGGGCCAACTGTACAAGCCATTTTTAAGTGATAGTAGGCCTGTCCATACTATTTATAAATAAACAAACAAGGTATCTTTCTACAAAGATCCTAATTTCTCACCTCTTGGGACTTCCTGAAAAGACATTTTCAATTCACATGGACCTTTCCAGTTAGTAGGGAGAGAAGGCTGGATGAAGGAGGCTGGGTAGATAATTTGGCCAAAAAACGTTCAGATTTCATAATGCTTAGACAATTGGCAAACAAGAGCGTTCTCTTTTTTGTCTTGGCTCACTATTAGCTTTGGAGTCTTAGATAGGCCTGGCTCCTTTTTTAAAGGCACAGTGTTCCAAAAATCTTACTGTTCGAGCACAAATGTCCTGTGTTCCCTTGCCTAACATCCAGAGTAAAAAAACAAAATGCCTTTAGTTGAAACTAGCAAACTGCATGGGGTGGTGGGTGGTGGAGCTTTATGCTGCAATCTGTCCTGAAATAGAAAGAACCCAGCCTATTCTGTTTGTGCTGGGAATTGCTCCAGAGGTTCTATGAAAAGGGGCACTTTGGTTGCTTAAAAACAAAAGCAAAAACGAGAACTTTAGCAAGCATAAAGAGTTTACTTCTTTTAAAAGTTAATTGCACAAGTGGGGTTTCTCAGCCAATTACCTCCCATGCAACTGAACATCAACCACTGGCTTCTTTTTCTGCTTAAGTTCATCATATTCAAAGAGGCCAAGGAGGGCTCCTTCAGCTGCAGCCTGAGCATCTCCACAAGGGTCAACCTCCACACGAGGGACTTCGAGATCCTGAATTTGCCGGCATCCAGCTGAAAAGTAAATACATACATTCATAGTATTAATAACTGAAGAGAAACAGTGAGGGAAGGGGGGAGGGGGTTGTAAACAACAACAACAACAACATCTTAATTTGACTTAGACCGTCAAGTATTCTAAATCAGAATGCGTCTCATCCTGATTAGCCAAATGTGTTTGAGGATGGCACTTTTCAATGCTGCACTTCTTGTTTTTCCAAGATCCAAATGATGTTTTACTAACTACAGATGTGGACTACAACTCTGGAGACCAGGGTTCGAATCATCACTTAGCCATGGAAACCCACTGGGTGACATTGGGCAAGTCACAATCTCTAAGCCTCAGAAGAAGGCAAAGACAGCCCCCCTCTGAACAACCTTGCCAAGAAAAGCCCATGGTAGAGTTGCTATAAGTCAGAGACTTGAGAGCACACATGTGCGTATACACACACACAGGGGCTTATCTTCCCCTTTCCCTGGATTTTTTAAAATCCCTACCCAAACAACAACTTTTTTTAGAAAAACAAGAAAATTTCAAGCACATTCGTGGCAGTCTTGTTTGTTAGGTGGATTGTAACAGTCAGTGTGGGTGTGTTAAGTCCCTTCAAGCTCTGTATTTTCCAGATCTGTTATTCTTTTCTGTCCCTGAATGCATCCTTTTATCTTTTTTTTTCAGATACATGGAGGCATTATATCTACAGTACTACTGTTATATCAGTAAACTCCTATAATATTACTGCTCTGCTGGGTTGAGATTACACAATCCACCCACAGGTTTTACGTGAAACAGCTTCATACAGATCAGAGACTGTGGCCCAGAAACATCAGCTCCACTCTGAAACACCCCATACAACCTGTTTAGTGACAAGCTCTCCCTCTCCTCCTTCTGTCAGGCTTCTTCTCCCTTTCTGTTCCTTTCCTTTCCTCCCCCCCTTCTTGCATATTTTAATTTTGAATTGTTTTAGTATCCAATATATACCGGTATGTGCATTTGCACATATATAAAATCTGTGTAGTTTATATCCCACTCTAGGTCCCTTGCTGGGAGAAAGTTGGGATATAAATTAAACAAATAAACAATATAAATTATTGTGCCACTTGTCATTCCATCTGAACGTACCGTATATACTCATGTACAAGTCAGCCTCATGTATGTCGAGGGAAGGTTTCAGGATCAAAATCCTGGATTTTGATATGACCATGGATAAGTTGAGGGTAAAACGTAGGGGGCTATAAAGAAGGATGGAAAGGGGGAAATACCACTTTCGTCCCTCCTTCTCCTCCTCTGGACCTCTCCCAACCAATTTCCAAGTGTCGGAGGGGTGGTTTTAATATCAGATTGAGAAAGGAAGCAAGTGGATTGCACAACGGATTGGAGAGATAGTTTTAAATGAAGAGGTTTTTTTTCCATAAGAAGCAAGGCCTTGCAAAATGGACTGGAGACAGAAGCAAGCGGTTTTAAATGGAGAGGTTTTTTTCCTCATAGAAAGCAAAGTCTTGCAAAAGGGACTGGAGAGATGGTTTTAAACGAGAGGTTTTTTGATAGGAAGCCAAGTCTTGCAAAACGGACCTGAGAGAGAAGCAAATGCATTGTATTATGTATTATGTACTGTATTTTTATATTGTTGGCATTGTATAGTATGGCATTGTTTTTTTTCCTGTGCATTGTTTTGCTTTGTATTTTGAGACTCTGTTGTAAGCCGCCTTGATCACATGGAAAGGCGGGGTATAATAAAACTAATAATAATAATAAATGGAGACCTGTTTCCATAGGAAGCCAGGACTTGCAAAACATAGAGAGAAGCAAGTGGATTTAAATGGGGAGTTCTTCTGATAGGAAGCAAAGGTTTGCAAAATGGACTGGAGGGGGAAGGACCTGTTGTTCAATGGAGATTGGGGCATCAGGCAGGCTTGCTTTTTAGAGTCAATTTTGGGGCAAAAATGTCTCAACTTATAGTTGAGTATATAGGGTATGCAAAGTCACTAGGCCTCTCCCACCCTGAGTGAACTGTATTCTAACTAGCAAAGCAGAGAGGGGCAAAAGAGAAAGAGCCCACTTGTGGGACTCTTCATTCTGTTTAACAAGCCACAAGATGCCCTTGTTGTTTGTGATGATCCAGAGCTGGGGTTACATTTCTAGACCTCAATCCTGGATACATATGGTGTGGGTTGCTAAAAGACTGCTCTGTGCATATGTGGAGGAAGGGTAATCTCATTTGGTGCAGCAATAACCACACTGGAGCATAGCAATATAACAATGTTCCAGGAAGACAAATTTTAAAAATAAATTAAAAATCAAAAGGATTCATTTTGTGGTGGAAGGAGGAGAAGACCATGGATTTAAAAAAAAAAATGACAGGGAAAACAGCAAGAAGCATTCAAAGTGACTTTCTCTTAACATTAAATAGAGCAGCACAAGTTCCCATTCTGAATGAACCAATACTAAAGATCATGTATGCAATTAAAACAATTCAAAAGAGAATAAATTGATTAACCTGGAACCAAATTCCAAATTAGTATGCTATTAGTGCACTTTAGATGCACTTATCAATGAACTTTTGACTGCAAGCAACTCAGCAAAAGTGAGAAAATGCCTTAGCTAGCCTCCCATGATTCTATGATTAGCTGGCCAAAGTCTACAACCAGTTTCAAAACTATGCCATAAAAGTAGTTTGACTGCCAATAAAGCTATTTTAGCATTTTTTTTAAAGTCAACTCTCCCTTCAATGCACAAGAGCAGTTTAATTTGTGAAATAATTTATTAGCTGTCCTAATCATGGACATATTTAATTAAATCTATGCTTGCTTAAGGTAACAGGTAAGCAAGGGCTGCTCCCAAACCGCTTTCCTTCTCTCAACCTATCACAAGCCATTTGTCATGTACTTTGTATCTATAAAAGCTGCATACTTTGGCTATAGTTGTTTCAGGTACAGTTCAGTCTCTTAAAGATGCAGCTTACATACTTATTGAGAACTTACACTGCATTCAATTCAGTGGATCAAATGGTCAGCAGAGGACCGTCTTAGCTACTAGCCCTAAAACTTATGTTTACCTTCAAAATGCAACATGTTTCCAAATAGTCATTTAATAAATTACACAATAAGTTTAGGAAAATCAATGTTGAATTACCTGCAACAGCTGCCCTTATATTTTCCTTGTCTTCATCCCAGTTTTCATGTGGGTTCACTCCAACTGTCTTCTTACCCAAACCAACAACTACAACGCTCGAAAAGTCCTGCAACAAGCAAGAGATGTTTAGGTATTTTAAAAAAGATCTCCATGATTTTAAAAGCTGGATACAAACCCAATACTTATTTCATTCATATATAAAACCCAATACTTAAATCAAACTGCTAGTCCCAGGTAGGGCAGACCCACTGAAAGAAGTATTGTATGATAATTCAACACTTATATAAATCTGACTGATTCAGCCAACTTTAATTGAGACTAGCCATTGCATTTAGTCCTCTGTATTCTCTTGCTATTGTTTAGCAGATTGAAATGAATGACAAATAATAAAGCACAATGTCTCCTGCAACAGCTCAATAGTGAGTCAAAAGCTTATCTCTGAAGTTAAGTCGAAGGCTTTCATGGCTGGCATCCGTATTTTTGTGGGGTTTTTTGAGCTATGTGGCCATGTTCTAGAAGGGTTTATTCCTGATGTTTCGCCAGCATCTGTGGCTGGCATCTTCAGAGAAATCTCTGAAGTCTTACATGGTTGCAAACTTGCATAACTGAAAGATAAACGTAGGCCTCTGCATTTTTTTTTGCTGGAGATAGGAGATCAGTGGCAAAGAGGAACACTGAATTTTATGTGAAAACCCTAGAGCCCCTCCCTCTGAATATTTTGGAAGACATCTTTTAAAGTTGACGTTTGGTCTTTCTTTTCATTTTACTTAATTCTGATTTTACACCACAATATCTTTTATTCTGTGTGTGTATCTTCTAAATGCTTAATTGTACTGTTAGATGTCTGGAGTGTTAAACTACAAATAAATGTTACATGGTGGTATTTTTTGCAAAATAGAGGCAGTGCACACCTTGTAACAACAGTGATTTACAAACTCTTCAGTCAATCTATAAATATTTCTTTACATACAGACATGCTAGTTAAGTTTCTCTCACTAAATACTAAGGGCCCGAACAGACAGGCCAAAATAAAGCTGCTTCGGGTCACTTTGGAGGTATGCTGTTTAAATGCTGAATGCGTACTAAGATGCTGGAAGCTGTGCCAAAGCCATGCTCCAGTCCTAAGGACTGGAGTGCAGCTTTGGTGCAGCTTTTGGCCTCTTAAGATGCGTGTGTCATTTAAACAGCTTACCTCCAAAGTGACCCAAAGCAGCTTTATTTTGGCCTGTCTGTTTGGGCTCTAACTAAGGTTAAAGCATTCATTACGAGGTAGGAAAAAAACTTTCGGAGAGCCTCTTCAGAACAGCAAAGGGTGGACCCTGAATTCTGAGATAATTTCAATAGAATGGTACATAAATGGAAAACTGGAAATATATATACCATGCTTGCTCCAGAGCACAGTAGTAAGTATATTGCCAAGATACTACTTACTCCAAAACAAAGGTGGGAAGGAGCAGGACGTATAGCCTGCCAGATATTAGGGTGAGTGTTGCAAGATTGCTTTCTGCCCCAGAACTACTTCCTGGGCCTGAAACCTTATTTGCAACTTAAGGGTACACATTGCTTTACCTGAAAAACAAGGATCCCAACTTGTTTTTAATGAAGGGTGTTTACTTTTGGCCTCATAGCACCACCAGTAAGAAAATCAATTTAGAACATACCAGAGGTTTTGTGGTAGTGGAAGAAGCAAGTGCTATCTGTGCGCTCACCTTATGCTCCTACCCATGCTGCCCTTTCACTTGCCATCTTCCTTTCCTCTTCATAAGCGCTCAGAAGTAAACCTGATTCTATATATGGCTGTGCCACCATTATGCTTAGAGGGAAGCAATATCCAACTGGTCCCAGAAAATGGCAAACAAAAGAAAGGCCTAAATCCCTGCTGGGTGAGCTTTCACTTACTCAAGTGTCCACACAGTGGGATAAAATTAACATAAATTTAAAAAGGAAATCCTTTGGAGGAACAAAATAAGTAGGGTAAATTCCATACCTGATGCAAGCCATGAAAAATACGTGACTTTCCTTTCTTCAGCGGAGGTCCTGAACTGGAATACAATAGAGATATTGGCATGTGGGACTGTCAACTGCCTAGCAAAAGACAACCTGGCCTGCTGCTATGCCTGTACTTGCAACTTGACCTGCAGACATCAGGAAGCTTTTACTGGAAATATTACCAGCATGTAATGGGAACAAGCAGGAAATCATAAAAATATAATATGCTGGTAAATTACACCTTGCTTGGTTTAGGTTAATTAACAGTGGCTTCCGAGAGAGCTAAGCTCCTCTTTCTCATGGCAGCCACCCTGTCCCCAAGTCAGGTAGGGCCGGGTCAGTGCTACCTGCAGCAAGAAAAAATACTAGACAGCTCTTGTGCCTTCAAAGTGCAGAAAAGAACTTTGGTAAGGCACACATTGCTCCTTCTGAGTGGAGAAAGAAAATGGGGATCCATGAGTGAGACAGATAGCAGCAGGCAAGAGGAAGGAAAGCAGCAGGTCCAGCCCAAGACAGTATGTTGTCCGAGGAACACCAGAAGGCACTCTATCTCCTCCAATTCAAAAACCCAAGTTACTTTGATATATAAGACAGAAAACTCAACAAACACCTATTGCTGGCAGTAAACGTACAATCCCACAAAACCAAATTATTACGTCGTTAACAACTTGCTGCTCCGTCAGAACATGCTCTGAGTCCCATACTGAAAGAAAGGCCAATTTTAAATTTAAATTAAATTAAATATTAAAATCTGTTGATCAAAACAGTCATCTCACTCTGCCTAACAGCAGAGCCAATCTTGTAGAGCATCAGGGAGCAAACTGGGAAGAAGAAATGAGGTACTATGAGAAGATATATCCTCCTTAGCAAGATGCAGGGCTGATTTATCCCTTGGTATTTTGATGTCATTTCATAATTCAATGGGAAGGGGAGAAAGAAGAGAAACCTTCTTGGTACTTACATGGCCAACAAATCTCTGAGCTTCCCAGATATATGTTTGTCAAAGGTATCGGCTGCATTAGTGAACTGAGGAGCCCCCTCTTCTTTCTCACTGGTAAAGACTCCTAGGATGAGGCCCTAAAGAAAAGTGGTTTACTTCTTAGATACTATTACACAACATACAATGTTACAGTAAATGCAAATTACCCAACATATAGTAATTGAAAATTACACAACATACAGTAATTGCAAGTGGGGGGGAAGGAGAGAAAATAATCTTTTTGCACAGCAGTACTGTATAATGCTGTATCAGTAACACAGACTTTCTTTCCTAGTGAAGCCAATATACAGACATAAGATGAAACAGAGGTGGGCTCTCCAGATATTGTTGACTGAAACTCCCACCACTAGCTATGCTGCTAGGGCTGCTGGGATGTGCAGTCCAACAACATCTGGACAGTCACAGAATATCCACTCTAATATAAAACTAGAAAATGGTAAAATTAGTTATTTTTATATCATGCCACAGGCTTTGGTTGATCCATCTGTAAAATTAATAGCAGTGCCTCAACTGATCGGGGAGTAGAGAGCTTTAACCCAACTGGCCATGGGCTGTTTTTATAGCAAATTGTCACTATAAACCTGAAGATTGCTGTTCATGGAACCAGACCTCAAGTGGTTTTAATATACTGATAATCTGTTTTAGCAAATTACGAAGAGTAGCAGTCAAACCGGAAAAGTGACCTAAACTGCAGTGTATGGTTGAACAAATTTACCAACTGGTAATTAGTGATTCCATGATAAGTCCAAGAGAGAAACTGACCAAACAAAACAGGAGAATCAAACAAGATCAGAATGATAACAGCTCAGCTTGAACTTCTACTGAAAAAAAGCAACTGTTAGTTTTCAACTTTTCAAGGTCCAGTCTGTATTTGAATTTTATTTTTAAAAAATCAATTTGGCAGCTTCCTTCCTTTTCACTAACATCACACCACCTACCACATACTTTTCCATGAGGCTTGTTTTGGGGGGGGAAAGGACGTAATATGCTAATAGTAGCAATAGCAAGTACATTTCTATATCTCTTACTGATGTACTAAGCAGTTTACAAAATTTAAGCTAATTGCCCCCAATAATGCTTAGATTAAGCCGCCAGTTCAAAACATAAACCCACTATCATCTTATGCTCAAGCACGTTCATAAGCAAAACATCAAAGCAAAATTGTGATACAAGAAAAGATCCTAAGCATACCTAGCCAAGTTTCTATATAGTGCATGAACATAATGCACATTTTATGCAAACTCACCACTGGATGTTCTAGACCCCTAAAATGTGCAGCCAAGCAGTTGACTGTACAGTACCCCCAAAACAAATACCTTGCCAGAAGCAGCGTTGTGTTGACTGCCTATCCGCTGCATGATCTACTACCGTTTCCAGCTCTACACACCTTCACAGCAGTCAACGGAGGCTCCAAACTTTATAGCAAGGCAGGGCATCTTTGTACCGCCTCCTTAACTTCTCCTAGCTGGTCTTGTGCACTTATTTCACTTGTGACAAATGGGAATAACCTCTGGCCTGTACTGTAAGATCCACCTAAACAAGGGTGCAGCCACCAGAGGGTGGCCTGCAAGACAAGGCACATCAAAAACCAGAGCAGGAAAAGCACTGTGCTTGCGTTTCTGACATCTCAAATTTATCTCAGCTCAAACATCTGAGGCACACAAATTTTCCAGGCATTCTTTGGTCATTATGTTCTTGAGAATCTAAGCTACACAACTCTATCCACTGTTGCTGAATATCATCCATACATTTCAAAGCAACTTATGGAAGCAATGTGGTCTTCAGTCATTCCAGACTCAACATGAGATGGATTATGGTACGTAGTTTGCACATGTGTGTCACATATGTCCATTCATCCCCTTTTCTCTTCAACCTGACCGTATGCAACGGAGATCAGAATTAACGGAAGATGAAATTTTGGGAGATGTAGCTTATGACATGGTGACATCTGCCAAAATATCTTCTTTCACGTAACTATCAAAGAATAATAAATGCAGATATAACAGCCATGTTGACCATAAGACAAATGCCAAAATTAGGACTGTGATGGCAGATTATTTAATCCTAATAAAAGTTTGAAGAACTTGTTTGCGTTTGGTCTTTCTCTCAGCTGCTTACTGTCTCTTCAAAAAGAAAGGGTAAAAACAGGAACAAAAATTGTGAATGCCAAGACTCACTTTAAACTAGAACCAATTCACTAGCTGAAAATGACATGGTTTAAATTAGAGATGGGGAATCCCTGACACTCCAGAAGCCTTTTGACATTATAGCACTACAATTCTACTAAAGGCCATAGCAATATCCTGTGAAATCTGGGGTTTTTGCAGTCTGATGAGGCACCAGAGGAGCCCCATCAACTGCAAATCCCAGGATCCTATATGAATTCGGCAAGGCAGTTAAAGTAGACTCCTAGTACTGTAACTATAGTGTGAAAGCATCCTCGGCCTACAATCCCCAACAGCTCTACCATGGCCAGTGCTAATTATGGGTTATCATAGTTGAAAACCTCTAGTGGACCAAAGGTTTCCTCACCTTTCCTGTAGCTAAACATACTAGCTAATCCAGTTCTGACTAACTACACCTAGTAGGGTTGTA
>NC_056526.1:94446144-94464998 GCF_019175285.1 Sceloporus undulatus
GGTCATATGCCTCCTGGCATCTCATGGTAGTTGGGAAAGGATGATATTTGGGACCCTTGAAGTGATTTCCTATGGATGTAGATCTGACATGGAGATGTGAAAGATTCCTGAAACTGGACTGGAAGTCCCAGCAATCTTTACCACTAGCCACGCTGGGTTTGGCTCATGGAAGATACAGTCCAACAACATCTTGAGAGCCACAGTTTGACTACATCTCACGCTGAACAAGGTGGGCCAATTATCCCGCTTGGCAACCTTTGGCTGCATCCGCACTATAGGAATAATCCGGCTTGAGGCAGAGCAGTTAAAGTGGGGTCAAACTGGATTATTTCTGCAGTGCAGGTACAGCCTTTGTTCCTAAAGAACTTGGAAAAGTTGCTTTTTAAAGTCCACAATTCCTAGAATGGGGAAATTTTGGAGGTACATACAGTCCAAAAAAGGAAAACTTTCTAAGCTGTATTCCTACGCTATGGTCCAAAACACACTGCAGAAATAACCCAGTTTGAGATTGCTTTAACTGCCCTGGATGCTGGGGAATTCTGGGAACTGTACTTTCGCGAGACATTTAGCCTTCTCTTCTGTCAGAGAGCTCTGGGGCCACAGTTCCCAGGATTCCCTAGCACTGAGCCAGGGCAGTTAAAGCAGTTTCAAACTGGATTATATCTACAGTGTGTTTTGGAACAATACCTCACAACAAGGACTAGTCCTTCACTGACTGGTCCATAAGAAAGCATGCACCAGCTGTATTATTATTGTTGCTATTATTAGTATTAGTATTATTATTATTCTGCAAGACCTTTAGCCTTCTCTGCAAGGTTTTGCAAGGTCTTTATCCTTCTCTGCCAAAGAGGGCTGGTGCCTACAAATCCCAGAATCCTGTACTATAATAATAATAATACAGTACATTGCAAGGTCTGCCAAAGAGGGCTGGTGCCTACAAATCCCAGAATCCTGTACGTACTATAATAATAATAATAATAATAATAATAATACATTGCAAGGTCTGCCAAAGCGGGCTGGTGCTTTCAAATCCTAGGCTTCTGTAGAGCAGCAACAACAACAACAACAATGAATAGTAATACAGATTCCTACAATGTTCATGCATCGTCCCTCTTTGTCAGGGGAGGCTAAGGAGGACCCTGCAGAACTACAAATCCCAGGATCCCACAGGAAGCATGGAGCCCCAGTGTGGCTGCAGTGAGGAGGAAACCCAGCCCAGCCCAGCCCAACCCTGCCTGGCTGCTCCAGGGCCCCCCTGCTCCCTTCTTCTCTCTCTGGCCCTTCTTCCAGGGCCCCGGGCTCCTTGCCTGTTTCATGCCGGCGACGCTGGCGAAGGAGGCCGAGAGGGAAGAGGATAGAGAAGCCTGCTTGCGGTGGCGGAGGAGGAGCAGGAGGAGCGGCTTCCCTCTTGCCAGCAGCAGAGGCCTAAGGAGCATGGCTGCTCAGTCTCAAAGGGAGGGAGGAGGGCAAGAGGCAGGCCCGCCTCCAATGCTGGCAGAGAGGCCCTTGAGGCCGCCTCGAAAGGGAGGCCCACCGCCGCCATTTTGTGTAGAGCCCGCCTGGAGTCAGGGCCCCAGCTTCACAGTTTACCATCCTCCAGATGTATTGGGAATGCAGCCATAAATGAAGTATCACAGGGTTGGAAGAGACCCCAAGGGCCCTGATCCAGTCCCAACCCCATTCTGCCATGCAGGAAATCTCCATCAAAGCCTCCCTGACACGGATCTAGGAGTCCAAGTGGACCACAAGTTGAACATGAGTCAGCAGTGTGATGCGGCAGCTAACAAGGCCAATGCGATTCTAGGCTGCATCAATAGAAGTATAGTGTCTAGATCAAGGGAGGTAATAGTGCCACTCTATTCTGGTCTGGTCAGGCCCCACTTTGAATATTGTGACCAGTTCTGGGCAACACAATTTAAAAAGGATGTTGAGAAACTGGAGCGTGTGCAAAGGAGGGCGACTAAAATGGTGAAAGGTCTGGAAACCATAAAGCCCTATGAGGAACGCCTTAGGGAGCTGAGGATGTTTAGCCTGAAGAAGAGAAGGTTAAGAGGTGATATGATAGCCCTGTTTAAATATTTGAAAGGATGTCATATTGAGGAGGGAGCAAGCTTGTTTTCTGCTGCTTCAGAGAACAGGACCCGGAACAATGGATGCAAGCTGCAGGAAAAGAGATTCCACCTCAACATTAGGAGAAACTTCCTGACAGTAAGGGCTGTCCGACAGTGGAACAAACTCCCTCAGAGTGTAGTGGAGTCTCCTTCCCTGGAGGTCTTTAGACAGAGGCTGCATGGCCATCTGTCAGGGATGCTTTGATTGAGAGTTCCTGCATGGCAGAAGGGGGTTGGACTGGATGGCCCTTGGGGTCTCTTCCAATTCTATGATTCTATGACAGATGGCCATCCAGCCTCGTTTAAAGAAGGAGACTCCACCATTCTTCAAGGGAGTGTGTTCCACCAAAATGGCCAGCTGATTTAATTGTTCTTACATCACTACAACACCAAGAGGTGGTTTTTTTTTTAATGATTTGCTAAAAGAATTTCCAGGGGCTACCCAGACATACAGGACCAGAGTGGTTCACTGGTTTGAGTACTAGGCTAGGAGTGCAAGAGACCAGGGTTCCAATCCTTGCTCACCGACAGAAACTTGCAAACATGCTTTCTCAGCATTAGAGGAAGACCATGGCAAAGCTCCTTTGAAGAAACCTTTCCAAGAAAACCCTATGAGAGGGCTGTCATAAGTTGGAGTCAACATGAAGGTATATAAGTTCAGACCATTGCCCAACATGTATTGTAGGTCAGCCTCCACTTTTTAAACCAAACTCACTGATCCAGAAGTTGCACATTGACATGCTTTTTCTCTCTCTCACAACACCATCCTAACTTCTCTTATTCTCTTCTTTATTCCAGGAGGAGGATGTTCTATTTCCAGTTTCCTTTAGTGCCCTCTTCTGGCCCTTTGCCCTTAGAGAATCTTGGGACCTCTCTCCATCTCAGTCATCTTTCTCCTAGCCACCTTTATTCAGCTCCATAATATACTTGTTCAGACGTTTATTTTCTATGTAAGCTAAACATACAAAAAGGGGAAGAATACTTAACACATCTCCCTGCAAGGATTCCCATTGCTCTTCTCATGCAGAGGCTGCCATATTAGCTCTCCACCCTGTTCAGAATTCAGATTTCTGGATTGATAGAGAGCATCCATGGATAGAGAAGGCTTTCCTCTAAGTCCCATTCCACTTGAGGAAAGTACTGAGGGGAGAGAATGAAGCATGCTTTCACACGTTGCTTTCATATCTCACTACCTGGAAAAACCAATGTCACTTTTAGTACTACATTTCTGCTGTTTGCCCTTACAGTTCTCTCTAGGGTTAATAGCATTGTTCTTAAGAATTAACAAACGCTTTCTAAACTCTCTTTAGACATATGTAAAAAGTTATTTTCCTCTTTTATGGGCTTCCCCTGCAGTTTATTTTCCTCTTGAATTTTGGAAGCATTTTTCATCTCTGCAGCTAGTGAAAAATAAAAAAATATATAGACTTCTGTAATCTTTGTAGGAATATTATGTCACAATATTTTATTTTCCCCTTATTAAATGTGTTTTTAATGTCGTGCCCAATGTGTTTTGATATAAATTTCAAACAGTGGAATAGTACCTTAATTCTGATGTCAAGTATAATATTTATAGTTAAAAGAAAACGAGTCAAGATTTTAATTTCCTCCCAAGTTATGATGGATGTTTAAAGTTGAGAACAAGGGGAAAAAATCCCAATGGTACATTTAATAACAGACTTCCAAACAGTAAAGAGGTTTTACAATTAATTGTATGCAAATTGCTGGTTCTATAAAGAGGCCTTCAAATGTGATTATCTTTTTTTCTGTTCTGATTACATTTAAGCACACACACACACAAACATTTTAGTATAGATTGGATTAGCAGGTAATATCAAATGGAAATCTCCTTATCAGCCAGACTTCATCTGGAACGCACATCCATTTTGTTCTAGGAAAGATGCAACCTTTTCGTTTTGTATGTCACCTCAAAGCACAGCTTCCACAACCCAAAAGGCAGTACAATACAGGCATGCCTCCGTTAACAAAGCCTCTGACAAAACCCCCTCTTTTTTACAAAGTCTATTTATGGGAACTCAGTCCCCAAACACCCCCATATTTTATTTAGCTGGACGTTTGTTTGTTTTTGCAGCATTGCCATTGGGAGGGTGGTGAAGGAGGGTTCGAGAAATATAGATGTTCAGTGTTGGGTTGCAACTTGCAGCAACATGTCTGTAGTAAACAATATGAGAAAGCTTGATCTGGGAAAGAATGGGATTCTACTCTAGGTGACCCTCCTGTGCTTAAGTACAACAGGCAAGGTAAACAGCTTCCTCTTGAATCACTTACCAAGCATGTGTGAAGGGAAAAACAGGAAGAGAAAGGGAAAGCAGATTAGTCTGTTGAAAAACCACAGACCTATAAGTTTTGCCATCAAAAAAACCCTGAAGTCATGAGAAAAGTAGAAGCGTTTGGGAGGGGAAAAAATCATCCTGGGATGCATTCTGGGGAAGTTTTCAAGTAGTCTCTAGAAGATTAAAAATGTCTGTGTTTGTTATGCAAGGTCTACCTGACCTGGTTGTTTAATTTCACGTGTGCATAATGTTAGTTTTGAATAAAAAGTGTACTGAAACATGTTGAATTGCTTTCCATTGTGGTGGTTTAGGAACCTATCCTTATTCTTTTCATGACATGCACAATGTCACAGATGTGGGCATATCAAGACCACGGGTCTTTTTATGTCGGATAGCAGAATAATTTGAGCCAGTCCTACAGAAAGAGAAAAATCTCTAGTGGGAAACAGTAATGCACCCAGTACTTGCTTCTTCTTCTCACTATGCAAAGCTCTCCCTAAATTTTCAGTAAAAGCTTATGGTACAAACCTCACCGGGGTGCATCTTATCAGAACAGATGTTTGCATGTTCTGAATCTCCTCACATCAAAAATGGCATGATAGAAATAAGGGGGTCTTTTAATTTAACCCTCTTTCCTTCTTTCCACAATCTTAAGTTTACACATGCAAATGTGTACATGGGGAGACCAGTATTTAGAAATGTTACACTAACCCCAGACATTACAAGATATGATACTATAGTTTAAGGATTATAGAGTGAAAGCAAGTATAAATTATCTATTGCACAGCATTGTCCCTGAGGTAAACTTCCTCTCCTTTTATTTCAGGATTTTCGAGGTCTCTGGGCAAGATGTCAACAAGAAGTCGTTCTTGCTCTGTTCTGAGCTCCTGGAAAGTTTGGCACAACATGTGAAAGAAAGAAAGACTTGTGCTGCTTTCAGCCTTTCCAGGAGTATAACAATGTGTGGCTTCATGAGAATGCCTGAGGCCTAAGCACTTGCCTGAACCAGCCAACTTGAGGTGCTGCTGACCATATTTCCTCCACACCTTGTAAACCCTTGCAGGTGTTGTTAACATCCTTTCAGACCATACAAGTTTAAAACTGGCCAAGTGACAAACTGAGACAGATGTTTAGTACATTATGTCTTCTGCTGTAACATTTGCTTCTTCTGTCTTAGTCTTCAATTTAGGAAAGTGAATCAAACTGATGGCAACCAGTAACAAATTCACACCATGAACTGTTGCACTTGCTACACAAAGCCAAAAAGAGTTCTGATACTGTTCTTCCAAGACGACAAACTGGAAGACATTTTCTCGGAAATTGGCAATCCTTTCTGTAAGGTTATGCAGTTCAACAGCAGCCATGAAGCTCGTCACTGCCAGCAATGCAAAAACTCCTGCAAGAGAATTTCAAACATCGTTCATATACTGTATTTGAATGCAACAAAGTTGACTCCTGCTATCTATTTTTAAGTGAAGCATTGATTTGCTTTGTGCTGTGCAGCCACTTTCCATTTGGTTTCCTTGGTGGAATTTGAAAATAACTTCTCTGTGTAACTTCCAATGCATATGAAAAGCACATGCTTTACAACAATGTCTCTTTGATACTCATTACCTGGAAACAAGGACATGTGACTTGTGTATACTTTTCACTACTTCTACATGCATTTTCATTCCTTGAACACTGCTTCACTGAAAGGTAACTTAAGCCCATCTGCACATATAGCAGGGCATGGGCCAAACCTATTCCTAAAGCAAGGGATTTCAGATTGTAGGTATGACCAAATTCTTCTACATAAAAACTACAGCTAGTATCTCAAGGAAAAGGCCACACTAGAAGATGACTAGTTGTCTGATGACAGTTATGAACAATCTAAAAATCATCTCTTGTACATTTCCAAATACACTTCTTGTCAGAGAAGTTGTTTTATAACAAATTATATGTTAATTGATGGTCCTGTTAAAAAAGGTGTTGGGTTTTATTAGGATCATTTTATTCTGTAATATGAATATACCAAAAGATTTGGATTATCATTTTGGAGACATTCAAAAAACGCTACCCCTCTTCTATATCCAAAGGATATTGTAGCACCTTTGAGACTAACTGAGCAAAAGAAGTTGTTTCATTAGCTTTTGTAGACTCGGTCTGCTTCCTCAGATGCCATGTCTGCGAAAGCTAATGCTATATCTTCTTTCACTCAGTCTCAAAGGTGCTACAAGATCCCTTTGTATACTGATATTCCAAACTAACATGCCTATGTCTCTGAATACCTTTCCTATAATCTGTGACAGAATGGTGAAGGAAGTGGTATAGTTACCATCATGATTTCTGTAGGCCAAGCCTTACAGAACTGAATTAGCCACAGGTAGTTCTTATTTATCACCTACTGTCAACTGAAACACTATATATTTCACATGTTCAGCTGAGAGTGAGTCAGCCCTTAGAAACAAAATCTTGTTTGTGATTTTGCAGAGTCAAAGGGATTAATGTCTGGGCAGTGTGGAATTAAGTAAAGACAGTTTATTAAGCAAAGACGAAACAGTTTCTTGTAGAAAGAGGCTTACTAGGGCCCAGACTACCCTCAGACAAAATGAGGCAGCCCATACCACACCATACATAATCCTTAGTCATGGGTGACACCAACTTTAAGTGACACCACTGACTCTGTGGCTGTCCAGGAATGCTGAGGAGCCGAGTCCTCGTTGTCCTCCAAGTCCTCATGGCTGGCCATGACAGGCCTGCAGAGCAAGGGCTTCTGTTGATTCAGCACAATGGCAATACCTCCTGAGAGAAGGTGGAACAAGTGCCCTACAGATGTTTCCAGCAACACTGGAAACCATGGCTTGCATGCCCAGCAAGGAGCAAGCAAAATCACATGTGCTTTCTCCTGTCTTATTTTCAACAGCTTGGGTGCCAGTCTCATGGCTCTCATTTCCAGCAAATTGATACGCTGATGCTGACCATTGCCCTTGAGCAAACTGACCTTCATAATGTGCTTCCCAGGCTAATAGGCTGGCATCCATTGCAATCAGTAATTTCAAGGCACAAAAGGAATTTCACTGGTAATCACCTTGCCCTCAATTGCCAATTCATATTGTTCAACACATATTGAAGGACTGTTACCAGAACATGCTTTTCTTCCTTATTATTGACAACTGATGTGGACAAAGAAAACTTTGAAGAACCCTGGTATGAAATCTCGCTCAAGGAATCAACTGAATTGTTGAAGTTAACACTCCTCATGCTCTTGCTAAGAACATTATATCCACTGTTTTCATTTTTCTCAACTAATTTATCATGCTTTGCAACTTAATCTTCTTTTCTTCTGTAAGAAACATATCCTTCCTCTCTGTCTCTGGAGTGTTACCTAGTGCAGCCTGCACTCCCCCCAAGACACACCTGTGACGCCACTGATTCAGCACATGCTGCCCAGGCCTCCATCACCTTGACTAGACAGGAAAAAAAGGTCTACAACCATGGAAACCCTCAAGGATATTATGAGAATTTCAAAGACATACCTCAGTTTTGAAACCCTCTAACAAAGAAGCTCCTTTTAACACAGTCCTTTAATACCCACATAGCCCCCTTCCTTTGGAGGATGATGAAGGAGGGCTGGAGAAACATCAGCTTTTAATGTTGAGTTTCAGCTGCATGTCTGAAGCTAGAGAAAGAATGGGATACTACTCTAGTTGATCCTGTTGTAACCATGTGTTCCTGCCTACAAGAGGCAAGGTAAATAGCAGTTGTTTCCAAGATCCCTTACTAAGCATGCATGAACTGTAAAACAGACAGCAAAGGAGAAACGGGAGAAACCTGCTTCATCAACTACTCCCAGCAGATTTTTAAAAATCATATATATATAAAAAAATAATTTTGATCACCAAATAAAAATCGGAAGAAAGGTGGAGCCTGGGGAAAGAAAGAAAAAATCCCTAGATGCATTATGGAACAAGCCTTCAAATGATTTCTAAGAGGTTTAAAATGTTTTTGTTCAGTTATATAAGGCTTACATGATTCAGTTGTTTCCTTTTCACATGTCTATGTTGTTAGTTTTTAATAAAATATTTGCTGAAACATTGGTCAACTCCTCTTTTTTTGTTGCGCAGGAACCTATTCCTATCCTATACATGTTATTTCTGCTTCTAGTATCAGTTTTTTTGTTAAAGAAGTAGTGCTCTGGAACACATTAACTGAGGTATACCTGTACTCCGTGATGGTACCTAATTATCAAAAGACAAGGTAGAGCACATATGATGAATGGATTCTTTACTCTTAGCCACTTTGCATCATACAAACTGATATGACTCTTCTTATACACGGATTTTTTATACACAGATTCAAGCATACACTGTTTGAAAATGTTCAAAAAAAGTATAAAATTCAAATATCAAACCTTGATCTTCCATTTTTTATAAGGGACACCATTTTGCTATGTCATTATATTTAATGGGACTTGAGCATACACAGATTTTGTTATACACGGGGGATCTTGGAACCAAACCCCAGCATATAACAAGGGTCCACTGTATAAAGATGTAAGAAATCATCATGAGAATATGTTAATAAGAAATATTATTGGGGATGCCTCTCCATATACACACACACACACACACACACACACACACCAGCCCATGAATTGAGGTCTGCAGGAGGGGCCCTCCTCAGCATCACATTAGTAAGGACAATCTGAAGTAAGAGGACATGGGAGAGCGCCTCCTCAGTTTTGGCACCCCGATTGTAGAATGCCTTCCCATTGGCAGTCCCAGTGCCAAAGCTGGTTTCTTGACATGAATGTCTAGTCATAAACGACTGTAGGGGGCGGCGTTCATCTCTGTTTCTAAGCCAAAGAGCCAGCGTTGTCTGAGGACTGCTCTGGTGCTCATGTGGCCAGCATGACTGCACCAAACACTGTTACCTTCCCATTGAGAAGTAGTACCTATCTATCTACTTGCATTTGCATGCTTTCGAACTGCTAGGTTGGCAGAAGCTGGGACTAGTGGCAGGAGCTCATCCCATTAAGTTGTACTCGGGTCTTGAACTGCCAACCTTCTGATCAGAATTGGTGTTTTAACCAGTAAGCCACTGCATCCACTTCTTTTTGGTACCAGAGCAATATTTGGCTTTTTATTGCAACTTGTGAGGACTAGTTGATTTTAAATATAGATGTACTGTGCTGGCCAAATGGCCATAATAAAGTTATTATTATTATTATTATTATTATTATTATTATTATTATTATTAATATAGATGTACATGCTTTAAAATTGTTGTAGCTTTTAAAGTTGTTTTAAGCACTGTCTTATCAAACATAGTTTTATCTTGTTTAAATAGTTTATGGTTTTAATCTGGAAGGTTTACATTGCTAACAATGTATGCAGCCCTGAGATTTTTTAATAAAGGGCAGAATATAATATTTCACTGTGTAAACAAATAAATATTGGTTGGTTGGTCATTGCCAGTATCTTGTTTGGAAAGCCAGCAATTGTGTTCTTTAAACTGTACACTTAAGTGTATGAGGACCTTTTATCTGCTTGTACAGCCACATCCACAAAACAAATATGTTTTTTTCAAGTCGTGCTAATTTTTGTAGTACAGTTGTCAGCAGAAACAATGTTTTTACAAGCGGACATTTACCTGCAAGTACATTCCACAAGGCTATTCCTCCTGGACCTTTAATAGCCCGGTATGGAACTTGCAGGAAGTTTAAGATGCAGAATCCCAAACTGACCAGGGCAAAAGAAAATGCCACAAAAAGGAAGAGGATAATCACCACATGGAGAGATGTGTTCAGCTCCTTCACCAGGTGTGGAAATACTGACAAAGAAAAACAAAAACAAAGTTATTTGTTGCATAAATGTGGGAGAGAAAAAGGATACTGTGAAGTTTTATCATTCAGATTCTTTGTCGTTCTTCTACATATGTGCACACACAGAAATAAAATTAGGTCTCAGGTAATCTAAATTCTATACCAAGGAAAGGTGATTCCTGTGGCCAAATCTAACATTTGTCCAATAGACTTATACAGGTACATGGAATTTGTTCCTCATGATTAGTTTAAGTCCCAATGATTGCAACTCCACATAAGGCTAATTTGGCTTCAACTCTATGGAGATTATCGCCCTGACTAAAAACCCGACTGCTCCTCAATGGCATAGAGGCGGGTAGCAGGTTGCTGGTGGGTATTATCAGACAGAACTGACTGCCACTGCTGCCAGGCAATTACAACTGGGTTGCATTCTGGTTCCCAGGAATGGAGACCGCTTTCCCAATCCGAGAGCTTGCCATTTTGGAAAAGCAGCATCCGAAATGCACCTGGGACCCAGGATGCAGCTGCGTTGCAATTGCCCGGTGGCAGCAGCAGCAAATTCCATCTGATAATACCTGCCAGCAACCCACAACCTGACTGTATCCTGTTGGAGAGCAGTTGGGTTTTTAGTCATTGCAATAATCTCCTATATAAATTAAGGAAAATAATGATAGTTGCATAAAGCATCTTATTTTGCTTGATTTATGTGAGCATTTTAACACAGTTTGCTCAGATCTGGACAGTGATAGGTACAAGTTACATGGCACTGAACTCCTACCTCACCAGCAGAAAATATTACAGTACTTAAATATCAGATCTCATTAGTTCTTGCCACCACACTTCTTTGCAGTCATAATGACTAAAAACATTTTTGTAAATGAAAGCTCTGATTTAAAGGAAGCTGAATTCTATACTCAGTTTAATGGACTGACATGTGATAAATCTGTTCTCACAGTTTAGGTGAAGAATTCCCCACAAACAGGATTCTGTTTATACAGAAGGCAGGCACTGCAGAAGCTTTTGTGTAAATCCATTCTGCCTTTTGGTGACTTTGCCTCTTCCTTCCTTTTGAGGAGAAAATTATTTCCTTGGGCCCCTGAGTAAGCTGATGGCACACTCCTTCTTTGAGGATCCCTACCAAGGTGATGTACGTTTTTCTTATGAACACAGCAAAACACCTTATTGCACTGCAAACTTTAAACGGTTAAACCCTTTTGCTGACAGATCAAGGTCATTTCATCACATTTCAGTGAATGGAGCATTGGATCAACTGTATTGACTTTGATGGCAATATAATCCATATTCAAAGGTGCTGAAAACAATTTCAGGTTGATCTCTAGAGCAAATATATCCATGTTAACTTTTTAGGTTCCAGTTACAAATTACAGTGATCCTTGCTCTATCATTGAAGCCACTAGCTTCCTTTCTTACTTACACAGTCCATCAGCCAAATGGTCCCCAGTGTAAAACAAGTAAAACAAAAACTACAGAAAAAACAGTGACTGAGGCTGCATCCACATTGCAGAAATAATCCGGTTTCACACCACTTTAACTGTCGTGGCTTAATGCTATGGAATTATGGGAAGTGCAGCACTGAGCCACGACAGTTAAATTGGTGTCAAACTGGATTATTTCTGCAGTGCAGATGCAGCCTAAAACAGGAGGTGATAATAAAATTCAGAACTATGGACTGAACTAAACAATATGCCATTGACTAAACTAACATGTGCATAAAAAGCCTTTTTAAAAGGTGTGTACAGTCCAAGCTATGTCCCCAAAACAAGCTTTTTCAATATACAGTAGTGTGGAATCTCAGACCTGTACAGAGATAAGGGGAGCTTAAAGCTCCCTTATATTCCCCTCCGTGGCAAGGACCTAGCCAGATCAGGCCAACCATACCTTTTCCTTAATGTACACATAGATTTTTGTAAAAAGTTCCTGGGATCCTGGGTGTTAAATGTAAGAAAGCACTCTGAAAATTCTCAGAAACTGATGAGCAGCTTTTAAATAGTGGCCTGAAAGTAAAACGGCCCTAGTTAGGATTGCCTACCCCAGTGATGGTGAACCTTTTACAGACCGAGTGCCCAAACTGCAACCCAGACCCCACTTATTTATTGCAAAGTGCCACATCCCTCTGGCTTTCTAGTAAGAAACTCTGGCAAACTCTGTGCTAGGGCAACAGCATGTGTGCACACAGAGAGGGCTCTGAGTGCCACCTCTGGCACGCATGCCATAGCTTCACCATCACTGGCCTACCCAGTTAAGATTGAGTATTATATTGAGTAGTGGTTATAATATTCTGTACACACTGAAGTTCCCATGCAATTTTCAATGGTTCCTCATAACACCAGAGTGCAGAGGATGGTGACTGAGGGAACTCTGTGTTGGTGAGACATAGGTGTCTTCTATGCAAGAGGCTACACGTGGAAAACCTGGAGCTTGGAAATAATACTACTATACAACTAGAAGTTTTAACCACAACTCCCAGAATTGTGCAGCTAGGATAATTCTCCTCTGAGACACCTACCTGGTGCCAAGAGATCATTTCTCTGGTTGTTTTTTTCATGTGGCCTAATAGCCACATCTATGGCTTTAGCTCTCTACAGAAAAATAATAATAATTTTAGGCCACACCCTCCTTCTTTGCCTGACCAATGGGAGGAATGAGTTTTCCCATTAATGATAAATTCTCATGCATATTTTATAAGACATACAATAATTTCAAACAGCATTTCAGATCTTAGGGGCTCTTAACCATAAGTTCCAAAAGCAATCTTACATGTACCTGAAGCAAACACATGTATTTATGAAGGGGTTCTACAAATGAAACCAACATGTTACTTACTTGTGAATCTGGAACGCCTCCCACCGAGCCCACACTTTCGCATTTTACCACCGCCAAAGAGTCCATAGTAAATTTCCCCCATGAATTTTACAAGCTCTGGGTCCGTGGCATTGACCAGTTCAGCTCCTGTTTTGCAAAGGATTTTTGCAGTCATCCATTTCTGGGTGCCCATTGCAACAAGGATCAAGATAAAAGATGAAAAGCTCAATGCAGCAATTAATGCAAACACTGTCCTTTTGAAGCAGCCAGGCATTCTAACGGCTCAGAGAAATAATATTTCAAGGCCTACCGGCAGTAACTGTAGATGCTGGATCCTTTGCAAGCTGTCGGTGTGGTTTCAAAAACATCCTTTCACACTGCATGTTTTCACATCCATAGGTTATGGTACAGTTCCTTTGTTTTAAAATAAGAGCTCAGTTCAAATAAATACATTTTCCCCACAATAATCCACAACAGCAACAAAGAAGAGCTTCATCATTCTGCACGGCAATGGTACTTGTTGTTGCGCGTGTAACACCATATCTGTTACATGACTAATGTTTCATTCAAAGGCTCAAATTCTTTCCCTGTTTTAAATATTCAAATGACATCCATTTTTTGACCTGCATGAAGTCTAGCTGCAAAAGCTGTTTATTTAGTTGCATTGGAAGTCTCTACTAATTGCCTGGAAGCAAACTAAGGCAAACATGTTAGAATTTGCCGTCAGAACTCTAGCAGCTGCATGACATGATGGTCATCCCATTGAGTTTGTGTTTTGTAAATGTCATTACTGTCATCTCTCCCACACAGATGGCAGTTTGCTTGCTAATAAGACTATTAACTGAAAGAGGCATATGATATTTCTGGATGTCTGGGTTTGCTATATGAGCAGTCTTATGGATGGAAATGGGGATGCAAATTGGTTGCAGCTAGGATAAATAGAGTTTCCCTATAATATACTGCTGCAAGCATGAGCACCCTTCTTATAAAGTATTGTTACAGTTTGTTACCTTAAGATGCATGCTTTAATACTGTACACACTAGTGTGTATATGTGTGTGTGTGTGTGTGTTTGAATGGCTGGTAGTTACTACCTTGGATGATGACATCCACTACAAAGAAGGTTGTAGAAACAGTTTGACAATTCATATTAAACTGCAACAACAGTACAATGTATTTGTGTACTTGCCTCCTTTGCCATGCTGCACTTCTTTACACGTAACACACATACCTTACCAAAGTCCAAGTCCATACTGTGGTAATGCCATTATTAGGCCAACCAGAAAGGTACGAAATTGTCTCAAATTTTCTGTTTTGGAGAAACAGAGGATTAAAATAAGATAAAATATGGTAACTGAAGCTATGAGCCGAGCTGTTCAGTTCACACTAAAGCAAGACCTTCAGACTCCACCTTTCTAGGGACAGATCGACAATATAAAATTACATTTACTACTTTGGGAATCTACTAGTCTTCCATGGTACTGCTATGAGAGAAAAGTAAAAACTCCCAGCCAGAACTACAAGTTCTTGTAAATGCTGTGGTGGTCTAGATCAGGCCTGACTTTAGCACTTGATACTTAGTGCATAAGGGATGTGGTGGCTCAGAGGTTAAGACACTGATTCTGATGACTGCAAGATCGGCAGGATGGCAGTTCGAAACCCAAGTGCCATGTGATGGGGTGAGCTCCCTTCACTAGTCCCAGCTCCTGCCAACCTAGCAATTTGAAAGCTTGTAAAAGTGCAAGTAGATAAATAGGTACCACTTTGGTGGGAAGGTAACAGCGTACTATGCAGTCATTCTGGCCACATGATCATAGAGTCGTCTTTGACAACGCTGGCTCTTTGGTTTAGTAACGGAGATGAGCACTGCCCTCTACAATTGGACACGACTTGGCAATCTTGTCAAGGGGAAACCTTTACCTTTCTACTTGGCATCACACAGCATTTCAACTTGGTCCTGCAGTTCATGCACTTTCCCAGAATGATCAGATGTCACAACTGCAAAGAAGGACCAGGCACTGCAAAATGTAGGGCATGGAAGAAAAATATAGGCTGTTACAAAATAAAAGCTAAAAACACTAATTAAATTCATATGATTTATTTATATGTACTGCATTTTATTATGTACTTAGTTGTATTTTTGGGAAGAATTTTTCTTAATTAAAATGCCCTTTTGGCTTATAGAACTCCCAGCAAAACAAATGCTTAAAATTGTACTTTACCAGCAACAAACTCTTTGATTGAATCTGCATTCAAACCATTCCTTTCATTTGTCTGTTGTGCTGAAATTAAAGGGGGGGGGGCCTCTTTCCACATTTTCATTTTGTTTTCTAAAGCAGCCCATTGCCTAACACGCATAGGCCTGTTACAGACTGCCAAAATAAAGCTGCTTTGGGTCTCTTTGGAGGTCGTGCCAAACCCACACTCCATTCCTAAGCACTGGAGTCCAGCTTTGGTGCAGCTTCCAGATTCTTAGGATGCATGCATCATTTAAACAGCATACCTCCAAAGAGACCCGAAGCAGCTTTATTTTGACAGTCTGTAACAGGCCTTACTGTCCTTTTCCACATGGAGAAACAAACACCTCAAGCTCTGAGGGAAAAGTCTTGCCATCTGCTGCTCCTCCTAGGAAAAAAAGAAATTTAAGGAGGATCCATCCTATCCTCCTATTTGCAGTGAGGACAGACTGCCAAGTACTGTAGACAGATTTCTCAAAGCATGGCATTACTCAATGGGTTTCTTAGTCATGCTCAGGATGGAGGACATTGTGGAATTCCTCCTGGACATATGATTGAAACATAGAACATGTCCTGGAAAGGGAGGACATGTGGTCACACTGTTTATTCCATATTCCATCCAGCATGGCTGCTGGCAGTGGCATTTCTTACCTTTTGTATGTTCAATTGATTATTACTATGCTAAGACAGAACACTAAAGGCTGCCAGCCCTAAGGTGGTGGCCTGTGATGGTGAACCTTTTAGGGGCCGAGTGCGCAAACTGCAACCCAAAACTCACTTATTTATTGCAAAGTGCCATGACCCTCTGGCTTTCTAGTAACAAACTCTGGCAAACTCTGTGCTGGGATGATGGCACATGTGCCCACAGAGAGGGCTCTGAGTGCCACCTCTGGCACGTGTGCCATAGGTTCGCCATCACTGCTAGGCAGTAGGATGTTGGAGAAGAAAGCTGTTATGCACATGTGCTCCCCTGGTTAGCATATTGCCTTCAGTTGTGGTGAGGAATGCTTTCCCATATTCCCACCATCCTTACGGAAGTAAGATTTAACTGCCAGTCTTGTCCGCTTTTGCTTGTGGAAGGTACCATCTTGTTCTTCGCCGCATGAAGGAAGATGTCATGGGGCATCTCTCCTCAAGCCCTGCCATGGCCAACAGCAAGCAGTTGCGGGTATTATAGTCCAAAAGTCCTATGGAGTTTATCACATGAAGGAGATTGGGAGTTTATCTCATGAATATCCTGGGAAAATCATGTAAATCATGACGTTGCACAAAACCTGCCATTAAAGTGGTCACAAAGAAGCATTAACATGCATCTTTTTACTTCTCCGGCTATTCAGTGAAAGCATTTCCGATATCACATTGTGTGTGCTAATTGTTTCATCTCGCAATACTAGCCATTTCAGTTTATTTGCGGGTCGTTGAGCCAACAACCTTGCCACAACTGGCTGCTAACAACACTGGAAAATAACCTGGGTGTGGTTCTGCTTTAGCTTCTTTTCTGGCGTCAATGCTATGGAATTCTGGGGAGTTGGAGTTTTGTTTGTGGGGCCGCAGAAGCGAGTTGCAGGGAGAGTCTCTTTCCTCAAGGGTCCATTAACATATATAATGTGTGCTGTATACACACCACACACAATAGAATATATATTATATATATAATAGATATACATATATATACTTATATATCCATAATACGTTTGCGTTATAGTGTATTCCACAGTCTCTATTTTGTTTGGTTGTACTATACATATATATGATATAGATTATATAAGTATATGTATTATATAGTGTGTGTGTTGTATACAGTATACCCGTGTGTCGATATCTATATTATATATATTATATATATATATTATATACACATAATAGATAATATATAGAGTTAGTATGTATATATACCGTGTGTGTGTGTGTATATAATATGTATGAATTGTAGGTGTGTGTATCTATATATATATATCATGTGCATGTCTATAGTATGTATAGTAGATATGTGGTGGTGTGCTGGTTTTATATATAGTATGTTATACTGGTATAGATAAGGTAGATGTGTGTTATATATACTAATGTGTCTGGAGTGTGTGTGTGTGTAGTGTGTGTATATTATATAGATATATAGATATAGAGTGTTGGTGTGTATAGCTAATCGTTGTGTAACGTTGGTGTACACACACAAGAAAGTATATCTACGATATCTAGCTAGGGACACACACTGGTAGAACGGGCCCACAACTCCAGCTCCCCACAATTGCGCTAGCCTTGGAGCCAGACCAAAGTGCAAGCACTCCCAGCCGGGTTAATCTCTCCAGTGTGGACGCAGAGTTAAACAAATGACAATCAGGGACCATTTGGAGGCTCCTCCCCCCCTCCTCATGGTTTCCTGTCAAGTCATCCTGTCGAGGGCCGTGGGGCTATCGCCAGGAGTGGGCGGGCTTGTTCCCTGCCGCACAGGCCGGAGCCCACTGAGACCGAGCGAACGCCTTTCCAGCCGCGCAGCACGGTGGAGGACGTGGAAACGCAGGGGGCAGCTTCTCAGTCCTGAGTGCGCTCCGGCAGAGAGGCACCGGCGCCATGGCAGCCGCCGGGCGCACCGGATCCTCGTCGATGGCGCAGGGGAGCCCTGGGTCCCAAGCTGCACACTTCAGGGCCAAGGACTGGGTGGCAGCAGCCGCCTTGGAGGAATAAGCCGGTTGGCACCGCGTGGTCTGCCCAGGCTCAAGGCCTGTGGCATTCTGGGAATGGTAGGTGTGTGTGTATATACCATATACGCTATGTTGTTGTATATAGAGATATAGATATACATAGTGTGTAGATACGTTAATTCATTTATATATAATGCACACATATCACACTCACATGTATACCCCACACACACATATATAGACCTAGTGTGGTGTAGTGTGTGTTATATATATAATATATATGTGGGATGTGTATATATAGTGTGGTGTTGTGATATATATTAGTAAATTTATATACACCAATAGGTGTGTTATATATAGTCAGTATGTGTATACTTATAAGTATATATATGGATAACACACAACAATCTAACATCACAGTAAATATATATGTATAATACCACACCTTTGTTATAGACTACCACTAGATAATAATATATATATTATATACATATGAGTGTCATACTATCCCTATCGTGGTGGGTATATATAACCATATTACCTCTCTATCCTATCTCATCTCTATCCAGCCCCCCTACTCTTCTTAGGGTTCTCTCTCTCTAGCTCGCGCTTGTCCAGCTCTCTCTAGCCCCCCCACTCTCTATTTCTCTTTCTATCACTGTTTACATCTTTCCCTTTTTCATCCATGATTTTCTTCCTTACCGTTCTATTATTTCCTATCCCATCCCCTTCCCCCCCCAACCTCGGACCGTCCACCTGGCTTCCCGTAATTCTATATATATTGTGGGTGTGTGTGTGTGTAGTATCCGTGGTGCCTCGGGATACGAAATGATCGGGTACGCACTTTCCGAGCACTATAAACAAGTTGGATGGGCCAATAACCTGGTGGTGGCGGGTTTTTACGACTATTATTTCGGATTACGAAATTCATATTCGCGCGCGAAA
>NC_056526.1:94465733-94473148 GCF_019175285.1 Sceloporus undulatus
TAATAATAATAATAATAAACATGGTTGCCCAGCCTTATAGGTGAAGGAATCTACACGGCTGAAGTATTGACGCTGAGTAGTGACACTCCCACCGAGGTGTTTTGAAATGGTTCTGGGAATCACAGTGAATGAGAGACAAAAACCACCTTTGAATAACGTGGATCTCCTCCTGTGTCTTGCTTCCTCAGTGGGTGGCCAGCATTGACTTCACAGAAAACGAAGAGGCCAGCGCCAGTGTCCTTGTGAAAATGAGCGACTCCTTCGTTGAACAAGCAAACCAGGTAAGACACCAGGGCTTTCCTCTGCGTGCCCCTTGTAATGGTCTTCGGTGTACTTAACAGAAAGTCAAGGGGGTGTTAATGTAACATCTGGATTTCCACGTGTGGATTAGCTATCTAAAATAGCATTCTTATTGGAAAAATGAGCTTTTTGTTAGCTCTACAACATGCAGGTGGGGAAAAAAAGTAGGTGCAGCTTTTCACTATTCAGCGTATTGCCATGTTGCTAGGTGCTACAATACAGTACAGCACTCTAATTTGTTAAAGACCGTAGAACCAAAGTCTTGTTCCTTTAACTTGTAAGCCACTTTGAGTCCCAATTTTAGGAAAAAGCTGGATCCAAATAAACATAACAACAACGCCACATATATTTCCTTCCTTCCCTCCACCAAGCTGAAGGCAGTATTTGTGTTTCTCCTTCCCAGTTGATTCCCACAAGCATTATACTCTTAACATGGGTTGTTGAGCTGAAAGAGTTACTAACCCAAGGCAGTTAGTTAGGTTCATGGCACTTTGGGGGCTAGAACTGGGGTCTCTCAAGTTCTAGTACAACACTAATGCAAGTGCTATGGATAAACATTAAGCCGCACCTGTCCGAGTTTCACAACCCTGATGCATTTTAACCAATTCATTGATAATTAGCTTGCGAGAAGCGTAAGTTAACTCTGAATGTTTGCAAACTCCAAGCAGTGTTTTAAGAACTGGTTTTTTGGTTACTGTTGATAATGTCTTTAAATGTCTTTATCTTTGCATATTTAAAGGTAACGGAAGATGTTGAAAAACTTCTGGGTGAGAAAAAGGTTGACGCGATCCTTTGTGTAGCTGGTGGATGGGCTGGAGGCAACGCAAAAGTGAAATGTAAGCTTGCAAACCCATGAATGCATCTGAAAATCATCTCTCTTGGACAGAAACAAGACTGCCAAGCAACTCCTCCCCTCACAGTTTCACAACATACATTCTCTATATACTACCAGTGCCCTGTTCTGTCTCTTGTTTAATGAGATCAAGCCCTGCTGTAAAAATCTGCCTTCAATAGTTTGGTGGTTATTTTCCATTAAATTCCAGGAACTTATTAAAGCATTTCTAAAATCAAACCCAGATTTTTACATACTGCTACAATGACTGCAGTCATAAAAGACATCAGAACATTTCAAGTGCACATCTATATGGAGTGTGCAAAGTGAGGCTGTCTTGTTGTTGCTGTATTGCAGCCCTAGCCAGCATAGTTTGTGAATACTGGGAGTTACAATCCAACAACAACTGGAGGTCCACACTTTGCCACCTTTAAAAAAAGCACATGAAATAATCCTTCAGCGAACTGAAGGATACATAAACTGAACCATGAATGATAATTCCCCAGATGCGAAAATCATTTGGCCTAGTTGAGGCATAACATTCCTGCTTCAAAAGTATATTTTTTGTGGGGAGGACACTAACAAATCTGCCTGTTTTCAGAGGAGCCTTCCTAGATTGTAAAGTCAGAGCTTCCCTGTGATGTCTAAGCCATAATGGTTTAGACTGTCAAACGACAATTTGGAAGTCTCTGGAAATTAATAAACCAGCTATTCTCCTCTCAAGCCAGGAAAAGGAGTAGAGAATTGGATGCATCTAAATGTATGCTGTCCCCCTTTTTCAATAAGATGTGCATGTTGATGTGGGTGCTGCCCATTACTTTCAGTGGATGTGTATTATCTTCCTAATCTCTTGCCTACTATGCAAACGTTTGGAGATACAGCTGCCCATAAGTTTTTTTCTCTGATGAAAAGTAAATGGCATAGAACTGAACACATGAGTAGAATTGACACTACAATATTAGTGCCAGAAGCTGAACCTTCTGGATTATTTATCCCCAGATGCGAGCCCTGGTGGCGCAGTGGGTAAATGCCTGTACTGCAGCCATTCACTCAAGACCACAAGGTTGCGAGTTCAAGACCAGCAAAAGGGCCCAAGCTCGACTCAGGCTTGCATCCTTCCAAGGTCGCTAAAATGAGTACCCAGACTGTTGGGGGCAAATTAGCTTACTTGCTAATTAGCTTACTTGCTGTTCACCGCTATGATCTTTGGAATAGCGGTATATAAATAAAACAAATTATTATTATTATTATTATTTAGGCATACTTCATGGGAAATTGGGTCTCCATCTAAGGAGACCTGACTGACTTGTAAAGTGATGTAGTTCTGTTAAGCTAATATTGTAGCTTAGGTACTGTAGAACAAAGACAGAACTGCAAAAGGTGGTTCTAACTATTCCAATTAAAGGTTAGTCTAAACTGGGAACATAGTTATTACGACCTTGATGTCTAACATGTTCTTTAACTTCTTTGGACAGCTTTATACAAAAACTGTGACCTGTTGTGGAAACAAAGTGTTTGGACCTCAACAATTTCTAGCCACTTGGCCACCAGACACTTGAAAGAAGGGGGATTATTGACTCTAACGGGAGCAAAAGCAGCATTATCTGGAACACCAGGTAAAATATAATGTGTGTGTGTATGTGTGTTGATTGGCATGGTTTATGATTTCACCTACTCACACTTGAGTAAAAACAGTCCTGATTCTTCCAAATTCTCTGTAATGTAATATTTGTGCTGAAATCTTTTGAGGGAACTTGTTGAGTTTTCTAAGAGGCTTCACATTTGAAAGTGGATGTTGTAGTAAAGACTGAAAAAGTAAAAGCTTATTTGTTGCTTAGTTGTGAGACAAGATGAGACTATACTCTTATCTCGTTTCACAAAAGCAAGCAATGACCCTACTTGTTTACCTTGAATTTTACTCTTAGCTTGACTTGCTTCAGAGAGAAATGACCTTCAACCCTCTTTGTCAATAGTGCTGAAAAGGGCCTGGTAATCTTTCGTGTTTGCTTTTTCTTCTGAAGAGTTTGGAAAGAATAAGCAGAACTTTGTATTCTTTATGCTAGAAAGATCTATCCTGGGAATCCCAATTTTGCACAGAGAAACACAGAATTCTGTCAGTTGCATTAAGCATAATTTATTTTCCTTTCATGGAAGTGACAGGGTGCTACAAGGGAAAAGAAACTTAGGTGTGTTACAGATGCGCCGAAGGGGCGTGCTAGGGTTAGGAAGGGGCGTAAGGGTTGAGAAGGGGCGTCCCTTTCGGACACCCCTCAACCCTAGTACAGACTGAGTCCGTACAAAATGGCAGCGCCCATCCACACGGGGGGCGCCATTTTGACGTTGTGGATGTGTAGCGTCCAGACGTCATGTGGCGGAAGTGATGCTGTGAGTGCGCGGCTAGCACCTCGCGGCACCACTTCCAGGGCGCATAAAGAAGCGCCATTTTGGCGCTTCTTTCTTGCTACGTCCGGGACTGCGCGGTTTGGCCACTGCGGTTCCCAGATGCAGCAACCAGAGGCGGCAGCAGACCACCACTTTTAGGCGGTCTGTAACGGGCCTATATTTTCCACTATTGGAAATCTTATTCAGACAGATGCTGGCTTTGAGGGGTTATTTTTGTAGGTCTTGCCTGTGTACTTTTGAGCTTATGTTGTGATCCATAATAACTAGCAGCTTTAAAAATGAACAAAAATGAAATTAGAGATTGTGGACAATCAAAGCTATACCCAATACCACAAACACAGTTTATTTGACACCTTTAGAGGATCATGGCACATGCTGATACATACGCATTTTGCATAATAATAAACACCTTAAGAAAATAAGGATACATCGACAATATCCTTTTGGACAAATGACATTGAAAGAAATAGCTTAGGAACCTGTTGTCAATATGATCTTATAATGCATGTTTATTTGCAAATAACCCTCAGTTCAAGCAAATGTTGTATAGCCTGGCAACTCTGCAGCACACAACATGTTCACTGAATAGTTTGTCCTGTGGAATCCTATGCCTGCTCCCTTCTGGGTAGATCTCGCTGAACTATGTGAAATTCTGAATAAACAGAAATTCTCTGGAAGCACACTTACTTATAATGCAATTTAAATGTATACTTTATCCTGCATTGTTTGTTCAGAATTACTCTGTCGAGTAAGATTTACTGCTTAAAAATAGTAAATGAGCTAAGTACAGTAATATGTTTAGAATTGCAATCCAAATCTGTCTCCAGTGGACTGCTTAAATTGTGTGGATTGCACTTATTTGATACGTTCACTGTACATTATGGTTTTACTGTAGTTACTGAAGTCCTTGCTAACAGTTGTGTAACTGCTTGGTTCTTGGGTGTGTAACAAAGAATAAAGAGATTAAAGTGGCTTAATAGGGAGAATAAGCCTTAGGGTTTTCCTGTTTTGCTTATTGTGCATACAGTATAAGCTTGACCTGGGCTGCATTATGTTCAATGCACTCTGGTATCCTCCTTAATAATATTACTGGCTCAGATTTTAATTTGGAGATGGGATTGCAGAGCTGGGGATGTACCTTCTAAGGCTGCCAGCTGAATCGAATAAAATTGATACAGAGTGAATGCAGTGGGTCAAAATCCAGTTGATACTCTGTCTAGAATAGGCCCATTGAATCAGTGGGATTTATACGTGGTTGATTTACCATTCAGTAATTCATTCAATTACTGTTCACACAACACAATTATAACACTATGGCCTGTTACAGACAGCCAAAATAAAGCTGCTTTGAGTCACAGTGGAGATATGGTGTTTCAATGATGTATGCATCCTAAGAGTCCAGAAGTCGCACCAAAGCCACGCTCCAGCCCTAAGGACTCGAGCGTGGCTTTGGTGTGGCTTCTGGACTCTTAGGACGCATGCATTATTGAAACAACATACCTCCACTGTGACTCGAAGCAGCTTTATTTTGGCTGTCTGTAACAGGCCAATGATTCTCTTTGAGGAGCTGTCTGGATGAGAATTCTAAATACCCCTCTCTCCCAAACTACAAAGCCCAGGTTTCCACTGGATGTTGCCTTGGCAGTTAAGGTGGAATCATAGCATTATAACTGTGTAGTGTGAAAGAGCCCTGGATCTTTTCTTGCTGAAATAAACAATTGGATTTAAGCCATAATATTGTGTACAGTACAGTGCACCCTTGCTATCCATGGGGGATCTGTTCCGGATTTCCTTCCCCTGCGGTTAGCAAAAAACGCGGGACCTTAAGTCCCGTTCTTTTCAATGGGCATGTGCACCCGCTTGCACCGCCATGTGAACGCACGCCCATTGGAAAAAGCTGGGGCTTGCTGTCTGCGGAAGCTCAAACTATGGATGGCAAGTCCGTGGTTGGCGTGGGCGCACTGTATTTTGTTAATATATAGATTCTAATCTAAATCCTTTTATTGCACAAGACTGATTTCTTCCCTCTTCCTTTTAGGAATGATTGGCTATGGCATGGCCAAAGCAGCTGTCCATCAGCTTTGTCAGAGTCTGTCAGGTTCAAATGGTGGCTTGCCACCTGGATCTGCTGCAGTTGCTATCCTTCCGTAAGTGACTGAATAGTTATCCTCTGGTATTGCCTTGGGTCCTTTTTCTTTTTAGCATCATATGTAAGAGTGTGTTAAACATGTACAGTGGGGTGCAAACAAACTTGTAAATTAGTGATTTCTAATCTGCTTCAGTATGTGGCCTGCTATTCTGAGAACTGCAGATATGAGGATGATTCCCAAAAAAGCAAAGCAGTGCTCCTGCCCTTTTTCAGTATTGTTGCCATTATGTTTTACTTGGTACAAATTTGAACATATCAAGCTACTTACGTGTAAAGGTTTTTTTTTTTGGCACTGTCTTGCATTCATTTATACATTATGAAGTGTAATCACTAAGGGACTGGGCTACAAATAGGGAAGTTTCTTGTTGAAATCTTCTTCTGCAAGCTAATGCAAGGCTGTCCCCCTTCCCCACCCCCTTTTCAGTTCTTGATCTACAAGTAACTTCAGTATTAACTTCTAAGAGTAAATACATTGAAATGGTATGGTATTATTATATTACACAGCTTGGATATTACTTATTGATCACGTAGAAGTCATCTAATACATGGGTGGGAAACTTAAGACCTATGAAATAGATCATGCCCACTGCTTAGATTCTTGCTGACTACAATGCCAATCCTCAACAGTGTGAAAGCACCCTCAACAGTGGCCACCTGAGTGTCATAACTCACCCTTTGGAGTCAGAGGATTCAGATGGAGTAGAGGAGGCAGACTGCCAGGAATCTACAGCTCCTGATAACGGGTATTTCTGAGCCCAAAGATCCAGGGCTTGAGGCAGAGGGACCCTGCTCCCCAGCAGGAGGTTGCAGATGCTGGGGACTCATTGCCATCCTTCATGAAGTGACAAAGAGAGATTGTGTCATTCCCACTGTTTGTTAAATAGGAGACCCTGACCTAATTAGGCATCTGGTGTTTTGGAGACAGCTACCCATAAATTCCACAGCAGCTTCCCAGTGTCTGTTACACACACAACCATATCATCTGGATGACTGACAGTACTCTTGACATTTGTGTTTTCTTGACCTTGGACTGGCTACACTTTTCAGCTCTGCTTTATTTATTTTTTGTTGGTGTTGTTTATCTGGACTACTGACTTGCTGAATGACTGGATGGGCTGAGGACCAGTGTCTTGCTTCTCCCTTCATCCTGATAGATACTCTGTGAATGACATGGACTGAATTAACTGCTGCAGTGGTTCTCAAACTGTAGGTCAGGACCCGGGGGGGGGGGGGGGGGTGAGTTGCTCAAGGCTGAGGGGGTGGGTAAGACTTGGAAGTCCAAGACATAGAGGCCCCGATTCTCCCCTCCTCCTCTTCCCAAACCTTTTAATGTGTAAAATTAAATATTGAATTTACTTTTTTTTAAAGTAAATTCAATATTTAACTCGATGCATGTGTAAAGTTCACACATTAAAAACTGTTAGAAAAACATTAGAAAACTGTTCTAATCTGAATGATGTTATTTCCTTGTAAAATGTTAAAATATGAATAGACATGAATGTGTGAATGAAAATGCACACATTAAATAGCTGCCTTGAATCCCGTTTTGAGAGAAAGGTGGGACATAAATCCCCATAAATAAATAAATAAATAAACAAAATATTTATATACTATGTTCAGTGGTGTGTGTGTGTGTGTGTGTGTGTGAGAGAGAGAGAGAGAGAGAGATATGTCTGCAATTACAGTATTTTCCGGTGTATAAGACGACTGGGAGTATAAGACGGCTCCCAA
>NC_056526.1:94473173-94502087 GCF_019175285.1 Sceloporus undulatus
AGAAAGACAATCGGCAAAACCAGCCTCAGGTGGCTTCGAGGGAGAGCTTCTCTGATTTAAGGGGAGAGAGGCTTGAGTTTGTTGGCTAGAGTTTTTGCATGAGCCTTGTGGGATATGGCTGTCCGCTCTAGCCCAGACATCTTGTTACCTTGCTACCTTGACCGCGGACCGGACCTTGTTTCTCTTGGCTATTGTGTGCCTCGGACTGTTTTGTGACCACGCTGTCTTTCTGGCTTCCTGTCTTCGGCTCGTCTTTCGGCACACTGACTTTCTGCAACCCCGACACCGGCTTGTTTCCTCTGCTTGCTCTTGACTGCTTCTCCACAAGTTTTGTTTTGCCTCACGTGTTGGCTGCAGGCTTGGTTATCAGCATAAGTCAGAGATTGCTGGCAGCAATCCCGGACACAGCCAATCCACTTTGGTCATGCTGGAATATCCAATCCAAGGCTTCCCTGGGACAAGTGGCCATCCAGCCTCTGTTTAAAAACCTCCAAGAAGGAGACTCCACCACTTTCTAAGGCAACAGCTCTTCTACTGTCAAACAGGTCTAACCTAATTTGAGGTGGATCTGCTTTTCCTGTAGTTTGACCACTGCTCGGTGTCCTTTTCTCTGGAGCAGGAGAAAACAAGCTTCTTTGTCCTTAACGACATCCCTTCAAATATTTAAATATGGACCTCATGATACCCTTATAGCCCTTCCAGACCCTTCATAATTTTTGTTGTCCTCCCTGGACAAGCTCCACTTCTCAGCATGCGTGCCACTCTATATCTGCCATGGTGCAGGCCCCACCTGGTAATATGTGGCCCAATTCTGGCCACCACAATTCAAAAAAGATGTTTGAGAAACTGGAGCATGTCCAAAGGAGGGTGACTAAAATGGTGAAGGGTCTGGAACCATGAAGCCATATGAAGAAGAGACTTGAGGGAGCTGAGTATGTTTATCCGCGGAGAGAGAAGGCTAAGAGGTATATAATAGCCCTATTTAAATATTTGAAGGGATGTCCAATTGAGATGGAGCAAACATTGTTTTCTGCGGCTCCAGAAAAACGACCCGAACAATAGATGCAAGCTACAGGAAAAGAAATTCCACATTGGGAGACCATCCGGACATAAGGATGTTTCAACAGAGGAAGAAGCTGGCTTGGAGTCCTCCGTCCTTGGAGATCTTTAAACAGAGGCTGGGATGACCATCTATCAGGCCTGCTTTGATTGTGAGTTTCCTGCATGCAGAAGAGGGGTTGGACTGGATGGTCCTGGGGGGTTCTTCCAAATCTATGATTCTATGAATAAAGCAAGACGTGCTACCAGTGCTAGTCTGAAAAACTCATGCACAAAGATACAATAGTAGCTGGGTACGTGTTCCCTGAAATTATAAATCACACACACACAGTGCTGTCATTAAGATCTTGGGGCACAAAGACTATGGCCTGTTACAAACTGCCAAATAAAGCTGCTTCGGGTCTCTTTGGAGGTAGCTGTTTAAATATGTGTGCATCCTAAGATCCGGAAGCTGCCCAAAGCTGTACTCTGGCGCTTAGGAATGGAGTGTGGCTTTGGCGCGACCTCTGGACTCATAGACCCATGCATCATTTAAACACCATACCTCCAAAGAGACCCAAAGCAGCTTATTTTGGCAGTCTGTAACAGGCATGTTATCATTCAAATGGAAGTACATTTGAGCCCTCCATGTTTCCAGGTTTGACTTTTGTGGATTTCATTAATGTGTTCTCTCTAGGTATCTAGGTCCTCCAGTATCACCTATGGGCAATTTTGAACAGATGAGAGGATCTAGAGATCCTAGAGAGAACACTTCTCTAGCGAATTGTATGTCCATGGCACATCTATGGGTATCTCCAGCAGATGTTGAACATAAGAGTTGTGCTGGAAGACCAGAAATCCTGGAAGCGTTCTTTCAGATTTCATAAACCAGTGTCTTTGATTGCAGTTGCCCACTATCTCAAAAGGTCCTGTGCCCCTAACCCCAGGGAACTGGTGTATGGAAATAGGAGAGGCAGAAAGGAGAGGAAGCTGCATGAGGCAGAAAGGAGAGGAGATCTGCATTGGGAAGACAGCGAGGGCTCCGCAGGACTTGAACGCCGCCTGAAACCAGGGTGCCAACCACAGCGCCTTGGCTTTTTCTGGCATGCACAAGGGGGAAAGCAAAACCTGAGAGAACACAGAGAGTTGTTCTCCAGGAAAAGAAAACCGACAGAATTAGAAGGTACTGGCCTTAAGATGCTCCTTGAGATGAATTTGTTAGTGAAATTAAGGAGTGTAGTGAAAGGAAAAGGCAGAAGAGTGTAGGGGAGGCGGCATGTGTGGGGACAGGCGAGGGCTCCGCAGGACTTGAACCCGTCCTGGAAACGAGGAGTGCCAACCACCAGCGCCTTTGCTTTTTTCTGGCAATGCAACAAGGGAAAAAAAACACCGTGAGAGAACACAGAGAATGTTCTCTCAGGAAAAGAAAAACCTGACAGAATTAGAAGGACTGCCTTTAAGATGCATCCTGAGATTGAATAATTGTTAGGGTTAATGAGTGAGGATTATGTAAATATGACCAAGGCAGCAAAGGGAGAGGAGCAGCTGCATTGGGAGGACCGCGGGGGCTGCCGCAGGAGACTAGTTAACGCCTTCCTGGAAACCAGGAAGTGCGAACAGGCCAGCGCGCGTTTTGTCTTTTTTCTGGCAATGCAACAGCTGGAGTATCGATCCGTTGTATAGCGCGATCAAGTTAAAGAATCACAGCTCCGCTGATGACACCCTGTGCTCTCAACATGGCCACCTGCAATTCCACACTACGAGCGCACTCTAACCGCAAAATCATGACCATGTTACGGGGGGGGGGGAAAGGAAGGAAAAAGCAAATCCTGAGAGAACACAGGAGAGTGGTTCTCCTCGAAAATAGAAAACCTGACGAATTAGAGGACTGCCTTAAATGCATCCCTTGAGATTTGGATGTGTTAGGGATCTTTCATAGCACACTTTTGTATTTCACAGTAGAGTCCTCACAAAAAATAACCAACACAGTGTCGGACAATACCAACACAGTGTCTGCCAACAATACCACTACAGTGGTCTACCTACCATCTCTAACCGCAATGTGAAGGGGGTGGGATGGATTTCGATGAACAGTTTGTGTGGATCTTTTAGGAACTGCTAGAACCCGGAAAAGGAAGAAACCCCCAGAGATGATCTCGTTCTATCATGAGATGGAAAGGGAGAATAGACACCCACCTGTCCTTGTCCTTATGTGTAACTCTTGCATCTGAGACACTGCCTCCATCCTCCTGATCTTGAAAGCAAACTTAGATCTCGGTGCTCCCCAGACTTTACCAGTACCCAAAAGAAAGTGAATGGAAGGGGTTCTCAATCACTGTCTTACGAGAATGGCTTCCATTCACGATCTTGAGAGATGGCTTTCTTTTGGAGGTGTTGTTCTTGGTTGCAACTGCTGAAAAACCAGGGAAAAGAGAAACCCACACCACCAAAAACTACAATACAAAGCAATGCACTAAGAAGGTCAACAGTGATCAAATTGTTTATTTGTCCTTGAAGGTTTGGTTTCTTGTACATAGGTGATCCAAAGGCAGTGGAACAACAGACAACAGTTTTCAGTGCCCCACACACAACTAATGCCAAAGAGCATTTTACCAAATACAGTGGTACCGTCGGGATCGGATACGAAATACCCAGCTTACGAAATTTTCGGGATCGAAAAAATCCCATAGGGAATTAATTGTTCCGGGTTACGAATGTTTTTTTCGGTGTTACGAAAAAACTTTGGTGCTTTTTTCGGCTTTTTCGCACGGAATCGCGGCTTTTCCCCATTAGCGCCTCATGGCAATTCGGCTTATGAGGGCTTTTTCGGGTTACGAAAGCGGCCGCGGAACGAATTATTTTCGAACCCGAGGCACCAATGTAACACAGCATTTCAAGTCCACACATTTCCCGCACATTGTTGCTATGAAATCCTGCAAAGGAAGGCACTAGAACAAAGTCCCAAATGCATTCAAAGCCCAATCGCGGCAAAGTCTCGGAGAGTCACTCACCTTCCAGTTGTCTTCCCTGAAAATCCAGAGGGGCACCCAGAAATGGCACAGGGATGGGGCATCCGGCCCAAAGGGCTAGCAATCACTGAACTTTGATTCTTCTCGCCATCGGAAATATTAGCAGAGCTCATGTTAAATACACTCATCCTTCAAAGAAAGAGAGGGAAAATGGAGGGTGAGAATTTGCTGCACTTACTTACATGGAAAGAAGAAAGAGCTGGCCAGTAGCAAAAGCTTAGTGGTCACAGCCTGGAGCATATCTCCAGGAAACCATGTTAGCTTTTGCAAGAGCATTTACTTGAAACTGGTGTCTTCCTTTGTCTAAATATAAATAGTCAGTTAGCCGTAATTTATTATGCTCCACATACCCAAAATTTAAGTACAGTCCAAAGTAAACATGTTGATCAAATCCCCTAAATGAATCTGATTATAGAGACTACAGTGCAATAAAATATGTATCATAGATGCTTACCGCATTCACTTCCCCCCTTTCCATTCAGGTTCCTAAAGAGAAGAGTGTCATGAAACGAGATGAGGGCTAATCTTGCCGCATGGAGTTTTCCAGTCTCTCTATCTCTCTCTCTCTCTGGCTTACTTCGCGAACGAAGATTCAGGAAGGAATCATCCCGTGCTTTCTACAAGTGCATTGATATTAAAAAGGCCAATCCGAGATAAACAAGTCCGGTTGCAGAAAGCACAGCAGAACGTCTCCTTGAGTGATGTTTCCGGGTTTTGGTTTTTTCTTGCATTGTCATTCTCCGAGACTCTTTCGGCGTGAGCTTTCAAAAAGGGTTGCAGCATTGTAGATAGCATGTCTCCATCCTCCCTATGCGAGGCCAGGGGGACCACTGTTGGTTCAGTTTGGCTGAGTCTGGGATGTTATTTCAGGGAGTCCTTATATCTCTTCTTTGGGCGTCCCTCTTACGCTGACCTGTGGCGAGTTCACCGTAGAATACTATTTGGTAGGCGATGGTCCTTCATCCTAGAAACATTCCTGCCCAGCGCAGCGGCATCCTCAATAGCATGGCCTCAACGCTGGTGATCCCTCCCTTGCTCAAGAACAGCAACTTTTGTCACATAGTCAGAGCCAGTGTATGTTGAGAATTGTCGTAAAACAGCACTGATGAAAGTGTTCAAGGAGTCATAGGTGTTGGCGATAGGTGAACCCATGTTTCAGCAACCCATAAAGGGGATTAAACAGTACAATGGCTCTAAGCACATGATTTTTGTGCTTTGCCTCAAGTGTTTTCTTACTCCAGATCTTTTGTGAGCACTTCCAAATGCACTATATGCTTTTGCAGTCTGTGATCATCAGCTTTATCAATCTGGTATCTAAGGAGATGAGCTCCCAGGTAGGTGAACTGCTGGATGGACAAGCACAGATGTGCCTACAGGTGTGTGAGGATGGTAATGTAACGTACTATATGGAACGATTGCTATGCAGAGCACTATGTGGGAACATCACATGTTTACATTTTCTACCTGGCATTGAAGAGATATTAGTGGCACAGCCAGGTCTCTCCCAAGCACGACCCACGCTTCCTATGTTTCTGCACATGCAGCTTCTGATGAGGGTAAACAAATTGAAGCTTAATCCAGCAAGAAGAGTGGATCCTGGTCAGTTGTAAGGCAGATGGGAGAATGGGGCTTTGCTTGAGCTGGATGGGGTCACACTCCTCCGAATTCTCAGGCTCCCAGCTTGGATGTGCTCCCTGGACGTCACTCTGAGGCGGATGCGCATTGTCTCAGCATGGCAGGAGTGCATTTGCACAGCTTAACTGTGCAAACAGTTGCACCACCTTGAGATGTTAGATCTTCCTGGAATCCCTCTGAGCCCAGATGCCTGGGTCTCAGCAGTTGCCAGGATAGTGCAGTTGCACATCTTAAACTTATTGGCCATACTGCGTCCATTCCTTGAGATGTCAGATCTGACTGGACTCCTCTCAGAGGGGGAGCCTCATGCCCATGACTCAGCAGTTGCCAGGAGTGCAATCTGCACATCTTAAACTTATGAGCCATCTGGCGTCCATCCTTGAGACTCAAGGAAAAATGGAGACCTAAATGTCCTAAACGGTTGGGCTGAGTTTGTCCTGCAGTTTCTTACAGTTGGTCTCAAAATTGTACCACATTTTGAGCCCTGAATAGTTGCGGACAATTATGGCAACCCTACATCAGATCTGCCTGGACTCCTCTCTGGCCTTGATGCCCAGGTCTCAGCAGTTGCCGGAGTGCATTTGAATATTCTAAACTTGTGCACCAGCTGCACCCTTATCAATGGTGGGGGCAGGTGGGTTTTCGGTCTGTGTTTTAAGTTCTGCATATTTTTGTGATTATTTATATAGCCTTGTGTAACTGGTCAGCGAATTTTAATTGCAATTGTTAAAGATTTAACTGTGAGTCACCTTGTGGTACCTTCCTGGGAGAAAGGTGGTATGTAAAGGAAAAAATATATTAAACACTGAGGGGACAATGAGACATTAGAATGAAAACGCAGTTCACAAAAAGCTATCTCATTAGCGTATATGAACAGACCTAGGGAGCGAGATGTGAGCTCAGATTGAAAGAAAGATAATAGGAGAGGCTAAGAGAGATGCAGGGTTTCTTTGTGGGCAGCTTTTCTTCGGCCAGAAGTTTAAGAGCAATCTAAGCCGCCTGCAAATACTATAACCTTCTCCATAACTTAAGGGCAAGCACAAATCTCTACTAGATAAGGGGACTTCCCTCTTTCCAGTAAACAGCAGAATATAAATAGCAAGCAAGTATGGTCTGTCATACATTTACTTTCCTTCCTTTTTCTTCTTTCATTCTGTAAATTAAAGTCTTAAGCCTCTTGCTCATCCTAACTGTAGCAAATAATATTAATCACAACAAAAGCAACAGACACTGTGGTAAAATAAACCACAGCTGAAATCAAAAATTTGTTTGAAAAAATGAAAGTATCATCTGTCATCCATTTCCATTTCCTTCTTCCTTCTCTTCCTTCCTTCTCGCCTTCCTTCCGTAATTAAAGCCTTAACACTTGTGTAACCTAACTGTAATAGATAATACTAACTATAGCAGAAATCAACAGACGCGGGGTAAACCAAGCACTGATACAGGCCCATTTGACTCATTCTGAGAAGGTCAGCCATTGAATTTAGCCCAATTGGTTGGAATATACGGGCTTCACAGAAATACCACAACCAAATGTAACCCATTGGGGAAGAAAGCTCAGTGGTTTTTGTGGGTTTTCCCAGAAAACCTGACAGAATGAGAACATTTGCTCTGTAAAACCTCAACGTGCAGCATAGTCACTTTTTGCAACTTGAAAACCGTTGTGCAACATTCCAGAGACCTCTCCTATCATCCTTACTGCCTTTTAAAATACATCACGGAGCTTTCTCTGTGGAGGGATCTCTCCTAAAACACTGTTGTTGTATTATTGTTATTGTAAAAACAGAAAAAGGGGCTTACCTGATCATGCAGCTGCAGTTTGCTGAAAACAGTTGTGTGGATTCTTCATAAGAGCCTCTAGAAAATGCCAGAAAAAGGAGAGAAGCCCCCCATACACAAATACACACAACACACAAAAGCATTCCCTTTCTATTCAAGGTGTGGAAAGAGAGAGAAGAGTGGTTCACCTGTTCTTTGGGTCCCTGGAAGTGTGAAGCTCTTGTATCTAAGACACTGGCCCCATCCAGATTGCCAAAATAAAGCTGCTTCGGATCAATTTGGAGGTATGCTTTTTAAATGATGCAATGTCCTAAGAGTCCAGAAGATGCGCCAAAGCCATGGCTCCAGTCTTTAGGACAGAACGTGGCTTTGGCGTGGCTTCCGGCCCCTTAGGACACGCATGTCATTTAAACAGCATACTCAAAGTCAAAGAAGCACCTTTATTTTAGCCTGTCTGTAGGGGGCCACTGTGCTCCCCCCGGATCTGGGAAAAGCAGCCTCTAGACATCAGTGGCTCCCCAGTCCCTCCCAGTAACCCCAAAGACCTTCTCTGACTGATCATGGAGAGAGGCTTTGTTTTTGAGGGTCACTTCTTCCAAAAACCAGGAAAGCAGAGACCCTTCCCGACACACAAACACACACAATACAAAAGCAACGTAGTAATGAATGTCACACAGGGATCAAATGGCAAAGTAAATAAGGGATCAAATGCAAAGAGGACTTGCTGGTTATTTCTCTTAAAGATTGTGGTTTCTTGTTAGGATCTATAAGCAAGAGCATGTGGAAGCAGAGACTGGAGGACATTAGTCCCCCTCCCACCATTTCCAAAGGGCATTTTACCAAAAACACAGCATTTCAAGTCACACATTTCCCACACAATATTTGCTTTGAAATCTCTGCAAAGGAAGGCACTAGATTAGAACAAGGTCTCCCAAATGCATTCAAAGCCCAAACGCGGCAATGTGTCGGAGGGTCACTCACTATCCAGTTGGCTTCGCCCATGATGGTCTTGGATTGTTAATAGATAAACTAAACGTCACGGCAGAAATTCAAATTTCCCTTTGGGGACTTAAAAAAACCAAAGTATTGTCTCTTATCATTTAACCCTTCCCTTCCTTCTTCCTTCCTTCCTTCTCCTTGCTTCCTTCCTTGCAATAAAGCCTTTAAACAACTTGTTTCATCCAACTGTGATAAATAATACTGCACCTCAGCAGAAATCAACAGACGCTTGGGAAACCAAAGCACTTGTCCAAATTCCATTGAATCACTCTTGCTTGGGACAAGGCCTGGAATTTAGCCCAAATTCCCCTCTGTTGTTGGGATTTTCTGTCTTTCTGATGATTGCCCTCCTAACCCTTAATAACAGCCAATGTGTAATGCCAATATTCAGAGTTATAAACTGATCAGCATAGAATCCCTTAGTTAAGTTTAGGAAATACTGTAGCTCAAGCTGATAAAAGCAATTCTAGCTGTTTCTATTTTCCTCTTTGAGAGGCGGTTTTTTTAAGCCTCTTTGGCCCCCAGTTGCTCTAAGCGCTCAGCCTGATCTCCCTCCACTTCTGACAGAGGAAGTCAATGGAGCTGCCAAGTTGGCCAGAAGGCAGCCTGGATCCTTCCGCCTTCATCGTACGCATCACAATGGCGCAGAAAAGTAGTCCTGGAAACCTTGGGCCAATGGTGGGGAAAGGTCCATTGGCTGTGGCATTGTGAGATATTGGATGGGGAAAGTGGCCATTGCTCTGTTACTGGACATATACTGGCTGCACAGAAAGAACACACACCACTTTGGAATAAAATCTCAGTATTTTTCCAAAGACTAGAACTGCCACATTTTTGCATACAACAAAGTGCAATGCCTTACTGACAAAAACTTCCTGAAGTACAACAGCATCGGAAATACTGCACAGAAATCTTTGTGTTCTCATCCAGAGGTCAGATATTGCCAGGAGTATTCATTCTTGGCCTGCAAAGACAATGAACACAAAGAGTACATCCCTATCCCACCAGTTTCCCGTTAAAAGCCTCACAGCTTGATGATGGAGCACATTGCCTTACATCCAAGTGCCTCTGGTTCGAACCCCAGTATTTCAATTTGAAAACAAGGATGTGCCCCAACAGTTCCCTTGGCACACCCCCACCCAAAAAAAGACTTCATACACATACAAATTGGACACAATATAGTGGCTCTGTACAGAAATACAATTTCTGAGCAAAAATATGTTGTGGCTTTTTAAAATCAGTGCAATATTTTAGGGGAAATAAAATCACTACAATCGCAGTGTGCTGGGTTAGAAAAGAGGTATTTCATTACACAGGCAACAAACAGTAAAGTTGCAACAGAAAGTGATGTCATGTTAACAGAAGTCTGTAAAGACAGGCTGGGGATGTTAAGATGTTTTAAACTGTACTGTTTGTAAGCACTTTTAATTTTTTTAAACTGCATTTTATTCTTTAATATAATTATCTTTTCCAATACTGTAGTTGTTGCTACACTGGCTACTAGTTCATATCCAGGCACAATACAAAGTGCTGCTCATGCCATAAAGCTTAGTTCCAAATGTTTGAGGGACTGTATCTCCCATACGAAACTGCTAGAGCCCTAAGAGAAGGCTATATCTTGGTCCCACCACCATCCCAGGCTCACTTGGTGAGAACAGATAAGACAGCCTTTTGGGGTCTGCTCCACCCTTTGAAATGCCCTTCATGGAAAGTAGGCTGCCCCCTCCTTGCTTTCCTTTACCAGCAGTAAAAACTGTTTTATTAAGCAGGCATTCAACATATAATCATGCCATGTGGTTTTAGGACTGATGTGTGGTGTGAGTGAAAGGATGTGAAGAATTTTATACGTTTTGATTGATTTAAATTGTTGAATTTATTGTAATTTTTTAAAAAACATTTTGTCTGGAGGGAGCCGCCTGGGGCTCCTTCTGGAAGAAAGGCAGCATACAAACTAAAAAATAACTAAAATAGGAATGGCTGATTTCAGGTGCCACTTGTGATGTTTTGGGACTGACTGGCAACTGTGCTTTAATGGGCAAGTCCCTGACCCCAGGCTACGGTATATCCCTGGAATAAACAGGACTTACTCCCATAGATTATATTGTGGGGCTGCAAATTAATTGACTTCAGCGGCTGTTACCAAACATTTGGTGAGAGTATTGTATGCTGTAAAATTACTCAGGCCACTCCTGTGTTGAACAAGAATAACTTTAAGAACAGAGAACTAGAAAGACCACAAGAGTCATCCAGTCCAACCCCCTGCATGCAGGAAACAGTCAAAGAATCCCAAAAGATGGCCATCCAGCCTCTGTGAAAGACCTCCAAGGAAGGAGACTCCACCTCCTCTGGAGGGAGTGTGTTCCTCTGTTGGAACATTCTTATTGTCAAGAAATACTCCTAATGTTGAGGTGGAATCTCTTTCCTGCAGCTTGCATCCATTGGTTCCGGGTCGTTCTCTGGAACAACAGAAAACAAGTTTGCTCCCTCCTCAATATGACAGCCCTCCAATATGTAAAAAGGGCTATCATATCACCTCTTAACCTTCTCTTCTCCAGCTAATATACCCAGCTCCCCTTCCTCATAGGGCATGGTTTCAGATCTTTCACCATTTTGGGTGGCCCTTCTTTGGACACACTTCAGCGTCTCTACATCCTTTTTTGAATGTGTGCCCAAGAACTGGGCATATTTCAGGTGAGGCCTGACCAAAGCAGAACAGAATGGCAACTATTGCTTTCCTTGATCTGAGACACTATACTTCTATTAATGCAGCCTAAAATTGTATTGGTTTTTTTAGCTGCAGTATCACACTGTTGACTCATGTTCAACTTGTTGTCTACCAGGACTCCTAGATACCTTTCACATGTAGTCTTGTTCATGCCAGATGTCCCCATCTATATCTGTGCATTTCATTTTTCGCCTAAGTGCAGTACCTTACATTCTCTGTATTACATTTCATTTTGTTAGCTTTGTCCCAGCTTTCTAATCTATTATAGTTCATTCCGAATTTTCATCCTGTCCTCTAGCTTTGGTATCTCTCACTGAAATGGCTAATATTTAAATACAATTTCATATTTAGGCATTATTTCGACCACAAGATGTCACTGTTCAGTTTCAAACTGGGCAGGCTGAAGAAGAGTAGAATCAGATTCTATAGGCCATATCACTAACTTCAATGTGTAATTATTCAACACCATCTCAAATGTATGAGTGTCTACCTGGAAAATATACCTACCAAGCACCTTTAAAATTCCACTGATTAACTGGACACCATTTAAAAAAATGAAGTCTTTTCTCCACTCCCTTGAGATGGGATTCCTGCCTCTCAACCCTTCTTCCCTATTTGGGCATCTGATTTGGCTGAGATGAAGTCAGACGTGTAATGTTTAGCAGCTAACTACTACCAGATTTACAGCAAAGAAAAAAGACTAGGGCAAAAGCCAGTGTGTTAACTAGGAGCTAAGAGTGGGTTTCCTTCTCTAAAAGCATCACTTTGCTCTTTGGCAAGTTGGGAAATTTCTTGCACTGGATGCAGAAATAGAAAGTAAATCAATTCCAGAACATGGATGGGAATCAATAGAGCCTCCCTATGTTGCTGGACCATTCCTTACATGATGTGTGAACTAGGGTTCATTGGAGGGTCAGTTCAACTGTATCTAGAAAGTTGCATGATTCCGATTTCTGTGTCGGTTGTGAAAGCTGGACAGTGGAAGAAAACTGACAGAGAGAAAATCAACTCATCTGATAAACGTTTATGGACTGCTAAAACTACCCATGGAATGGATTTAGATGAAATTCAAACAACTATCCCTGAGACATGCAGATGATTAAACTGAGGTGTCATGATACCTCATGATATATCATGAGATGATGTGACTATTGGAAGAGACAAATGGCTTGGTAAAATGGAAGGCAAAGGAAAAAGAGGAAGACTGACAGTTGAATTGATTTTAAATTAAGGAAGCATAGTCTGAGTCTGCAAAAATGTAAGCAAGGCAGTAAGTGGGACAGTTGATGACCAGGGATCTTGGGAGGTCTCTCATTCACAAGATCACCATAAGTCAAAGTTTGGCTTGAGGCCAGTTAACAAACGCCATGATTCTCATACCTCTTCCAACCAAGGCCAGTAACTGCATCTACAATGCAGAATTAATGAGTTTTTACACTGTGTTCTAACTCCTAGCTGCAGTGCATGGAATTCCAGAATTTTTAATTCCATGAGATATTGAGCCTTCTCTCTCAGAGAACTATATTGGCTACAACAGACTACAGATCCCAGGACTTCCCATAGGACAGATAAAGCAGGGTGCAAACTGGCATTAATCTGGCAGTGTGCCAACAGCCTCACTCTCTGTGTCCAGATTCATAGTGACAGAAACAAAGTAGTCTCTAGATGCAAAGATTAAGACTGGCTAAAGAGGAGTGGGTCATAGAATCATAGATGGAAGAGACCACAGAGGCCATCCAGTCCAACCCCCTGCCATGCAGGAATCCAATCAAAGCATCCCTGACAGATGGCCATCCAGCCTCTGTTTAAAGACCTCCAAGGAGGAGACTATCACCCTCCGAGGAGTGACATTCCACTGGTCAAACAGCCCTTACTGTCAGGAAGTCCTCCTAATGTTCAGGTGGAATCCTTTTCTGTAGCTTGCATCCATTGTTCCGGGTCCGGTTCTCTGGAGGCAGCAGAAAACAAGCTTGCTCCTACTTCAATATGACATCCCTTCAAATATTTAAACAGGCGATCATATCACTCTTAACTTCTTTTTCCCAAGCTAAACATCCCAGCTCCCTAAGTCGTTCCTCATAGGGCATGGTTTCCAGACCTTTCACCATTTTTGTCGCCCTCCTTTGGGACACGCTCGTTTCTCAATGTCCTTTCTGAATTGTGGTGCCCAGAACGGACACAATATTCTAGGTGGGGCCTGACCAGAGCAGGGTTATTAAAGACTAGAAAATTTTTGCTTGTATTACAAAGTGAATATACATAGAGACAAACTCAATAGACATTTGTTTGAGGAAGTCTTCATATAACAACAACAACAACAACAACACAATAATAACAACAACACAACCTAATTTAATGCCGGGGGGGGGGAGTTTGCTAATAAAATCATGGGTGAGTACTAGCTGCAGCTAGAAATTACAGTGAAAGCCCTGAGATATTGAGGTGCAAATATATTTGGAACTACGTATGTGGTGAATCCGTACATAGGAATTTGACAGTGTACAGTTACATTTGCTGCCAAGGCAGACGGGGAATTCAATACAGAGTGTGCATGTATAACAAATCAACATATGTAAAGCCTGTCTGCACTGTTTATATACTCCTCATTCATTTGAATAGAATGCAATCCCTCCACAGCAATTTGGAGGATTTAAGTTTTGGGGGTGGAGAGAAACCCCTCAATTCTGTAAAAAAAACCGTAATCACATTTTTGCTGGGGTTTCCACAAGGATCACATTATCAAAACTGTGGCTATTTGTCCACTTTGCGTGGAGTCATTAGCTACGCATTTTCGACACTGGGAGGGAAATAGATGCAATTTCAGCAGTAAAGTGAAGACAATTGAGTATTGATGCAAATGTGTAAAACTTTTCACACTTATGTGTAGACTAGCCATAAGTAACAAATTTTGAGTTCAGCTGTACCAAGGGAAGGTGGTGCTTTATAATTAAGCCAGTGGCATATAGCTACTCAACACTAATACTTGAGTCAAATATAATATGTTTGACATATAATAAACCACAAGCAAATGTAAAAGAAACAAAGTACTAAACAAATAAATGAAGCCTCTCTGTCTACAGTGCAATTTCTGGTTGCATCTTGTCTCTGCCAAGATGTCGGGAAATAAGGCAATTAACACATCCTGCCACCAAGGCAAGACTATCATGGCTATAAGATTTTGTAGGTGTAGGTAGGAGTTACTAAAAGTCTGATCTATTAAACATATCCAATCCCACCCTTTATTTTATGCACCTGTTGATTTAATAATCTCCGTAACAGTGTAATCTATACCCATTACCTAAGAACACCCAATACAGAGCACAAACAGAATTTCTCAATCCTCCCAAACTTCAAAAAGTGAAGCTTTTAGTGGAACTGATTCCAGCTTTGACCACACAAAGGACGTTTGTCCTGAGATGCAGATTTTCAAAAGGTAGATGAAAGAAGGCCCTGGAAAACAAAACAAATTCCAACTTTAAGGGCAGGACACAGATGATGGTTAAGTGTATTGTATGGAAACAAACTCAGTTCTTTACCACAATGTGTCATGAAAATGAAGTGGTTGATACAAGTATTTGTGAATGGGAACTCCTTTTGCTTCAGCAGTCAAAACCTTGGAGGGCCAGCAACTTAGTTTTTGTGGCAGTTTGTCATCTAAGAAATCATGTTGTCTTAAGCTGAACCTACAAGAAATTAGCAGGATATTCAACAGTATATAACAAAATTGATGACAGGAGACTCCTAAAGAGACCTTTATTTAGCACAAAATCCAGCAGTTGGCAGTTAAAGCTTGGCCATTTTAGGATGCTTCTTTACTTTCAGGTTTTAAAACTACCATATGAAATTACACAAGAAACATACAGAGCAATGCAGGCAAAATGTGCTTTGCCAGAGAGGTATGCCTCTATACTTTTTTCTGATTGAGGGAAGAGGCAGTGGTCACCTAACCAACATTATACAATGTTCAGAAGGTGCTGAATTCCCTCTCCATTGTTCCCTCTTTTGTCAATCATGACGGGGTATACCTGCAAGTAAAGCACTTGCTGCCTTGTAAAAACACAAGCAAAAATATGAGTAGGCCTCTTTGATATACAATAAGGCTTCAATTTCCAACACCTTCATTAAATATAACTCTTCCTCACATCATTGTGGCCTAGCACAGGTATACCAGGTGTGCAGGCGCGCTGACAAATGTTTTATAGTTTTTAAGGCAAAACTGTGTTCGTTTTACACCCCGACTTCAACAAAGATCTCTGTTGTAACATTGCTAGAAACACAAAAGATTGAGCATGTGTGCTTACTCATGTCCAACTGCAGTTAAGAGCAGGGGATGGATGTCAATAGTTTTCAATGGAAAAACTTACATGTGTGCACAAGACACACACAGAACAGGAAATCCTCCATTGTTTGTTTGTCTCACAGCTTCAACAGAATTTCTTAAGACAGCAAAAAGATTCAGAGGAGAAAAATAATGGGACTACCATCTTTGGTCAAGATTAACACAATGACAGTTTCACAGAATCTGACAAGTCCATTGGACAACATTCAATATGACAATTCACAGAAATACAGAAAATCCCTAGGAGAGCAAGCCTCTGCAAGAGTCATATATATCTGTATCATACCATTAAACACAATTTTACCCCCTCCAAATCACTTATTTTTTAAGGCTTTAAGTAATTTTCTAGGACATGGTGCTGTATGAAACCATTAGTGAATCTTGAAAGTCACCATCCTGAACACAGGACATCTGGTACCTTTTGGTAATTAAGCCAACTGGCTTACAACTAGTGAACAAATACCATCACAGGTCTTGCTCCACAAATAAGATCATCTTTTGGAAGAAAAATAGATGACCACACAAACAACACATACATTTCACATCTCAATGACTTCACCGTCGTTCACAAAATTTATAACTTCTACTTCAGAGATTGGCAGCTGTAAGATGAGTGTTTCCTCCTGTTGTAACCACCTGGATGAGGCTCCCAGAACTTGGACGGTCTTTTCCAGGACCCAGTCATATAAAAGTTCTGTTAAAAAAACAACCATTTTTAAATGAATAAATTCCAGGCCTCCAAGTTTCAAGCTGCCATAAAAACAAATAACATGTAAAAACTTTGAAAGTTGAGACATAGGCCAAAATCCCACATCACAGTTTCAAAATGCATAACTCTGTCAACATACTTCCACTGAGTAAGACACTGCAGATGGTTTTAGAAAGGCCTCAACTTGTTACTAAATGCACTCTAGTCATAAAGTTCTAGTCTAAAGTGAAGTAAGAAAATGGCCTGGTCCTTTTCTGAGAGGCATTCCCACAGGCTGCTGTGTAATCTTTCTATACAACACAGAACACACTATTACATAAGGAGTCCATGCACATACAACCAATGATTGCTACGATAATGGCAGACATGTTGTAGCACGAGCAGCTGTAAACAAAGCAGAATGGTCACCTCCACCCACCATTTTGGGGGTGAAATGTCCCTCTAGTCCTGTTCATGAGCTGCTACTCTTTATTAGACATAACATTATATGTTAGCTGGGCAGATGCCAAAATAGCCTTTTTGAACCAACTTGTTTTCCAGTTGTTCACACAACTACCAGCCATTAGTGCCAACACCAGTTAGCAACCACTTTCACTGCACAAAAAGTTGTGTGATTTCATTCACTGAGGATATGAACCAATGTGCATGAAAACAGATTTTCAAGATGCAAACAACTGGGATGCAAATAGCAATAAAAACAAAACAGCAGTCACTGAGCAGCTTATGTTTACTCACTCAGCGATAAAATCTAACGGTGTCCAGGAGTTGAGTCTGCATCAGGCATATATTTCCTGTTCATCGGTGTATCCAAGGTAACCCTAGGACAGAGAGAGATAAGCCCTTCAGTTGCAGTCACATGCATCTGATGAATGTTGCATCTCTTTCGTCAGAACGCTCAAAGAATGCTCAGCATAAGATGAGGAAGAAAATAATTCTTTTAATTAAAATTTAATCTTTTCACCAAGGATACAGAAACAGAAGTTACTTGGTTCCCTTGATGATAGGAATTTCCTGTTTTCATGTAACCTTTATAATCCAGAGGCAAAATGACACAAAATGCATAATACTGGTTTTTTAAAAGGCTTGGCCGCCAGTGAAAATAAATGTGAGTTTCAGGGCTGTTTTGTGCTGAGGTAGAATGATTAACCTTCTCCCCTCTCATCCACCTCAATGTCTCCCCTAGCTGGTTTTTCCTCCACATAACTAAAAGCAAGGGTGGGGTGTACAGTGAAATGCTGGCTGGGGAAAGGATTAAGCTTCCTTCACTCTCCCAGCTCTTACTCTGCTTAAAATATTCTTTCCAAAGCTGCTTTTCAGCTTCAGTGTGAGGCCTCCTTCCATATGGTTCATTACTACACCATTTTACTATCAGTAGCCTGGCATATTGTGTGTCAACTGAAATCACAACAGCTGTAATCTCACACCTCTTTTGACAGAGATGGGCTTCCTATGCCATTCCTGCCATCACCACAGTAACACCCCCCGCCATTTACCCGCTGTTATTATTATATATTTATTTATATCCCCCCTTTCCCAAAACTGGGACTCAAGGTGGCTCACAACTTAAAAACTGTACAGTGCTGTTGTTTTCTATGAACACTGCTTGCAAACACTGGTATGATGACCGTTAGGATCCTGGCCTTAATCCCATACCGTGGTGTAAAGTAACTGTGGAAAACCAAACTTTTAATATAAGGGTCTTAAGCAACAGTCTGGGCAATTTTGGAAACTATCTATGCCACAAAAACAAAAAAAAAAAAACCAATCCATCCTGTACACACACATGCAAACTGGAAACATCTATAGGAAAACTTCTCTTCCCAAGAACCTATTTCTGTGAATGCAAGGCTGTGTGTGTATAGTTCCTATCTGGTAGGTTTCTATGACATTTTAACTAATTTTTGGAGGAGGGAGGTGAGGCCTTTAAATCAGGCAGGTGGCCATGTGTAGCCTTATAGATCATGGGTTGCCCACCTGCTCTAACGTGTCCCTCGGGTTACGAAATTAATTCGTTCCGCGGGCTAATTTTCGTAACCCGAAACCTTCGTAACCCGAATTGCCATAGGCGCTAATGGGAAAAAAAAGCCGCGGCTCGCCGCGGTCCTCATTTAAAACAGCCCCCGCCGTTTTCGTAACCCGAAAAAACGTTCGTAACCCGAAACAATAAATCCTATGGGATTTATTCGTACCGAAAATCGTAAGCGGGGTAACGTACCCGAGGTACCACTGTATTATCAGTGCACCCTGTGAATATGGGATTCCCCACCGGTTCTGTGGTATCACTCTTGGGGCAGTTCATTCTCTCCCTGCGAAAAGGGGAATTTTTGAAGGCATGGATAACAGGTTAGCAACACCACATCCATGCTTCCAGAGCCATCACTCTCAGTGCCCTACACTCAATCAGCAAGTGTCCCAGGAACAGGTAGTTAGAATGCAGGCTGTCCAGTAATTATTCAGTGGACTCAAACCTTTTACTCTGGGACACCCCTTTACATCTACTGTATTTTTTGGCGTATAAGACTACTTTTTAACCCAGGAAAATCTTCTCAAAAGTCATGGGTCGTCTTATACGCCGGGTTTCGTCTTATAGGGTGGGTACTGAAACTTCCGAGCCAGACTGGAGAATCTGCGGCTTTGTATACAATCCAGTCCAAGCAAGCTTTGTATACAACAAGTTTCTCCTAGGTACCTGCATGTCATAAGCATTGAATTAAATTACATATTGAAATCAATCTTATGTCTTTTTAATTTTTATTTGGTGTGCGTTGGAAGAGAGGTAGTCTTATACAGCGAGTATATCCCAAATCTATATTTTAACTGAAAAGTTGGGCATTAAAGTGGTCACAAAGAAGCATTAACATGCATCTTTTTACTTCTGGCATTTCAGTGACAATGCATTTCCGATATCACATTTTTTTGTGCTAATCGTTCATGCAATTACTAGCCATTTTCATTTTATTTGCGGGTCTTTGAGCCAACAGACCTTGCCACAAGGCTGCGACCACACTGGAGAAATAACCTGGTTTGGTTCTGCTTTAGCTCTTTTCTGGCTCAAGGCTATGGAATTCTGGGAGTAGGAGTTTGTTGTGGTGCCCAGAGCATAGATTTGCAGGGAGAGTCTCTTTCCTCAAGGGGGTCATTAAATATATGTGTGCATGTGTACACACACACACACAATATATATATATACTGGTCCCCCGGGTTACGAAATACCCAGGTTACGAAATTTAGATAGATAGATAGATATAGATATAGTGTGTGTGTGTGAGTATATATATAGTGTTTAAACATATATATTGTGTATGTATATACAGTATATAGTGTGTGTATGTGTGTGTATATACACACACACACAAATATATACGATATATATACACACACACTGTATAACGGGCCCAACAAACTCCAGCTCCCACAATTCCATAGCCTTGAGGCAGACAAAGAGTGAAAGCGCTGCCAAGCCGGGTTATCTCTCCAGTGTGGACGCAGAGTTTGTCAAACAATGACGTATCAGGGAACCATTTGGGGGCTCCTCCTCCTCCTCCTCCTCAGGTGGTTCCTGTCAATCATCCTGTCGCGGGCGTGGCTAGTCCAGGAGTGGGCGGGGCCTGTTCCCTGCCGCACAGGCGGAGCCCACTGCCGACCGAGCGACGCCTTTCCATCCCCGCAGCCGAGGAGGACTGGAGACTAGGGGCAGCTGAGCTCTCAGTCCCAGAGGGAACCGGCGGAGAGGCCTGGCCACTATGGCAGCCGCCGAGGCGCACCGGATCCTCGTCTATGGCGGCAGGGGAGCCCTGGGGTCCCAATGCGTGCAGCACTTCAGGGCCAAGGACTGGGTGAGCAGCAGCCGCCTTGGAGGAATAAGCCGGGTTGGCACCTGCCCAGGCTCCAGGCTGTGGCATTCTGGGAATGGTAGTGTGTGTGTATATACACATACTGTACTGTATACGCTATGTGTGTGTGTGTGTGCATATATATATATATATATATATACATAGTGTGTAGATAAATATAATTATATTTATATATATGCACACATATGCACACACTACACATGTATACACACACACATTCCTTCCCCTGCGGTTAGCAAAAAACGCGGGACCGTAAGTCCCGGTCGTTTTCAATGGGCATGTGCACCCGCTTGCACCGCCTGTGAATGCGCACGACCATTGTAAAAGCTGGGGCTTGCTGTCTGCGGAATCTCATAACTATGGATGGCAAGTCCGTGTTGGCGTGGGCGCACGGTAAGTTTGTAATATATTAGAATTCTAATCTAAAGTCCTTTATTGCACAAGACTGATTTCGTTCTTTTCTTCCCTCTTCCTTTTTAAGGAATGATTGGCTATGGCAATGGCCAAAGCAGCTGTCCATCACTTGGTCAAGTCTGTCAGGTTCAAATGGTGGCTTGCCCACCTTGGATCTGCTGCAGTTTGATATCCTTCAGTAATTAACGGAATAGTTATCCTTCTGGGATTGCCTTGGGTCCTTTTCTTTTTAGCATCAATATTAAGAGTGTGTTAAACATGTACAGTGGGGTGCAAACCAATTGTAAATTAGTGAATTTCTAATCTGCTTCAGTATGTGGTCCCTGCTAGTCTGAGAACTGCAGATATGAGGATGATTCCCAAAAAGCAAGCAGTGGCTCCGGCCCTTTTCAGAAATTGTTTGCCCATTATGGTTTTACATGGTACAAATTTGAACTATCACGCTACTTACGTGTAAAGGTTTGTTTTTTGGCACTGTCTTGCAATGCATTTATACAGTAGGAAGTGTAATCACTAAAGGGACCTGGCTACAAATAGGGAAGTTTCGTGTTGAAATCTCTTCTGCCAAGCTAATGCAAGGCGTCCCCCGTCCCACCCCCTTTTCATTCTTCGATTACAAGTACGTCAGTATTAACTTCTAAGAGTAAATACATTTGAAATGGTATGGGTATTATTATATTACACAGCTGGATAGGATGACTTATTGATCACGTAGAAGTCTCTAATACATGGGTGGGGAAACTTAAGACCTAGGAAATAGATCATAGCCCCACCTGCTTAGAATTCTTGCTGACTACAATGCCAATCCGCAAAGTGTGAAAGCACCTCACAGTGCCACCTGAGGTGTCATAACTCACCCTTTGAGTCAGAGGATCAGATCGAATGGAGTAGAGGAGGCAAGACTGCCAGGAAATCACAGCTCCTGATAACGGTGTATTTCCTGAGCCCAAGATCCAGGGGCTTGAGGCAGAGGGACCCCTGCTCCCCCAGCAGGGGTTGCAGATTGCTGGGACTCATTGACATCCTTCAGGAAGTGGACAAAGAGAGATGTGGTCATTCCCACTGTTTGTTAATAAGGACACCCGACCTAATTAAGGCATCTGGTGTTTTTTTGGAGACAGCTACCCATAATTCCACACAGCTTCCCAGTGTCTGTTTACACCACAACCAAAATATCAGCATGGATGACTGACATAAACTCTGAAATTTGTGTGTTTCTTTCTTTCTTGACTTGACTGGCTACACTTTTCAGTCAGCTCTGCTTTATTATTGTTTTGTTGGGTTGTGTATCTGGACTAGACTGACTTGCTGAATGAACTGGATGGGCTGAGGACAAGTGTCTTGGCTTCTGCCTTCTCCTTCACTCTCCTCCCTCATCAATGATAGATACTCTGTGAATGACATGGACTGAATTACTGCTGCGTGGTTCGCAAACTGTAAGTCACGGAACCGGGGGGGAGGGGGGGGAGCATGAGTTTGCTCAAGGCTGTGAGGGGGTTGGGTAAGACGTGGAAGTATCAGACATAGAAGGCCCCTATTCTCCCCTCATCCTCTTCCCAAACCGTTTTAATTGTGTAAAATTAATATTAATTTAACTTTTTTTAAAAGTAAATTCCAATTTTAACTCGATGCATGTGTAAAGTTCACACATTAAAAACTGTTAGAAAAACATAGAAACTGTTCTAATCGGAATGATGTTATTTCCTTGTAAAAATTTAAAATATGAAATGACATGAATGTGTGAATGAAATGCAGCACATTAAGAGCTGCCTTGAATCCCGTTGTGGAGAGAAAGTTGGAGACTAAATCCCAAAATAAATAATAAGTAAACAAATATTTTTATCATATACTTGTTTCAGTGTGTGGTGTGTGTGTGTGAGAGAGAGAGAGAGAGGAAGAGAGAGAGAGAGATGCTTAAATTACCCGTATTTTCCGGTGTATAAGATGACTGGGAGTATCAGACGGCTCACACTTTTCCAGTGAAATATAGAGTTTGGGATATACTCGATGGTAAGACAACCCTTCTCTTCAACGCACACCAAATAAATTAAAAAGACATAAAAGATTTGATGTCAATATGAGAAGTTTAATTCAAATGCTATGACATGCAGGACCGAGGAGGAAACTTGTTGTATACAAAGCTTGCGTGGAACTGGATTGTAACAAAAAGCCCGCAATTCTCCAGTCTGGCGTCGGAAGTTGCAGTACCCCACCCGATAAGACCGAAACAACCGGCGTAAGACGACCCATGACTTTTGAGAAGAGTGCCTGGGTTAAAAGTAGGCTTTACGCCAGAGAATACAGTAGATGTAAAGGGGTTGCCCAGAGTAAATGTTGGATACCAGGAATAAGTACTGACACGCGTGGCATTCTAACTACCTGATTCCTGGGACACTGCTGATGGATTGGTAGGGCACTGAGAGTGATGCTCTGGAGCAATGGGATGTGTGTCCTGGATAACCTGTTATCCATGCCTTCAAAACTTCCCCTATTTTCAAGCATGAGAAGAATGAACTGCCGGCCAAAGTGATACCCACAGAACCGAGTGGGGAGAATCCCAATATTCACACAGTGCACTGATAGCAGTGGTACCTCGGGATCGAATTAACCAGCTACGAAGTTTTTTCGGGATACGAATAAATTCCCATAGGGATTTATTGTTTCGGTTACGAACGTTTTTTCGGGTTACGAAAAACGGCGGGCGGATTTAAATGGGAGCGAGGCGGAGGCCGCGGCTTTTTTTCGCCATTAAGCCTCCTATGTCATTCGGGTTCCGAAGTTTCGGTTTAACGAAATTAAGCCGCGAACGAATTAATTTCGTAACCCGAGGGAGCACTGTATAGAGCAGGGTTGGTCAACCCATGATCTACAGCTCACATGGCCACCTGCCGATTTTAAGCCCTCACCCTACCTCCTCCAGAAATTAAGTTAAAATGTCTAGAACCTACCAGATAGGCCACTAGTACACACCCAGCCTGCATTCAACCTAAAAAGGTTCTTGGGAAGAGAAGTTTCCTATAGATGTTCCAGGTTTGCATGTGTGTGTTTACTGGATGGATTGGTTTTTTTTGTTTTTTGTTTTTTTGGCCTGGCATAGTTTCGCAAAATTGCCCAAGACTGTTCTGTAGACATTATAATTAAAAGTTTGGTTTTTCACATTTTACTTTACAAACACCACAGGTATGGATTAAGGCCAGGATCCTACTGTCATCATAACCAGTGTTTTTTGCAAGCGTGTGCATGAAACACACAGCACTGTACAGTTTCTTTAAGTTGTTGTGACCACCTTGAGGCCCGTTTTTTTTGGGGAAAGGGTGGGATATAAAATAAATATAATAATAATACAGGCAGGGTAAATGGCGGGGGGTGTTTACTGTGGTGATGGCAGGAATGGCATAGGGAAGCCATCTCTGTCAAAAGAAGGTGTGAGATTATACAGCTGTTGTGATTCAGTTGACACCAACAATATGCCAGGCTACCTGAGGTAAAATGGTGTTATAGTAATACAATATGGAAGGAGCCTCACCTGGAAGCGAAAAGCAGCTTTGGAAGAATCAGTTAAGCAGAGTAAGGAGGCTGGGAGAGATGAAGGAATGCCTTAATATCCTTTCCCAGCCAAGCATTTCAACTGTACACCCCACCCTTGCTTTTAGTTATGTGGAGGGAAAAACGCGAGCTAGGGGAGACATTTGAGGTGGGATGAAGGGGAGAAGGGTTAATCATTCTACCTCAGCACAAAAACAGCCCTGAAACTCACATTTATTTTTAACTGGCGGCAAGCCTGTTTAAAAACCATATGATGCATTTTGTGTCATTTTGGCCTCATGGATTATAAAGGTGTACATGAAACAGGAAATTCCTATCATGCAAGGGAACACAAGTACTTCTTGTTTCTGTAGCCTTGGTGAAAGATAAATTTTAATTAAAGAATTATTTCTTCTTCCTCATCTTATGCTGAGCATTCTTGAGCGGTTCTGACGAAAAGGAGAGGCAACATTCTCAGAGCATGTGACTGAACGGGAAGGGCTTATCTCTCTCGGTCCTGGTTACCTTGGATACACCGAATGAACAGGAAATATATGCCTGATGCAGACCTTCAACTCATGGACACCGGGAGATTTTATCGGCTGGTGAGTAAACATAAAGCTGCTCAGGGACTGCGGTTTGTTTTTTTTAATTGCTATTTGCTCCATTTGTTTGCATCGTGAAAATCTGTTTCTGCACAACTTGGTTCAGATCCTCAGTGATGAAATCACAGACACTTTTGTGCAGTGAAAGTGGTTTTTGTTTTTTTTTGGCCCCCCCCCCCCGCGTAACTGTTGGTGGCACTAATGGCTGGTAGTTGTGTAACAACTGGAAAACAAGTTGGTTTCAAAAAAGGCTATTTTGGCTCTGCCCAGCTAACAGAAAAGGTTATGTGCTAATAAAGAGTAGCAAGCTCATGAACAGGACTGAGGGCATTTCACCCCAAAATGGGGGGGGGGTGACCATTCTGCTTGGTATTACAAGCTGCTCGTGCTACAAAACAATGTTCTGCCATTAGCGTATGCAATCATTGTGTGTAATGTGCATGGACTCTTATGTAAATAGTGTGTTTCGGTGATAATATAAAAAAGATTACAACAGCCCTGTGGGATGCCCTCTCAGAGGACCGCCATTTCTACTTCATTAGACTAGAAACTAGTATGACTAGAGTGCATTTAGGAACAAGCTGGGCTTCTAAAAACATCCTGCAGGGTCTGACCTCAGTGGAAGGTATGTTGACAGAGGTTAATGCATTTTGAAACTGGGATGTGGGATTTGGGCCTATTGTCTCAGACTTTCAAAGTTTTTAACATGTTATTTGTTTTTATGCAAGCTTGAAACTTGGAGGCCTGGATTTATTCATTTAAAATGGTTTTTGTTTGTTTAACAGAACTTTTATGGACTGGGGCACTGGAAAAAGAACCCGGCCAGTGTCTGGGAGCCCATCGGTGGTTACAACAGGAGGAAAAACTCATCGGACAGCGGCTGCCAATCGCTGAAGTAGAAGTTATAATTGTGTGAACGACGGTGAAGTCATTGAGATGTGAAAGTATGTGTTGTTTGTTGTGGTCATCTTATGTTTTTCTTCTTCCAATAAGCATGATCTTAGTTTGTGGAGCAAGACCCTGTGATGGTATTTGTGGTCACTAGTTGTAAAGCCAGATTTTGTGCTTAAATTACCAAAAGGGTACCAGATTCTGTGTTCAGGATGGTGACCTTTCAAGATTCACTAATGGTTTCATCAGCCCATGTCCTAGAAAATTACTTAAAGCCTTAAACAATAAGTGATTTGGAGGGGGTAAAATTGTGTTTAATGGTATGATACAGATATATATGACATCTTGCGAAGGCTTGGCTCTCCTAGGGATTATTTGCTGTATTTCTGTGAATTGGTCCAATGGAATGTTGTCCAAATGGCTGTCAGATATTATAATGTAACTGTCATTGTGTTAATCTTGACCAAAGATGTAGTCCCATTATTTTTTCTCCTCGAATCGTTTTTTGCGTCTTAAGAATTTCCTGTTGAAGCTGTGAGACAAAAACAACAATGGAGGAGTTCCTGTTCTGTGTGTGTCTTGTGCACACATTAAGTTTTCCATTGAAAACGTATTGACATCCATCCCCCTGCTCTCTGCAGTTGGAGCATGAGTAAGAACACATGCTAATCTTTTGTGTTCGAGCAATGTGTACAACAGAGATCTTGTTAAGTCAGGGGTGTAAAACGAACACAGTTTTGCCTTAAAAACTATAAACATTGGTCCCGCAGCCTGCACACCGGGTCATCCTGTGGCTAGCCACAATATGATGAAGGAGAGTTTATATTAATGAAAAGGTGTTTGGAAATATGAAAGCCTTTATTTATAATCAAAAGAGGCTAATCATATTTTTGCTTGTGTTTTACAAGGCAGCAAGTGCTTTACCTTGCAGGTATACCGCGTCATTGAATTGACAAAAGAAGGGAACAATGAGAGGAGTAATCTCAGCACCTTCTGAACATTGGTATAATGTTGGTTAGGTGACCAATGACTCTTCCCTCAATCAGAAAAAAGTATAGAGGCATACCCTCATGGCAAAGGCACTTTGGCCTGCCATTGCTTGCTAGGTATGTTTTGTCTTGTGTAATTTCTATGGTAGTTCTTAACCTGAAATTTAAAAAGAGCACCTGAAAATGGCCAAGCTGTACTGCCAACTGCTGGATTTTGTGCTAAATAAAGGTGTCTCGTTAGGAGTCTCCTGTCATCAATTTTTGGTTATATACTGTAATATAATCCTGCTATTTATTGGGGTTTTCTCAGCTTTAAGACAACAGGATTTCTTAGAATGACAAAACTGCCCAAAAAACTAAGTTTGCTGGCCCCCCTCCAAGGTGTTTGACTGGCTGAAGCAAAAGGATTTCCCATTCACAATACTTGTATCACCACTTCATTTCATGACACATTGGGGTAAAAAGAACTGAGTTTGTTTCCATAAAATAACCTTAACCATCACGTGTCCTGCCCTTAAAGTTTGGAATTTGTTGTTTTTACCCAGGCCTTTCTTTCATCTAACCTTGTATGGAAAATCGGCTTATCAGGACAAACGTCCTTGGTGTGGGCAAAGCGGAATTCAGGTCCACTAAAGCGTCACTTTTTGAAGTTATGGGAGGATTGGAGAATTCTGTTTGTGGCTCTTATTGGGGCTGTTCTTAGGTAATGGGGTTTATAGATTAACACTGTTTCGGGGGATATTATTAATCAACATGTGCATAAATAAGAGGTGGGATGGATAGTTTAAGAGATCACTTTTAATAAGCTCCTACAACACCTAGCAAAATCTTATAGCCATGAGTCTTGCCTTGGTGGGCAGGATGGTGTTAATTGCATTATTTTCCTTTCCCCGACATCTTGGCAAAGACAAGATGCCAAACAGAATTTGCACTGTAGACAAGAGAGCTTCCATTTTACTGGTTGTTAGATACGTTGTTTTCTTTTACAAGTTTGCTTGTGGTTTAATTATATGTCAAAAAATATATATTTGACGCAAGTATTAGGGTTGAGTAGCTAAGATGCACGGGCTTAATATAAAGCACAACCTTCCCCTTGGTACAGCTGAAATCAAAATTTTACTTATGGCTAGTCCACACATAAGTGTGAAAAGTTTTCACATTTCATCAATACTATTGTCCTTCACTTTAACTGCTAAAAGTTGCATATATTTTCCCCACCAAGTGTCGAAAATGCGTAGCTATATGAACTCCACGCGAAAGTGGACAAATAGCCACAGTTTTGAGATGTGTATCCTTTGGAACCCCAGGCAAAAATGTGATACGGTTTTTTTTTTACAGAATTTGAGGGTTGCTTCTCCACCCCCAAAACTTAAAATCCTCCAAATTGCGTGTGGGGGATTGCATCTATGCAAATAGAATGAGGAGTAGATGAACAGTGCGACAGGCTTCATTACTTGTTGATGGGTAATACAATGCACACTTCTGTAGTGAATTCCCCGTCTGACTTTGGCAGCAATGGTAACTGTACACTGTCAAATTCCTAGTACGGGTTCACCACAACGTAGTTCCAAATATATTTGCACCTCAACTATCTCAGGGCTTTCACTGTAATTTCTAGCTGCAGCTAGTATCACCCATGTTTTATATTAGCAAACTCCCCCCCCCCCCCCCGGCATTAAATTAGGTTGTTGTGTTGTTATATTAGTTGTTGTTGTTTGTTGTTGGTTTGTTATATGAAGAATTCCTCAAACAAATGTTTATAGGAGTTTGTCTCTATGTATATTCACTTGTAATACAAGCAAAAAGTTTTCTAGTCTTTAATACCCTGCCTGGCAGGCCCACCTAATAGTGTGTCCAGTTCTGGGCACGCCAATCAGAAAGGACAGGGAGAAACAGCCGTCCCAAGGAGGGCGACAAAAATGGTGAAAAGTCTGGAAACCATGCCCTAGGAGGAACGACTTAGGGAGCTGGGGATGTTAGCTGGAGAAAAGAAGGTTGAGAGTGATATGAGCGCCCTGTTTAAATATTTGAAGGGATGTCCATATTGAGAGGGACAGCAAGCTTGTTTTCTGCTGGGCCCAGAGAACAGGACCCGGAACAATGGAGGCAAGCTACAGGAAAAGAGATGCCACCTGACATTAGGAGGAAATTCCTGACGTAAGGGCTGTTTGACAGGGAATGCACTCCCTCGAGAGGGTGGATAGTCCTCCTCCGTGGAGGTTTTAACAGAGGCGTGGATGGCCATCTGTCAGGATGCTTTGATTGGATTGCCTGCATGGCAGGGGTTGGACTGGATGGCCGCTATGGTCTCTCCATCTATGATTCTATGGAACCCCACTCCTCTTTAGCCGTCTTAATCGTTGCATCGTAGAGACTACTTTGT
>NC_056526.1:94502112-94512210 GCF_019175285.1 Sceloporus undulatus
CTTTGTGTTCTGTCACTATGAATCTGGACACAGAGAGTGAGGCTGTTGGCACACTGCAGAATTAATGCAGTTTGGCACTGCTTTATCTGTCCTATGGAGTCCTGGGATCTGTAGTCTGTTGTAGCAATATAGTTCTCTGAGAGAGAAGGCTCAATATCTCATGGAATTAAAAATTCTGGAATTCCATAGCACTGAGCTATGGCAGTTAGAACAGTGTCAAACTGCATTAATTCTGCATTGTAGATGCAGTCCTTGGCTCTTGGTCTGGAAGAGGTATGAGAATCATGGCGTTTGTTAACTGGCATCAAGCCAACTTTGACTTATGGTGATCTTGTGAATGAGAGACCTCCAAGATCCCTGGTCATCAACTGTCCCACTTACTGCCTTGCTTACATTTTGCAGACTCAGAGCTATGGCTTCCTTAATTTAATCAATCCAACTGTCAGTCTTCCTCTTTTTCCTTCTGCCTTCCATTTTACCAAGCATTTGTCTCTTCCAATGAGTCACATCATCTCATGATATATCATGAGGTATCATGACAACCTCAGTTTAATCATCTGCATGTCTAGGGATAGTATGTTTGATTTCATCTAAGATCCATTCCATGGGTAGTTTTAGCAGTCCATAGAACTGTTATCAGATGAGTTGATTTTCTCTCTGTCAGTTTTCTTCACTGTCCAGCTTTCACAACCGGACACAGAAATCGGAATCATGCAACTTTCTAGATACAGTTGAACTGAACCTCCAATGAACCCTAGTTCACACATCATTGTAAGGAATGGTCCAGCAACATAGGGAAGGCTGTATGATTCCCATCCATGTTCTGGAATTGAATTTACTTTCTATTCTTGCATCCAGTGCAAAGAAATTTCCCAACTTGCCAAAGAGCAAAGTGATGCTTTTAGAGAAGGAAACCCAGGCTCTTAGCTCCTAGTTAACACACTGGCTTTTGCCCTAGTCTTTTTCTCTTGCTGTAAATCTGGTAGTAGGTTAGCTGCTAAACATTACACGTTCTGACTTCATCTAGCCCAAATCAGATGCCCAAATAGGGAAGAAGGGTTGAGAGGCAGGAATCCATCTCAAGGGAGTGGAGAAAAGACTCATTTTTTTTAATGGTGTCCAGTTAATCAGTGGAAATTTTAAAGGTGCTTGGTAGGTATATTTCCAGGGAGACACTCATACATTTGAGACGGTGTTGAATAATTACACATTGAATTTAGTGCATATGGCATATAGAATCTGACTTCCTATCCTTCTTCAGCCTGCCAGTTTGAACTGAAACAGTGACATCTTGTGGTCGAAATAATGCCTAAATAATGAAATTGGTCTTTAAATATTAGTAGCATTTCAGTGAGAGATACCAAGGCTAGAGGACAGGATGAAAATTCGGAATGAACTAAATAGATTAGAAAGCTGGGACAAAGCTAACAAAATGAAATGTAATACGGAGAAATGTAAGGTACTGCACTTAGGGCGGAAAAATGAAATGCACAGATATAGATGGGGGACATCTGGCTGAACAAGACTACATGTGAAAGGGATCTAGGAGTCCTGGTAGACAACAAGTTGAACATGAGTCAACAGTGTGATACTGCAGCTAAAAAAAACCAATACAATTTTAGGCTGCATTAATAGAAGTATAGTGTCTAGATCAAGGAAAGCAATAGTGCCATTCTGTTCTGCTTTGGTCAGGCCTCACCTGAAATACTGCCCAGTTCTGGGCACCACAATTCAAAAAGGATGTAGAGAAGCTGAAGTGTGTCCAAAGAAGGGCCACCAAAATGGTGAAAGATCTGGAAACCATGCCCTATGAGGAAAGGGGAGCTGGGTATATTTAGCCTGGAGAAGAGAAGGTTAAGAGGTGATATGATAGCCCTGTTTAAATATTTGAAAGGATGTCATGTTGGGGAGGGAGCAAACTTGTTTTCTGCTGCTCCAGAGAACAGGACCCGGAACAATGGATGCAAGCTACAGGAAAAGATATTCCACCTCAACATTAGGAGTATTTTCTTGACAATAAGAACTGTTCCAACAGAGGAACACACTCCCTCAGAGAGAGGTGGAGTCTCCTTCCTTGGAGGTCTTTAAACAGAGGCTGGATGGCCATCTTTTGGGGATTCTTTGACTGGTTTCCTGCATAGCAGGGGGTTGGACTGGATGACTCTTGTGGTCTCTTCTAGTTCTATGATTCTTAAAGTTATTCTTGTTCAACAAGGAGTGGCCTGAAGTAATTTTACAGATAACAAATACTCTACCAAATGTATGGTAACAGCCGCTGAAGTCAATGAATTTGCGGCCCCAAATATAATTACTTGGGAGTAAGTCCTATTTAATTCAATGGGATATACAGTTAGCCTGGGGTAGGGACTTGCAATTTAAAAGAACAGTTGCAGTACAGTCAAAAACATACAAAAGTAATCAGCGGATCTTATTTTGTGGAGCAGACCTGTGATGGTATTTGTGTCACTAGTTGTAAGCCAGTTTGTGCGTTAATTACCAAAAGGTACCAGATGTCCTGTGTTCAGGATGGTGACTTTCAAGATTCACTAATGGTTTCATACACACCATGTCCTAGAAAATTACTTAAAGCCTTAAAAAATAAGTGATTTGGAGGGGGTAAAATTGTGTTTAATGGTATGATACAGATATATATGACTCTTGCAGAGGCTTGCTCTCCTAGGGATTTTCTGTATTTCTGTGAATTGTCATATTGAATGTTGTCCAAATGGACTTGTCAGATATTACTGTGAACTGTCATTGTGTTAATCTTGACCAAAGATGTAGTCCCATTATTTTTCTCCTCTGAATCTTTTTGCTGTCTTAAGAAATTCTGTTGAAGCTGTGAGACAAAACAACAATGGAGGATTCCTGTTCTGTGTGTGTCTTGTGCACACATGTAAGTTTTTCCATTGAAAAACTATTGACATCCATCCCCTGCTCTTACTGCAGTTGGACATGAGTAGGCACACATGCTAATCTTTTGTGTCTAGCAATGTTACAACAGAGACTTTGTTGAAGTCAGGGGTGTAAAACGAACACAGTTTTGCCTTAAAAACTATAAACATTTGTCAGCGCAGCCTGCACACCTGGTCATCCTGTGCTAGGCCACAAGATGATAGGGAAGAGTTATATTTAATGAAGGTGTTGGAAATTGAAGCCTTATTGTATAATCAAAGAGGCTAATCATATTTTGCTTGTGTTTTACAAGGCAGCAAGTGCTTTACTTGCAGGTATACCCCGTCATTGATTGACAAAAGAGGGAACAATGAGAGGAGGAATCTCAGCACCTTCTGAACATTGTATAATGTTGGTTAGGTGACCACTGCCTCTTCCCTCAATCAGAAAAAAGTATAGAGGCATACCCTCTGGCAAAGCACATTAGTGCCTGCATTGCTTGCTATGTATGTGTCTTGTGTAATTTCATATGGTAGTTCTTAAAACCTGAAAGTAAAGAGCATCCTAAAATGGCCAAGCTTTAACTGCCAACTGCTGGATTTTGTGCAAATAAAGGTGTCTCTTTAGGAGTCTCCTGTCACAATTTTGTTATATACTGTTGATATCCTGCTAATTTCTGAGGTTCAGCTTTAAGACAACACGATTTCTTAGATGACAAAACTGCCACAAAAACTAAGTTTGCTGGCCCTCCAAGGTTTTTGACTGCTGAAGCAAAAGGAGTTCCCATTCACAAATACTTGTATCACCACTTCATTTTCATGACACATTGTGGTAAAGAACTGAGTTTTGTTTCCATACAATACACTTAACCATCATCTGTGTCCTGCCCTTAAAGTTGGAATTTTTTGTTTTCCAGGGCCTTCTTTCATCTACCTTTTGAAAATCTGCTTATCAGGACAAACGTCCTTTGTGGGTCAAAGCTGGAATCAGTTCCACTAAAAGCTGTCACTTTTTGAAGTTTGTGGGAGGATTGGAGAAATTCTGTTTGTGCTCTGTATTGGTCGTTCTTAGGTAATGGGTATAGATTACACTGTGTACGGATATTATTAAATCAACAGGGTGCATAAATAAAGAGGTGGGATGGATAGTTTAATAGATCAGACTGTTTAGTAACTCCTACACCTAGCAAAATCTTATAGCCTGATAGTCTTGCCTTGGTGGCAGGAATGTGTTAATTGCCTTATTTCCCCGACATCTTGGCAAAGACAAGATGCAACCAGAATTGCACTGGTAGACAAGAGAGCTTCCTTTACTTGGTTTAGATACGTTGTGTTTCTTTTACATTTGCTTGTGGTTTATTATAGTCAAAACATATTATATTTGACTCAAGTATTAGTGTTGAGTAGCTAAGAATGCCACTGGCTTAATTATAAAGCACAACCTTCCCTTGGTACAGCTGAACTCAAAATTTGTTACTTATGGCTAGTCTACACATAAGTGTGAAAAGTTTTACACATTTGCATCAATACTCAATTGTCCTTCACTTTACTGCTGAAATTGCATCTATGTTTCCTCCCAGTGTCGAAAATGCGTAGCTATATGACTCCACCACGCAAAGTGGACAAATAGCCACAGTTTTGGATAATGTGTATCCTTGTGGAAACCCCAGCAAAAATGTGATTACGGTTTTTTTTTACAGAATTTGAGGGGTTCTCTCCACCCCCAAAACTTAAAATCCTCCAAATTGCATGTGGAGGGATTGCATTCTATTCAAATAGAATGAGGAGTATATAAACAGTGGCAGACAGGCTGCTTACATATGTTGATTTGTTATACATGCACACTTCTGTATTGAATTCCCCGTCTGCCTTGGCAGCAAATGGTAACTGTACACTGTCAAATTCCTAGTACGGATTCACCACAACGTAGTTCCAAATATATTTGCACCTCAATATCTCAGGGCTTTCACTGTAATTTCTAGCTGGGCAGCTAGTATCTCACCCATGAGTTTTATATAGCAAACTCCCCCCCCCCCCCCCGGCATTAAATTAGGTTTTGTTGTTGTTAGTATTGTTGTTGTTGTTTGTTGTTGGTTGTTATATGAAGAACTTCCTCAAACAAATGTCTATGTGAGTTTGTCTCTATGTATATTCACTTGTAATTACAAGCAAAAATTTTCTAGTCTTTAATAACCCTGCCTGGGTCAGGCCCCACCTAGAATAATTGTGTCCAGTTCTGGGCACCACAATCAGAAAGGAAAGTGAGAAAACGAGCGTGTCCAAAGGAGGGCGACAAAAATGGTGAAAGGTCTGGAAACCATGCCCTATAGGAACGACTTAGGGGAGCTGGGGATGTTTAGCTTGGAGAAAAGAAGGTTAAGAGTGATAGATACGCCCTGTTTAAATATTTGAAGGGATGTCATATTGAATGTGATCAAGCTTGTTTTCTGCTGCGTTCCCAGAGAACAGGCCCTGCCCGGACAATGGATGGCAAGCTACAGGAAAAGATTCCACCTGAACATTAGGAGGAACTTCCTGACAGTAGGGCTGTTTGACAGTGGAATGCACTCCCTCGGAGGGTGATAGTCCTCCTTGGAGGTCTTTAAACAGAGGCTGGATGGCCATCTGTCAGGGATGCTTTGATTTGGATTCCTGCATGGCAGGGGGTTGGACTGGATGGCCCTGTGGTCTCTCCATCTATGAATTCTATGACCCACTCCTCTTTAGCCAGTCTTAATCGTTTGCATCTTAGAGACTACTTTGTTCCTGGGACACTTGCTGATTGGAGTGTAGGGCACTGAGGAGTGATGGCTCTGGAAGCATGGATGTGGTGTCTGATAACCTGTTGATCCATGCCTTCAAAACTTCCCCTTTTCAGCAGGGAGAGAATGAACTGCCCCAAGAGTGATACCACAGAACCGAGTGGGGGAATCCCAATATTCACAGGGTGCACTGATAATATAGAGCAGGGATGGGCAACCCATGATCTACAGGCTACACATGGCCACCTGCCTGATTTTAAAGGCCTCACCTCCCTCCTCCCAAAATTAGTTAAAATGTCTAGAAACCTACCAGATAGGCACTAGTACACACCCAGCCTTGCATTCACCAGAAATAAGGTTCTTGGGGAAGAGAAGTTTCCTATAGATGTTTCCAGTTTGCATGTGTGTGTTACTGGATGGATTGGTTTTTTTGTTTTTTGGCTGCCATAGTATTCCAAAATTGCCCAACATTGTTCTGTAAGACCTTATTCTTAAAAGTTTGGTTTTCCACAGTTATTTTACAGCACAGGAATGGGATTAAGACCAGGATCCTAACAGTCATCATACCAGTGTTTGCAAGCAGTGTTCATAGAAACACAACAGCACTGTACTGTTTCTTTAATGTTGTGAGCCACCTTGAGTCCCAGTTTTGGGGAAAGGGTGGGATAGAAATAAATATAATAATAATAGCGGCAGGGGGGGGGGGGGGGGGGGGGGGGGTTACTGTGGTGATGGCAGGAATGGCATAGGAAGCCATCTCTGTCAAAAGAGAAAGCTACCCTTCTGTATCCTGAATGAGTGATATCTGTGTGAGATTACAGCTGTTGTGATTTCAGTTGACACCACAACATGCCAGGCTACCCGAGAGAAAAATGGTGTATAATAAATGACCATATGGAAGGAGGCATCACACTGGAAGTTGAAAAGCAGCTTTGGAAAGAATCATTTTTAAGCAGAGTAAGAGCTGGGAGAGATGAAGGGAAGCTTTCCCAGCCAGCATTTCACTGTACATTCCTGCCTTTGCTTTTAGGTATAGAGAGGGAAAACCAGGTAGGGGAGACATTGAGGGGGGATGAGAGGGGAGAAGGGTTAATCATTCTATCTCAGCACAAAAGAGTCCTGAAACTCACATTTATTTTTCATTGGCGGCCAAGCCTTTTTAAAAACCAGTATTATGCATTTTGTGTCATTTTGCCTCTGGATTATAAAGGTTTACATGAAAACAGGAAATTCCTAATCATCAAGGGAACACAAGTAACTTCTTGTTTCTGTATCCTTGGTGAAAATATTAAATTTTAATTAAAAGAATTATTTCTTCCTCATCTTATGCTGAGCATTCTTTGAGCGTTCTGACGAAAAGGAGATGCAACATTCATCAGATGCATGTGACTGCAACTGAAGGGCTTATCTCTCTCTGTCCTAGGGTTACCTTGGATACACCGATGAACAGGAAATATATGCCTGATGCAGACTTCAACTCCTGGACACCGTTAGATTTTATCGCTGAGTGAGTAAACATAAGCTGCTCAGTGACTGCTGCTTTTGTTATTGCTATTTGTATCCCAGTTGTTTGCATCTTGAAAATCTGTTTCATGCCCATTGGTTCATATCCTCAGTGAATGAAATCACACAACTTTTTGTGCAGTGAAAGTGGTTGCTAACTGGTGTTGGCACTAACGGCTGGTAGTTGTGTGAACAACTGGAAAACAAGTTGGCTCAAAAAGGCTATTTTGGCATCTGCCCAGCTAACATAATAATGTTATGTGCTAATAAAGAGTAGCAGCTCATGAACAGGACTAGAGGGACATTTCACCCCAAAATGGTGGGTAGAGGTGACCATTCTGCTTTGTTTACAGCTGCTCGTGCTACAACATGTCTGCCATTATCGTATGCAATCATTGTGTGTATGTGCATGGACTCTTATGTAATAGTGTGTTTCTGTGTATAGAAAAAGATTACACAGCCTGTGGGAATGCCTCTCAGAAAGGACCAGGCCATTTTCTACTTCATTAGACTAGAACTATTATGACTAGAGTGCATTTAGTAACAAGCTGAGGCTTTCTAAAACTATCTGCAGTGTCTTACCTCAGTGGAAGTATGTTGACAGTTTTGCATTTTGAAACATTGATGTGGGATTTTGGCCTATGTCTCAGACTTTCAGAGTTTTTACATGTTATTTGTTTTTATGGCAGCTTGAAACTTGGAGGCCTGGAATTTATTCATTTAAAAATGGTTGTTTTTTTTAACAGAACTTTTTATGACTGGGTCACTGGAAAAGACCGTCCAAGTTCTGGGAGCCTCATCCAGGTGGTTACAACAGGAGGAAAAACTCATCTTACAGCTGCCAATCTCTGAAGTAGAAGTTATAATTTGTGTGAACGACGGTGAAGTCATTGAGATGTGAAATGTATGTGTTGTTTGTGTGGTCATCTTATGTTTCTTCCAATAAGATGATCTTATTTGTGGAGCAAGACCTGTGATGGTATTTGTGTCACTAGTTGTAAGCCAGTTGTGCTTAATTACCAAAAGGTACCAAATGTCCTGTGTTCAGGATGGTGACTTTCAAGATTCACTAATGGTTTCATACAGCACCATGTCCTAGAAAATTACTTAAAGCCTTAAAAAATAAGTGATTTGGAGGGGGTAAAATTGTGTTTAATGGTATGATACAGATATATATGACTCTTGCAGAAGGCTTGCTCTCCTAGGGATTTTCTGTATTTCTGTGAATTGTCATATTGAATGTTGTCCAAATGGACTTGTCAGATATTACTGTGAACTGTCATTGTGTTAATCTTGACCAAAGATGTAGTCCCATTATTTTTCTCCTCTGAATCTTTTTTGCTGTCTTAAGAAATTCTGTTGAAGCTGTGAGACAAAACAACAATGGAGGATTTCCTGTTCTGTGTGTGTCTTGTGCACACATGTAAGTTTTTCCATTGAGAAACTATTGACATCCATCCCCTGCTCTTAACTGCAGTTGGACATGAGTAAGCACACATGCTAATCTTTTGTGTTTCTAGCAACATGTACAACAGAGATCTTTGTTGAAGTCAGGGGTGTAAAACGAACACAGTTTTGCCTTAAAAACTATAAAACATTTGTCAGCGCAGCCTGCACACCTGGTCATTCTGTGCTAGGCCACAGTGATGATGAGGAAGAGTTATATTTAATGAAGGTGTTGGAAATTGAAGCCTTATTGTATAATCAAAGAGGCCTAATCATATTTTTGCTTGTGTTTTACAAGGCAGCAAGTGCTTTACTTGCAGGTATACCCCGTCATTGATTGACAAAAGAGGGAACAATGAGAGGAGGAATCTCAGCACCTTCTGAACATTGTATAATTTTGGTTAGGTGACCACTGCCTCTTCCCTCAATCAGAAAAAAGTATAGAGGCATACCCTCTGGCAAAGCACATTATTGCCTGCATTGCTTGCTATGTATGTTTCTTGTGTAATTTCATATGGTAGTTCTTAAAACCTGAAAGTAAAGAGCATCCTAAAATGGCCAAGCTTTTACTGCCAACTGCTGGATTTTGTGCTAAATAAAGGTGTCTCTTTAGGAGTCTCCTGTCATCAATTTTGTTATATACTGTTGAATATCCTGCTAATTTCTTGTAGGTTCAGCTTTAAGACAACACGATTTCTTAGATGACAAAACTGCCACAAAAACTAAGTTGCTGGCCCTCCAAGGTTTTGACTGCTGAAGCAAAAGGAGTTCCCATTCACAAATACTTGTATCACCACTTCATTTTCATGACACATTGTGGTAAAGAACTGAGTTTGTTTCCATACAATACACTTAACCATCATCTGTGTCCTGCCCTTAAAGTTGGAATTTGTTTGTTTTCCAGGGCCTTCTTTCATCTACCTTTTGAAAATCTGCTTATCAGGACAAACGTCCTTTGTGTGGTCAAAGCTGGAATCAGTTCCACTAAAAGCTTCACTTTTTGAAGTTTGGGAGGATTGAGAAATTCTGTTTGTGCTCTGTATTGGGTCTGTTCTTAGGTAATGGGTATAGATTACACTGTTACGGATATTATTAAATCAACATGTGCATAAAATAAAGAGGTGGGATTGGAATAGTTTAGTAGATCAGACTTTTAGTAACTCCTACACCTAGCAAAATCTTATAGCCATGATAGTCTTGTCAGAATCCACCTTCAGTTAGGTATTCAGGGTGTTTTCTGACAGATAGATAGATGGATAGATAGATGGTAAAATAGAGGGATAGATAGATGGATAAGTAGTCAGGCACTCAGGGTGGTTTTGTCAGATAGATAGATGGGTAGATAGATAGATACATGGATGGATAGATGAAGAGATAGATAGATAGATGAATAGATAGATAGATAGAGGGATAGATAAGTAGATAGAGAGATGGATAGATAGACCAACAGACAGACAGACAGATGGGTAGATAGATAGATAGTTGGATAGACG
>NC_056526.1:94512310-94519743 GCF_019175285.1 Sceloporus undulatus
AGGATATCATATGAGATTATGAGGCTTATGAAGGATCTTGATGTACAGGTTGCACTTTCATTTTTCCTCCCATTTTAAGGACAGTGCCCAGGAAGGGAAAGAATAGTGGAGATAAACAACTAGTTCCACAGATGGTGCCACTGGGAAGAATCTGGCTTCATGAACCACAGTTTGAGGTTTCATGAAGATGGACTTCTGGGAAGTGATGTGTTGTACCTTACAGCAGTTGGCAGGAGCAGTTTTGCTAAGGGTCTCATGAACCTGATCAGGGGGGCTTTAAACGGAATTATGTGGGGAGGGAGACATTATTCTTGAAGGAAGGAGTTTGTCAAGTGCTGAAGATAGGATGTCCAAATTTTTAGAGAGAGCTGGGTAAACAGTACAGGAACCCAACAGTGGGGGGAAAACTGCTGCTGTATAATAAAAGACCTAGATTTCAAAAACCATAACAATCCACATAAAAAAATGATTAAAATATCACTGGATCTCTTAAACATGGAAAATGTTACAAATTGGGGCAGGGGCATTGGGGGCAAGATAATCTAATCTGTATGATTATGGTCTTGAAAGGTAATAAAAGAGGGGAAAATCAAAATCTCTTCAATATATATGTATATACACATACATAACGCAACCCCCTTTTTATCTGTAGACACCAGAGAGGGGTATTGTCATGCTCATATATGACTTTTCTTGCAATCAGGTCAGTGATTGACAAAGCTACTCTGTATACTTAAAGGCATAGAACCATAGCCAGTAACTCAATCTAAACCATTACAGACATTCATTTAATAGCCTGGAAGCAATGAAGCAAATTTCAGTTCTTAAAATGGCCTAATAGCAATTCCATAGTCAATTTATGTGTCTTAATTTCTATATTTCTGCATATTTTTTATACATTCCAAGAACTTTCTTTGTTTATGGCAGATCAATATAACACTTAGCAAGCATGGGTGCATTAAAAGATTCTCAAATGTGCTACATTTCCTAGTGATGGTTCTTGAACCTGGAGGCAGAGGGATTGGAAAACAGATGCCAGCTTTATTATTTAAAGCCTTTTTCAAAAGTGTCACTATCACAGTTAAAAAATAAAACTAGTCACATCCTTTTTATTTAGCCAGCACTTTTCTTTAGTTTGCTCACCCCATTTATTTACTATTATAAAGAAAGACACCCAGAGCCCGAGTTGTTTACTATGTTTTTCTATTAATCACACAAGGGGCTAATAATCACATAGGAATCAAAAGTGGGGCAGCAGAATGTATCTCCTGTGAAATATATACATGTAAACTCTCAATATTTGTGCTGCAACAGCAACTTGGGCTGCAGTTTAAGTGATAATGAAGGAAAAGCAGGTGAAACTGGAATATAGTTGCCATAATTGTCCACTATAACCTGGGATAAAATGTAAGACAAAATTGTTGAGAGACTTGGACTTCACTCTGAGTCGGGAAGGCAGGCTCTCAGCAGTGGCCAGGAGTGCATTTTCACAGCTTAACATGTGCACACTGCATCCATTCTTGAGAATCGATCTGCCAGGACTCCTACTGAGCCTGGATGCCCAGGTCCAGCAGTTGCCAGGGTGCATTTGACTCTATCTTTGTGTCAATGTGTCTCCTTGAGAGTCAGATCTGCTTGGATCCTTCGAGCCTGGATGCCTAGGTTTTAGCAGTGGCAGGAGTCATTTGCACAGCTAAAATTGTGCGCAGTGCTCCTTATCAATGGTGGGGCGGTGGGTTTTTGTTGTTTTAAGTTCTGCATTTATGTGATTATTTATATAGCCTTTGTAATTGATGATTTATAACATTTTAACATTTTAACTGAGTACCTGTGTCCTTCCGGGAGAAAGTGGTATATTAATGAATAAATATATTAAAACTGAGGGAACAGAGACATAGATGCAACGCAGTTCACGAAAGAAATCTCCATTGCCTTATATGACAGACCAGGAGCGAGATTGAGCCAGATGTGAAAGAAGAATGAGGAGGGCTAAGAGATGCAGCTTTTCTTTGTGGCAGCTTTCTTCTGCCAGAGGTTTAAGGCAATCTAAGCCTCCCAACTATAACCTTCTCCATAACTAAGGAAAGCCACCAATCTCTACTAGTAGGGGCTTTCCCCCTTTCCAGTAACAGCAGAAATATATATCAAGCAATATTGTTGTATACATTTACTTCCTCCTCTTTCCTCTTTCATTCTGTAATAAAGTCTTAAGACTCTTGCTCTCCTAACTTAGCAGATAATATTAACCACAGCAGAAAGCAAGAGACACTGGTAAACTAACCACAGCGTGAATCAAAATTTCCTTTGAAAAAACAAAATCATCTGTCGTCCATTTACCATTTTCCCTTTCCTTCCTTCTTCCTTCCTTCCTTCTTCTCCTTTTTCCTCCGTAATTAAAGCCTTAAACTACTTGTTAATCCTAACTGTAGTAGATAATACTAACTATACAGAAATCAACAGACGCTTGGTAAACCAAGCACTGAACAGATCCATTTGATTCATTCTGGAAGGTCAGCCATTGATTTAGCCCAAACTGGTGGGATCTACTGTCATCACAGAAATACACACAAACCCACATTACACATGGGAGAAATCTCAGTGGTTTGTGTGTTTTTCCCGGAAAACCTGACAGAATGAGAACATTTGCTCGTAAAACCTCAATGTTTCAGCCTAGTCCCTTTTGGCAACTTGAAAACTTTGTGTGACATTCCAGAGACCCTCTCCCTATCATCTTTGCCTTTAAAATACATCTGGAGCTTTCTCTTGTGGGATCTCTCCCTAAACACTGTTGTGGTATTTATTGCTATTGAAAAACAGAAAAGGGGCTACCTGATCATGCAGCCGCAATTTCTTAAAACAGTTGTGTGGATTCTTCATAAGAGCCTCTAGAATGCCAGAAAGGAAAGAAGCCCCCCCCACAATACACACAACACACAAAAAGCCTTCTCCTTCTATTAGGTGTGGAAAGAGAGAATAGGGCTTCAACCTGTTCTTGGGTCCCTTGAAGTGTGAAGCTCTTTTATCTAAGACACTGGCCCCATCCAGATTGCCAAAAATAAAGCTGCTTCGGATCAATTGGGAGGTATGTGATTGAAATGATGCAAGCGTCTACGTGTCCAGAAATTGCGCCAAGCCATGCTCCAGTCGTTAGGACGGAACGTGGCTTTCGGCCCCTTAGGACACGCATGTCATTTAAACAGCAACTTCCTACGTCACCAGAAGCACCTTTATTTGCTGTCTGTATGGGGCCACTGTCTCCTCCCCGGATCTGGGAAAAGTAGCTCTAGACCCCAGTGCTTCCCAGTCCCTCCCAGTAACCCCAGACCTCTCTGACTGATCATGGAGAGAAGGCTTGTTTTGAGGGTCTACTCTTCCAAAACAGGAAAGCAGAGACCCTTCCGCAACACACAAACACACAACAATACAAAGCATGTTGTAAAGAATGTCACAACAGGGATCAAATGCAAAGTAAATAAGGGTCAATGCAAAGGGACTGCTGGCTATTTCTCCTTAAAGGTTGCTTTCTTGTTTGATCTGATACCAAGAGACATGTAGAAGCAGAGACTAGGACATGTGCCCCACTCCCACAATTTCCAAAGTGCATTTTACCAAAAACACACGCATTTCAAGTCACATTTCCCACACAATTATTGCTTTGAAATCTCTGCAAAGGAAGTCACTAGATTAGAACAAGGTCCCCAAATGCATTCAAAGCCCAAAGCGGCAATGTGTCGGAGGGTCACTCACTGTCCAGTTGGCTTCGCCCACGATGTCTTGGATTGTTAATAGATAATACTAACCACAGGCAGACATCAAATTTCCCTTTGGGGATTTAAACAACCAAAGTCTTGTCTCTTCCATTTACCCTTCCTTCCTTCCTTCCTTCCTTCCTCCTTCCTTCCTTCCTTCTGCCAATTAAAGCCTCAATGACTTGTTAATCCAAACTGTGATAATTATAATAACCTCAGCAGAAACCAACAGATGCTTGGGAAAACCAAACACTTGTCCAAATTCCATTGAATCAATCTGCTTGGGACAGGCATTGAATTTAGCCCAAATTCCCCTCTGTTGTGTATTTTCTGTTCCTTCTGTTCATTGCCTCCTAACCCTTCATAAACCAGCCAATGTGTAATAGCCAATTTCAGAGTTATAAACTGATCAGCTGCAGTTAAGTTTAGGAAATACTTAGCTCCAGCTTTCAGAAGCATTCTAGCTGTTTCTATTTTCCTCTTTGGAGGCGTTTTAAGCTCCTTGGCCCCCGTTGCTCTAAGCGTCTCAGCTTGACTCCTCCACTTCTGACCGAGAAGTCCATGGAGGCTGGCAGTTGACGAGGCAGCCTGGATCCTTCCGCCTTCATATACGCATCACAATGGAGCAGAAAAGTAGTCCTGGAAACCTTGGGCCATGGAGGGAAAGTCCATTGCTGTCCATTGCGAGTTCTCCATGATACCTCAATTCCTAAGTATTAATTCTCTTCTCTATTTGAAATCCCATCTTCAGTTTTATCTCTTGTTGGGCCTCTTCTGGAATATTCATGGTTAACATTTGGGTCTTTTGTTTTTCACTTTAAATCCTGGAATTGATCCAATTATCCAATAATGTATCATGTCTTCCACTGGGTTCCTCAGTGATATCGCCAAATCCTCTACGAATGCATTAATTTTATATTCCCAGCCTTTTATCTTCATCTTTCAATGTTCTTCTCTTCTCTAATCTGAATAAAAGTATTTTGAATGTTAATAGAAAAGCAGGGGGACAGAGGACATCATTGTCATACTCCTGATGTATCCTAAAAGTATTGGGTTTAACCCATTTGCTATAATACTAGCGTCTTCCTTCATAAAAGTCCAGTTATTTTATCAAAAGCCTTCTCGACATTCAAAAAATTAGAAGCAACTGTTTGTCTATATTTTTCTGATGATATCTCAATCAAATTAGATAGTTCTTATATTTGTTTTTTTTAATACTTTTGTTTGGTTTTCCACAAGACATACATAATTCCCACTTAACAAAACATAAACTTAACATAATTACCATACCATACAAACAAAGTATTCATTCCCATCACTAAAATGTTTACATTTGCCTACTCTTCTTCATATCTTCATATTCTAACATGTCTTTTTCGATTTGTTTTATCTTAGTTGTCTAATTTCTTTAGACATATTGTGTCTCTTGAGTTATCATAAAAAACAATTAACTGTAGGATCTACTTCTCTGCAACTTATTTTTTGTTAATTCCTGGTTTTTTTTTCTTAACCATTTGCTATACGTTCCCCTCACCTTATTGGTTAACTTTCCTTTACAAATAATCCATTTTACATAGTTTCCTGGTCAGATATTTCTCAGTGTTAAGTAGCCTAGCTTTGTTTCTTATTCATTAAGTAAACTTTCATTCAACTTTAAAAAATGACGTTCTTTAATGTAATTGTGCACTGCGTCTTTTTAAAACAAACTTTCAAGCGTTTGTCTTCTTTTTTTACAACATATACTCTCTGAACCTTTTATTATCATATTCTTCCTTTGTTTTAGCAAAAAATAAACATTGTTCCATCTTCCTTTAAACAAATATTAAGGTCCCATTCTTTTTTAACCTGTTCATCACTTTTCTCTCATCCAACATGTCATCTATCCATCTCTGCCACCCTCAAATACTTTATTTTGTCATTGTTCTTAACGGAATTTGTTTTGTCTTCCATAGTTTTGCTAGACAATTCTTGCACAGGATAAAAGATGGAACAATAATTTCCCATATTTCTTATCAGCTCATCATTTAACATGCCTAACAGGAATGTTTCAGGTGCGAAAACCATTTGGTTTTCAGTTCCGTGTTATTACCGTTATCACATCTACCCATATTGATTTGCCTTCTTGCATGTCAACCATATGTGGTAGTAAGTTCCAATCTTACTATTGCTTCCAACAATATGTATTATTATTTTTATACTATATGCGATTTTTGTGGGGACACAATGCCATCTATAACGTCATTTTGTACGTATTTCTTTTACCTCTTGGTTAACTGTGTATTTGTACCTCTCCAAATGTTTTCCAATTCTGATTTTTTTTTTCCCTATATTTTGGGCCCAGCGAATCATGCTTTCTCTTATCACTTTTCCGCCGTATCCCATGTTATCATTCAATCAATACAATTTATTGAGTAGCCCAAGGGCCGTTTCAAAATACTAGTACCATAATAAAAAGCATATCACCAGCATATAAATGAAATACAGTGCACTAGGGATAAACCTCATACAATATTAATACATAGCATAACCTAAAGCGGCACCAAAACAGAAATGCACTACTTGTCTACAACTTATATAATCAAAAGAATACAATATGCTAAGGATATACTGTAAAAGATAAAAAAAATAGTTAACAATAACGTGTTGAGATAGTTACCATAGGGAAAAAACAGAAATAATAAAAAAAGCCTCTAAGGGAGCATTTTTGAGGAATTTGTTTACATAAACCTTGGTTTTAGTTTTCCCATACATTCAGTATGCCCTTGCGGATGATGATTCCTACACTCTTTATGTATATTTTCTCTTGTCGTAAAAACAAATAGCATGAAGGCCAAATCTCACATATCCTTCCAGCGCAGCATTTTTTCGTCCTCCATTCATAACCAGTCTGTTGCCATAACAAAGCTGCCGCAAAGTAGTAATTTTAGATTTGGCATGGCTAAACCTCCACGGCTTATATCACACTATTTTAGCTTTATCCTAGCCTTTTTTTTCCCCAGACAAACTTTAATTTCTCTCTGCCAGACCTCCCCGGTTTAAAACACACATGTAATCTAGGAATTGTCTGAACAAAAATTAAAATCTCGGGAGGATGTTCATTGCTTATATTTTTTTTATAAGTCTTTTGGGTAAAAATCCATTCTGCTCCTCTTTATATAATAGAATATCTTTCAATCTTCCAGCTAGTATGAAAACAAATAATTGTAGTCCGATTCAATAAAGATATCGGCCCATAATTGGCTGGGTCTGTCGGATCTTTAGCATCTTAGGTAGCCAGTATATATGGAAAGTATCCACGTTGGTGGTATATTGTCCTCTAAGTTCCGTCATTACTTTATGTAATTTATTTTTATTATGGCATTATAACCCCGCCCTTCAGCCTAATGCTATCAGAGACTTACAATTGTTATTTTATCAGATGGTTCCCCCTCAGGCTTACAATCTAAAGACACGACACAAAGGAGAAAGGAATGGGGTGGGAAAAGGGATGAGGTCACTGCTTTCTTCCTCCTTCTGAGGCCTGGAACAGACGATGGACTAGAAGGAAGGGTTCTTCTTCTCCAGGCTAGCCCGGTGGAGTGGGCCAGCCTATTCACTCCCTCACAGGCCAAAAGAGGACAGTTATGGAGGGGGGGCTCTTATCAACACCTGTTGTGCAAAGTTTATAGAATTCAGTAGGGTTAT
>NC_056526.1:94519768-94526758 GCF_019175285.1 Sceloporus undulatus
GGTCTGGGTGATTTGCTTGGTTTAGCCCTGTTAATAGCAACTAATATTTCCTCTGTTGTTATAGCTTTATTCAATTTCTCCTTTTGTACCTCAGAAAATTGCAGGATATTACACCTATTCAGGTATTTTTCAATCTTGTCTTTACTAATAGACTGTTCTTTATAAAGGTTCGTGTAAAAATGTTGAAAAATCTGTTTTATTTTATTTGATTCAGTTATGAATTGGTCCCCTTCCTTAATCTTCTTAATTAATCCCTTTCTCAAATAGTAAGCCAGCATTTTCCCCGGTTTATTAGCATTTTCAAAAATTTTTCCTTTGTAAATCTTATTTTCTTTTCAATCTCCTCCATTGTTATCTGTGATAGTGGCTTTTGTAGTATTTGGATTTCTTCAATTTTTTATTCATCTCTGGGATATGTCTTTAAGTGTTTTTCTCTTACTAGTATTTCTTTTTGAATTTTGTTTATCAATTTGTTCCTCTTAATTTCCACGTTCTTCTTAATAAATAACTCTATTTCAGTCGGGACCTCATTCTTCAAATTTTCCTTAAAGAAGAATTTTATTTCCTCTCTTTGACCAAATTTGCATTTCTCAAAAGACTGATATTCAATCACCAAAAAAAACCCTCTTTTCTGGGCATTTGTAATTTAAGTAATACAAGGTTGTGGTCTGACCAGGTTTTTGGCATAATATCAATTTTCTTTATTTTAGAACACAATTGGGAAGAAAATAAAAAAAAAATCAGTTCTGGACCATGATCTGTGACAATTAGAAAAAAAAGTAAAGTCCTTTGAATTTCTATACAGTGGTACCCCGGGATACGAAATACCCAGGTTACGAAATTTCCGGGATACGAAAAAATCCCATAGGAAATAATTGTTCCGGGTTACGAATGTTTTTTCGGGTTACGAAAAAATTTTTGGTGCTTTTTTCGGCTTTTTCGCACGAAATCGCGGCTTTTCCCCATTAACGCCTATGGCATTTCGGCTTGCGAATGCTTTTCGGGTTACGAAAGCGGCGGCGGAACGAATTAATTTCGTAACCCGAGGCACCACTGTATTTAAAACACCATGCGTGCTGCAACTCTATGATGTCCATTATTTCAAACAATTCTTTGGGTACTCTTCCTTGATTCTTCCTATTTTTTAGTTCTGAAGATCTGTCTAACAACGGGTTGGCTATCCCATTCCAATCCCCCATCAAAATTAAATTTTCATAACTGATTTCTTTGAGATCGTTCAATAATTTTCTGTAAAATTGGCCTTTATTTTCCAGAGGTCCATATATGCCGACACGTAGGTAGGTTTTCCCTTGTATTTGAACTTCTATCGTTAAGTAGTTTCCATTTGTATCATTTTGGATTTCTTTCGCCTCATATTTAGAGTTTATGTAAATCACGACTCCTTTCTTTTTGAATTCTGATGCTGAGACAAATTCTTCGCCTAGTCTGGGGTTATGGAGATGCTTAATATCTTTTTTCTTATTCTTGTTTCTTCTAGGCATATAATATCTAATCTTAATTTTTGTAGTGTATGAAAGACTTTTTTCCTTTTTTGTGGTGTATTTATTCCTTGTATGTTCCACGTCAAAATCTTCAAATGTTCCATTCTTAATATTTAATATTGTCTGTAGGTTTATCTCTTTTCTCTTCCTTATATTTCTTCCTCTTCGAATTCTCCTTCTCGTACTTAAACTTCTAGTCTTCCTATTGCCCCTTCTATTGGTTCCAGTTCTTTCCTATTTTTATCACAAAAAAGCCCATCAATTTCGTACTCCATCGTCACGTTGTCTTTGTCCAAGAATTCTGCAAGAGCCGGAGTTATTTTAGACATCAAGTCCTCGTCCTTTTCTTCTGGAAGTCCTCTTATCTTTATACATTTCCCCCTAAATTTTAGTTCCCACATAGCTTTTTCATCAAGCTCCTCTTCTTTTTTACCTCTAAGTTGTGTTAATTCCTCCTCTACCCTTTCCGATTGATTTTCTAATTTAGTTAATCTCTTTTTCATATTCACTATCTTTGTGGATAGTTTTCCATAGATTGATGAATTTCTTTCAAATCCATTCATATATCTTGACGTATCTATTTTTTAAAGTCCTTCATTTCCTGTTTCATCTCCACTCTTGTGTCATTTAATTCTGTCCTCAATTTCCTTATCTCCTCCAAAATAGAGGCGTTTGAGTCAATTTTCTCAAATTAAGGTCTTCTCAGGGGTATTTGTTTCTTTTTAGGATTACCTTTGCCTGCCGCCATATTTGATTAGTAATACCAGAATAATTAATTATTAGATTAATTTGTTTCCTGCCTAATTGTAGTACCTTACATTTCTCCTTGATGAACTTCATGTTGTTAACTTTGGATATATTTTGGATAGATTAGATTTTCTAATCTATTCAGGTCATTTTGAATTTTAATCCTCTCCTCTGGGGTATTAGCTGCTCCTCCTAATTTGGATTCATCTGCAAATTTCACAGGCATGTACTCTATGCTTTCATCCAAGTCACTGATAAATATATAGATAATACACCTTATACAATATGCATGCCTTTTCACTTTTGTTCAGTCTGGTCTTCCAAAAACCAGACATTTATTCTTCCAAACCATGTGTGAAAGTGTGTGTGTGTGCACACACTTACACACACGTGCGTAAACACACACAAACACGCATATGTATATATGTCTTTGAAAAATAATTGAGATTTTTTTCCGAAGTAGGTCTGTCTCTGTGTGTCTCTGCATGTATATTTCTGTGAAGCCAGTATGACCACCAACATACCAATAGTAACTTCCCCAGAAAACATCTCACAACACTGAAAAGGAACACTTTTCCTCCACCAGCTCAATGCTCCCAGAAACTACTTTTTTGCACCATTGCGAAGCATACAATGAAGACAGAAGGATCGAGGCTGCATGAAGAGTGAGCCTGTCCTTTGCCAGACTCCAGGCGCTTCTCTGGTCACTCATTTGTCCATTTGTACAAATGGGTGGGATTTGCATGCCTTTTCACTTTTTTTCAGTCTGGTCTTTCAAAAACCATTGAGTTTTTTTTCCAAAGTCTTTGTGTGCATGTGTGCATGGTTGTACACACACACACGCACACATTTCTATGAAGCCTGTATGTCCGCACTTATGCTAATAGTTCCACGCTTGAAGAAATTGCATGCCTTTTCACTTTTTTCCAATCTGGTCTTTCAAAAACCACAGAGATTTTAATAGAAAGTGTGTGTGTGTGTGTGTGTGTGTGTGTATTTCTGTGTAGCCAATGTGTCCACACTTATGCCCATTTGTCCAAATGTGTGGGATCGGCATGGCTTTTGTTTTTTCAGTCTGGGCTTTCAAAAACCATTGAGATTTCTTCCAAAGTATTTGTGTGCCTGTGTGTGCATGTACAAACACAAACACACACACATTTCTAAAAAACTCATATGTCTGCACTTATGCCAATATGTCCACACTTGTGGAATTTGCATGCCTTGTCACTTTTTTTCAGTCTAGTCTTTGGAAAAAATACTGAGATTTTATTCCAAAGTGTGGGTGTGTGTATTTCTGTGAAGCCAGTTTATGTCCAGTAACAGAACAATGGCCACTTTCCCCATCCAATATCTCACAATGGACAGCAATGGACATTTCCCTCCATTGCCCAAGGTTTCCAGGGACTACTTTTCTGTGCCATTGTGATGCGTATGATGAAGGCGGAAGGATCCAGGCTGCCTCTGTCCAACTGCCAACCTCCATGGACTTCTCTGGTCAGAAGTGGAGGGAGAGTCAGGCTGAGCGCTTAGAGCAACTGGGGGCCAAAGGAGGCTTAAAACCGCCTCTCAAATAGGGAAATAGAAACAGCTAGAATGCTTCTGAAAGCTGGAGCCAAGTATTGCCAAAACTTAACTAAGGGATTCTATGCTGATCAGTTTATAACTCTGAATATTGGCTGTTATTAAGGGTTAGGAGGGCAATGAACAGAAAGGACAGAAAATGGAACAACAGAGGGGAATTTGGGCTAAATTTAGTGCCTTGTCCCAAGCAGATTGATTCAGTGGGATTTGGACAAGTGCTTTGGTTTCCCAAGCGTCTGTTGGTTTTTGCTGAGGTTAGTATTATTTATCACAGCTTGGATTAACAAGTCGTTTAAGGCTTTAATTGCAGAAGGAAGGAAGGAAGGAAGGAAGGAAGGAAGGAAGGAAGGAAGGAAGGGTAAATGGATAAGAGACAATACTTTGGTTTTTTTAAGTCCCCAAAGGGAAATTTGATTTCTGCTGTGGTTAGTATTATCTACTAACAATCCAAGACCATCGTGGGCGAAGCCAACTGGACAGTGAGTGACCCTCCGACACATTGCTGCGTTTGGGCTTTGAATGCATTTGGGGACCTTGTTCTAATCTAGTGCCTTCCTTTGCAGAGATATCAAAGCAATAATTGTGTGGGAAATGTGTGACTTGAAACGCTGTGTTTTTGGTAAAATGCCCTTTGGAAATGGTGGGAGGGGGGCACTAATGTCCTTAGTCTCTGCTTCCACATGTCTCTTGGTATCAGATCCGAACAAGAAAGCAAACCTTTAAGAGAAATAGTCAGCAAGTCCCCTTTGCATTCCATTCCTTATTAACGTTGCATTTGATCCCTGTGTGACATTCTTTACTACATTGCTTTTGTGTTGTTGTGTGTTTGTGTGTTGGGGGAAAGGTCTCTGCTTTCCTGGTTTTGGAAGAGTTGACCCTCAAAACAAAGCCTTTTCTCCATAATCAGTCAGGGAAGGTCTTTGGGGTTACTGGGAGGGACTGGGGAGCACTGAGGTCTAGAGGCTGCTTTTCCCAGATCCGGGGGAGGAGACAGTGGCCCCATACAGACAGGCTAAAATAAAGGTGCTTCTGGTGACTTTAGAAGTATGCTGTTTAAATGACATGCGTGTCCTAAGGGGCCGGAAGCCACGTTCCTGTCCTAATGACTGGAGCATGGCTTTGGCGCATCTTCTGGACACGTAGGACACTTGTATCATTTCAACCACATACCTCCAAAGTGACCCAAATCAGCTTCATTTTGGCAGTCTATATGGGGCCAGTGTCTTAGATACAAGAGCTTCACACTTCGAAGAAACCAAAGAACAGGTGAACCCTCTATTCTCTCTTTCAACACCTTGAATAGAAAAGGAATGCTTTTGTGTGTTGTGTGTATTTGTGGGCTTCTCTCCTTTTCTGGCATTCTAGAGGCTCCTATGAAGAATCCACACAACTGTTTTAAGAAATTGAGGCTGCATGATCAGGTAAGCCCTCTTTTCTGTTTTTCAATAACAATAAATACCAACAACAGTGTTTTAGGGAGAGATCCCTCACAAGAGAAAGCTCCGTGGTGTATTTTAAAGGCAGTAAGGATGATAGGAAGGAGGTCTCTGGAATGTCACACTAAGGTTTTCAAGTTGCAAAAAGTGACTATGCTGAAACAGTTGAGGTTTTACAGAGCAAATGTTCTCATTCTGTCAGGTTTCCTGGGAAAACACACAAAAACCACTGAGATTTCTTCCCAATGTGTACATGTGGTTTGTGTGTATTTCTGTGAAGCCAGTATATCCACCAATTTGGGCTAAATTCAATGGCTTGACCTTCTCAGAATGAATCAAATGGATCTGTATCAGTGCTTTGGTTTACCAAGCGTCTGTTGATTTCTGCTATAGTTAGCATTATCTACTACAGTTAGGATTAACAAGTAGTTTAAGGCTTTAATTACGGAAGGAAAGAAGGAAGGAAGGAAGGAAGGAAGGAAGGAAGGAAGGAAAATGGTAAATGGACGACAGATGATACTTTGTTTTTTCAAAGGAAATTTTGATTTCAGCTGTGGTTTGTTTTACCAAGTGTCTCTTGCTTTCTGCTGTGGTTAATATTATCTGCTACAGTTAGGATGAGCAAGAGGCTTAAGACTTTAATTACAGAATGAAAGAAGGAAGGTAGAAAAGAAGGAAGGAAGACAATATTTTGCTTGATATTTATACTTCTGCTGTTACTGGAAAGAGGAGAAAGCCCCTTATCAAGTAGAGATTGGTGGCTTGCCCTTAAGTTATGGAGAAGGTTATAGTATTTGAGGAGGCTTAGATCACCTTAAACCTCTGGCAGAAGAAAGCTGCCACAAAGAAAGCTGCATCTCTTAGCCTCTCCTCATCTCTTCTTTCACATCTAGGCTCAAATCTCGCTCCTAGGTCTGTCATATTAAGGCTAATGGAGATAGCTTTCTGTGAACTGCGTTTTCATTCTAATGTCTCATGTTCCCTCAGTGTTTAATATATTTATTTCATTTATATACCACCTTTCTCCCAGGAAGGACACCAGGTGACTCACAGTTAAAATGTTTAAAATTGTTATAAAATTCAATCAATTACAAAGGCTATATAAATAATCACATAAAATATGCAGAACTTAAAAACAGACTAAAAACCCACCTGCCCCACCATTGATAAGGGTGCAGCTGGCGCACAAGTTTAGAATATTCAAATGCACTCCTGGCCACTGCTAAGACCTGGGCATCCAGGCTATGCCTTGTCCCAAGCAGAATTGATTCAGTGGATGTTGGAATGGCCACTTTCCCCATCCAATATCTCGCAATGGACAGCAATGGACCTTTCCCTCCATTGGCCCAAGGTTTCCAGGGACTACTTTTCTGCGCCATTGTGATGCGTACGATGAAGGCGGAAGGATCCAGGCTGCCTCTGGCCAACTGCCAGCCTCCATCGACTTCTCTGGTCAGAAGTGGAGGGAGAGTCAGGCTGAGCGCTTGGAGCGACTGAGGGCCAAAGAAGGCTTAAAACCACCTCTCAAAGAGGAAAATAGAAACAGCTAGAATGCTTCTGAAAGCTGGAGCTAAGTATTTCCTAAACTTAACTAAGGGATTCTATGCTGATCAGTTTATAACTCTGAATATTGGCTATTACACATTGGCTGTTATTAAGGGTTAGGAGGGCAATGATCAGAAAGGACAGAAAATCCAACAACAGAGGGGAATTTGGGCTAAATT
>NC_056526.1:94526858-94534670 GCF_019175285.1 Sceloporus undulatus
CTATGCTGATCAGTTTATAACTCTGAATATTGGCTATTACACATTGGCTGTTATTAAGGGTTAGGAGGGCAATGAACAGAAAGGACAGAAAATCCAACAACAGAGGGGAATTTGGGCTAAATTCAATGCCTTGTCCCAAGCAGATTGATTCAATGGAATTTGGACAAGTGCTTTGGTTTTCCCAAGCATCTGTTGGTTTCTGCTGAGGTTAGTATTATTTATCACAGTTTGGATTAACAAGTCATTTAAGGCTTTAATTGCAGAAGGAAGGAAGGAAGGAAGGAAGGAAGGAAGGAAGGAAGGAAGGAAGGAAGGGTAAATGGATAAGAGACAATACTTTGGTTTTTTAAGTCCCCAAAGGGAAATTTGATTTCTGCCGTGGTTAGTATTATCTATTAACAATCCAAGACCATCGTGGGCGAAGCCAACTGGACAGTGAGTGACCCTACGACACGTTGCCGCATTTGCGCTTTGAATGCATTTGGGGACCTTGTTCTAATCTAGTGCCTTCCTTTGCAGAGATTTCAAAGCAATAATTGTGTGGGAAATGTGTGACTTGAAATGCTGTGTTTTTGGTAAAATGCCCTTTGGAAATGGTGGGAGTGGGGCACTAATGTCCTTAGTCTCTGCTTCCACATGTCTCTTGGTATCAGATCCGAACAAGAAACCAAATCTTTAAGAGAAATAGCCAGCAAGTCCCCTTTGCATTTGATCCCTTATTTACTTTGCATTTGATCCCTGTGTGACATTCTTTACTACGTTGCTTTTGTATTGTTGTGTGTTTGTGTGTCGGGGAAGGGTCTCTGCTTTCCTGGTTTTGGAAGAGTTGACCCTCAAAACAAAGCCTTCTCTCCATGATCAGTCAGAGAAGGTCTTTGGGGTTACTGGGAGGGACTGGGGAGCACTGAGGTCTAGAGGCTGCTTTTCCCAGATCCGGGGGAGGAGACAGTGGCCCCATACAGACAGGCCAAAATAAAGGTGCTTCTGGTGACTTTGGAAGTATGCTGTTTAAATGACATGCGTGTCCTAAGGGGCCGGAAGCCACGCCAAAGCCACGTTCCTGTCCTAAAGACTGGAGCATGGCTTTGGCGCATCTTCTGGACTTTTTCTGCCCATAGTTTACATAATCTCAGCAACAAAGGAGAGGAAGAAAGAAAGCCTTCTTCTCATAAACACTTATCCATTAATGTGTTTTCTTATAATGATTGACAATAATAAAGGATTATATATTTTTAAAAAAAATTACCTATCCATCCGTGAGATCTTTAATTGGGCCCAACTGAACAATGGCACAATATACTCTGTTGCAAAGCAACTGTGGACTGTTTGGCCCCCATTCCAGAGGTGGTCCCGTCGCGATAATAAGGTGGATCAAGACCGTTTCGCCATAGCCCTTTTTCCCCGGTTGTGGGACGTGGGAAGCCAGGGTCCAGGTTTTGATTGCGTGTGTAAGCAAAAATTAAAGATTTTCTATCACCTAGGGCGGCTCTGTCGGGTGTCCAAAAAACATAGCAAATTTGGCTACACTTGACTCCCCAAACGCAGTAAGTGGAGTTAAAGTTTAAAATAGTAAAACCACATTACGCCCCCTGCAAACCTCCCCCCCCTGCTTTCCACCTCCCATAGATCGACATTGTGGAGGGCGAGCCATTGAAAACCATCATTTTTCAATATTATGTTTTTGTCTCTTTTTTTTTTCAACATGCCTGGTTCGATAACCCCCCAAACATCAGCGAGAGCCATGGGGGAGGCAAAAGGGTACTTGGGGGGCCATGGAGGCTCCTTCTGCCTTTCCCAGAAAGGACTCTTGGGAAGGGGGGACATTTTAGGGAAACAGGGGCCTGGGGAGGCACAGGCACTTGGGGGCATAGGAGGCTCCTTCCTCTTTTCTACAGAATCGGGGGGTTACTTCTGGAAAAAGACCATTTAGGACTGCTGAGAGGCAAAGGGGGACCTCTGGGGGAATAGAGGCTCCTACTTCCTTTCCACAGGGGGGGGTTGTGTGGGGAGGGGAAAGTGCTATTTTCATTGGCTGCCCCCCCCCCCCAAAAAAAAAAAAAAAAAAAAACCCACAAACGGACCAAAATGGGGGTACCTTTTTGTTTCAGGGAGAGCCAAAATAAAACCGTGTCAAAGTGCTTCGCAAAATTAGGTGGAAGGGGAACCCTGTCACGTTTCAGGAGCCTATGTGCTTCCATAGACAGCTTGCCTTCATTTAAAAAAAAAGCGTTTTCTTTCTGGAGGGGGCAATGGGGAAAAAATCAATATATAAAATTCCATATTTCTTATTCTTGACTGGTTTTTTTTTAAGTCATGCTTTTTCATTACCCTTCTTTATGTTTGTTGGGTCACAATTACAAACAGAGAGGAAAAAAACAGGACTACGAGAAATCGAACCCCTCCGGTCTCTATCTTGGTTTAGTGTCTCCGTGTTCCTAAATTCCCCAAACTAAAGCTTCCCAAAGTACTCCAAAAGTTCTCCTGCCCCATGGCTTCTTTCTTCCCTTCCTCTGCGCATCTAACACCTAAATCCTCTCTCTCCCTTACCCTTTTCGAATTCTGCGTGTCCATCTTTCCCTTCAGACCCTCAGCACTATAAGAAGACTCCACCCAGTGCCCCCCTTACACAAAAACATCAAAACTTTTTACCGAAATTGTATTTGCTTCTGATCTTCTTTCGAAAGAAAGTTATAAGAAAGTTATATTTTAAACTGTGTTTCCTTAACTGACTGATCTGGAACAACATGATAGATTTAACATTCTATAAATTTATAAGAGTCTTAATAAAAACAGGTGTCACTAGGCTTCACAACATCCCAAATCCGCAATAATTTGAAACAGCTTCCATTAGTGAAGCAAGAAAAAAGGCAAAGAGTCTACTCTGTCCTGGAGGTACTACCACCTTCTACTCTCTCATCCAGCAGCCTTTAAGAGTAAGGCACCAAAGATTCGTCTTGCTAGGAATTTTGAAAGTTCTTTGACATTGGTCTTGCTTTGGCTTCATCCTTCGATCTTGTACTAACATGCCCCTAAAATTTACCCTCAAAAAACTTATCCATGGGTCATAGCAAAATCTCTAAATGTTGGCCCAAAAAAACAAAATTGCTGACCTGAAAAACTCATGACAAAGCCTCAATTAGACCTGGGGGCTACTTTTCTCCCTGAAATTATTCAATAACACAACACAACACACCACAACACAAACACACTTACTGTCATTAAGATTGGTGCACAAAAAGATTGTATTCATCAAATGGGAAGACATTTAAGCCCTCCATGTTTCAGGTTTAATTTTGTGGATTTCATTCATGTGTTCTTTCTAGAGGATTCTAGGTCCCCAATGTGGACTCTAATGGGCAATTTTGAAAGGATAGTTGCATGAGGAGGGCACTAGAGATCCTAGGATAAAGCGAAACACTTCTCTAGGGCATTTGGTATTTCCTATGGCACGATATAGGGTAACTCCAGCCGATGTTGAACATAGGAGGTTGTTCGGAAGAACCAAGAAATTTTCCTGGGAAAAGCTGTTTTCTTCAGATTTCATAAAAACAACAAGTGTGCTTTGATTTGCAGTTTTTTCCACTATATCAAGGGGTGCTGTGGCCCCTAAACCCAGGGGAATTATGGTTGTATTGGAAAATAGGAATAAAAAGAAGGCAGGAAAGAAAGAAAGGAACAGAAAGAAAAGAGGAAGGAGGAAGAGAGGCATTGGGAAGACAGGCGACGGGCTCCGCCAAGGGACTTGAAACCCCGTTTCCTGGGAAACCTGGTTAGTGCAAACCACCAGCGCTTTTTGCTTTTTTCTGGCAATGGCAAAATAAGGGGGAAAAAGTGAAAAAAAAAGAAAGAAGAAAAAGCAACCACCTGAGGGAAGAACAGGAGATGGAGGCAGCTGAAGAAGTGTTCCCTCAGGAAACAAACAAAACGAAAAAACCTGACAGGAAATTAGAAGGGAAACTGCTTAAGACTGGCATCCTTGAGATTTGGATTTGTTGGGGATTTAATGGGTGTAACTGTGAAATAAGAAAAGGCAGAACAAGATAAAGAAAAGAAAGAAGACAGACGGGGAACGGAAAAGAGAGTAAAGAGGAGCGGAGAACGCTTGCATTGGGAGGACAGCTGAGGGCTCCCGCCGGGACTTGAACCCCGTCTGGGGAAAACCCAGGGAGTTGCCACCCACCAGCGCCTTTTTCTTTTTGTCTGGCACTGCAACCACGGGGGAACAAAGCAAAACCCGAGAGCAACACAGTGAGGAGTGTTTCTCTCAGGAAAAAGAAAAAGAAACAACATTCGACAAGAATTTAGAAGGATTGCCTTAAGGATGCATTCCTGAGATTGGATTGTTAGGGCATCTGTTTCCTAACACCCCTTTTTGTTTTCAAGCGCAGGTCTCAATAAAAAACCACCAAAAACAGTTGTCTCAACAAAAATTACCAAAACAAAACAGTGTCTTTGGCCAAAGTACCAGCTAGGTGGTTCTAAAACCTATCAGTCAATCTAACCGCAATGCGATCAGGGGTGGGATGATTTTCAGACCAAAGGTTGTGTGGGATTCTTCATAGGAACTGCTAGCAACCCCTGAAACAGGAGAGAAACCCCGCATACAAAATACCGCCAGAGATGCATTCTCATTCTATCATGAGGTGGTGATTGGGAAAGAATGCGGGAATAGGGACACCTCACCTGTTCCTTGGTCCAATTATGTGGGCGAAACCTCTGCATTCTGCGACCACTGCCTCCTCCTCCTGATCGGCTAAAAGCACAACAACTTAAAGACTTGGGGTGGCTCCCCCGTCTCTACCAGTAAACTCCCAAAAGAAAATAAATTCGTTGGGAAGGGGTTTCAAGCCACTGGTTCTTAACTGGAATGACTTTCCATTTATTGATCTTGGGAGAGATGGCTTTCTTTGGAGGGTCGTGTGTTCCTTGGGTTGCAACTGCTGAAAAAAACCCAGGGGGAAAAAGGGAAGAGGAAAGAAACCCACCACCACCACCAACCAAAAAACTCAATACAAAAGGCAATTGCACTAAAGAAGGTCAAAACAGTGATCAAATGTGGTTTTTCCCTTTGAAAAGTTGAGTTTACTTTCTGTACATATGTGACTCCAAGGAGGGGCATGTGGAACAACAGGACAAAAAGGTTTCAGCAGCTGCCCCCCACACACTAATGCAAAGGAGGCATTTCACAAATACACAGGCCCATTTCAAGTCACACATTTCCCGCATATAAATGTTGCTATCAAATCTTCTGCCCACGGAAGGCACCTTAAAAACAAAGGTCCCCCAAATGCATTCTTTTCAAAGCCCAAATCGGGGGCGGGCAAAAGTCTCGGAGAGTCCACTCACCTTCAGTTGTCTTCGCACATTGGAAAAACCCAGGAGGGGGTCCCCCAGAAAGAAAGAGAACAAAAGAAATTGGCCACAGGGATTTGGCATTCCATCCCAAAAGAGGGCCGGGGCACGCAGTCCACTTGCAAATTGGTTGTTCTCGTTCATCTGAAAATATTTAGGCAGAGCTCATGTAATACACACATCCCCAAAAAAAGAGAGGGAAACATTGAGGGGGAGGGGGATATTTTGCTTGGCACTTAACTTACATGGAGGGAGAAAGAAAAAACAGATTGATGGCCAGTTAGCAAAAGCTAGTGGTGTCACAGGCCGCCTGAGCAATATCTCCAGGGACCATGTGGGCTTTGCAAGAGCATTTAACTTTGAAAACTGGATTTCCTTTTGGTCTGAAAATATAAAAATAGTCAGTCTAGCCGTATAATTTATTATGCTCTGACATTCCCCCAAAATTTAAGCATTCAATCAAAGTATACCTGTGATTCAAATTCCCCTAAAAATGGATTAAACATTCTGATTTATAGAGACTTAAGTGCAATATTAAAAAATATGTAATCATAAGATGCCCTACCGCAACTCACTTTCCCACTCTTCCATTCAGGTTTCCTAAAAGCGAAGCGGTCATGAAACGCGAGATGAGGGGCTAAATTGTTACTCTATTGAGTTTTCCGGTCGCTATTGTTAAACGGTCTCTATCTCTCTTTTCTCTCTGTGTCTGTCTGGTATTGTCTCTCTCTCTCTGGCTTTACTTTGGCAAAAATGAAGATTCCAGGAAAGGCACCCACAATCCCGCCACTTTCTACAAGTGTTCGTTGATGATTTTAAAAAGGGGGCCAAATCCGAGGCTAAACAGGTCCGGTTGCAGAAAGCACAGCAAAAAAGGTCTTTCCTGGGTGAGTTTCCGGGTGCTGTGGTTTTCTTTCTGCGTTTATCGTTTCTTCTTCGGAGACCCTTTTTCGGCGTTGGAGCTTTCAAAAAAAGTTGCAGCAGGGAGGGGGACCATTGTTGGTGATCAATTTGGCCCGGAGGGCCTGAAAGATGTTGTTCAGGGGAGTCCCTTGTATTTCTCTTCTTTGGGATTTCACCGTTTTAGAATACTAGTTTTGGGAACGGTGATTGGTCTTTCATTGAGCTAGAAACGTGTCCTGCCAGCGCGCTGGGGTCCTCAATAGCATTGGGCCTCAACGCTGGTGATTCCCTGGTGCTTGTCTCAAGGACAGCAACCATTTTGTCACCATAGTCCGTCCCAGTTGTATGTTTAGATTTGTGCGTCGTAAAACAGCGCTGATAAAGGGCAATCAAGGGAGTCGTAGGTGTTGGCGAAGAGTTGGACCCCTTGTTTTTCAGGACCCATAAAGGGAGAATAGACAGTACTAAGGGAAATGAATGGCTCTAACACACTGATTTTTGTGGCTTCGCCTCAAAGTGTTGTTACTCCAGATTCTTTTTTGAAAGCCTTCCGAATGCCTATATGCTTTTGCTAGTTCTGTGATCGATCTTCTTTATCATCCTTAGACATTCTAAGGAGATGATGCTTCCCAGGTAGATGGAACTTTGCGGAGGACCTTAAAAGAACCAAGATTGGACTACAAGTGACGTGAGGATTAGTTAGTGTTCAATCGTTTACTTATGGGAAAACGATTGCTATCGCACAGGGCCCTACCATGGGGAAACATGACATGTTATTATTTTTTCTACCTGGTCTTGAAACAGATAATTAGCGGGCACCAGACATGTCTTCTCCCAAAGCAAGGGGGACCAATTCTTCCTTATGTTTTGGCACATTGCTCGTTAACTTTCTGAAAGCGGTTTTTTTAAGGTTGTAAATGGGCTGTTGATGGAGGGGGTAAAACAACCGAGAAGGCTTAATCCAGGCCAAGATAGGAGTGGCTCCCTGGTCAGTCGTAAGGCAGGATGGGGGGAAAAAACTGGGGGCTTGCCTGAGGGCTGGATGGGGTCACACTCCTTCCTGCAAATTCTTAGCTCCCCGCTTGGATTTGTGCTCCTGGACTTCACTCCAGAAAGTTCATCCCCCTCAAGCAGTGGCCAGGAGTGGCATTTGCCAACAGCTTTAACCAATGCAGTCCACAGAACAAGCGCATAATGCCACCTTTCCCCCTCCAATATATCGCAAATGGAAGCAAATGGTACGTTTCCCTTCCATCTGCCCCAAGGTTTCCAGGGACTACTTTTCTGTTTGCCATTGTGATGGCGTATGATTATGAGTGTATGATGAAGGCAGGAAGGATCCCAGGCTGCCTCGTCCAACTGCCAGCCCTCCATGGACTTCTCGGTTCGAAGTGGAGGGGAGAGTCAGGCTGAGCGCTGGAGCGACACTGCTTCCTTGAGGGCCAAAGAAAAGGCTTTAAAACCACCTTCTCAAAAGAGGAAAAATAGAAAACCGCTTAGAATGCTTCTTTGAAAAAGGCTGGAGCTAAGGATTTCCTCAACTACCTTAAGGGATTT
>NC_056526.1:94534695-94539393 GCF_019175285.1 Sceloporus undulatus
CTATGCTGATCAGTTTATAACTCTGAATATTGGCTATTACACATTGGATGTTATTAAGGGTTAGGAGGGCAATGAACAGAAAGGACAGAAAATCCAACCACGGAGGGGAATTTGGGCTAAATTCAGTGCCTTGTCTCAAGCAGAGTGATTCAATGGGATTTGGACAAGTGCTTTGGTTTCCCAAGCGTCTGTTGATTTCTGCTGAGGTGAGTATTATTTATCACAGTTTGGATTAACAAGTCGTTTAAAGCTTTAATTGCAGAAGGAAGGAAGGAAGGAAGGAAGGAAGGAAGGGAGGGAGGGTAAATTGATAAGAGACAATACTTTGGTTTTTTAAGTCCCCAAAGGGAAATTTGATTTCTGCCATGTTTATTATTATCTATTAACAATCCAAGACCATCGTGGGCGAAGGCAACTGAACAGTGAGTGACCCTCTGACACGTTGCCGCATTTGGGCTTTGAATGCATTTGGGGACCTTGTTCTAATCTAGTGCCTTCCTTTGCAGAGATTTCAAAGCAACAATTGTGTGGGAAATGTGTGACTTGAAATGCTGTGTTTTTGGTAAAATGCCCTTTGGAAATGGTGGGAGGGGGGCACTAATGTCCTCAGTCTCTGCTTCCACATGTCTCTTGGTATCAGATCCGAACAAGAAAGCAAACCTTTAAGAGAAATAGTCAGCAAGTCCCCTTTGCATTTGATCCCTTATTTACTTTGCATTTTGATCCCTGTGTGACATTCATTACTACATTGCTTTTGTATTGTTGTGTGTTTGTGTGTTGGGGGAAGGGTCTCTGCTTTCCTGGTTTTGGAAGAGTTGACCCTCAAAACAAAGCCTTCTCTCCATGATCAGTCGGAGAAGGTCTTTGGGGTTACTGGGAGGGACTGGGGAGCACTGGGGTCTAGAGGCTGCTTTTTACAGATCCGGGGGATGAGACAGGCCAAAATAAAGGTGCTTCTGGTGACTTTGGAGGTAAGCTGTTTAAATGACGTGTGTGTCCTAAGGAGCCGGAAGCCACGCCAAAGCCACGTTCCGGTCCTAAAGACTGGAGCATGGCTTTGGCGCATCTTCTGGACACTTAGGACGCTTGCATCATTTCAACAGCATACCTCCAAATTGATCTGAAGCAGCTTTATTTTGGCAATCTGGATGGGGCCAGTGTCTTAGATACAAGAGCTTCACACCCAAGAACAGGCGAACCCTCTATTCTCTCTTTCCACACCTTGAATAGAAAGGGAATGCTTTTGTGTGTTGTGTGTATTTGTGTATGGGGGGCTTCTCTCCTTTTCTGGCATTCTGGCAGCTCCTATGAAGAATCCACACAACCGTTTTCAGAAACTGCAGCTGCATGATCAGGTAAGCCCACTTTTCTGTTTTTCAATAGCAATAAATACCAACAACAGTGTTTTAGGGAGAGATCCCTCACAAGAGAAAGCTCCATGATGTGTTTTAAAGCAGTAAGGTTGCTATGAAGGAGGTCTCTGGAATGTCACACAACGGTTTTCAGGTTGCAAAAAGTGACTATGCTGAAACAGTTGAGGTTTTACAGAGCAAATGTTCTCATTCTGTCAGGTTTTCCTGGGAAAACACACACACAAAAAAACCACTGAGATTTCTTCCCAATGTGTAAATGTGGTTTGTGTGTATTTCTGTGAAGCCAGTATATCCACCAATTTGGGCTAAATTCAATGGCTCAACCTTCTCAGAATGAATCAAATGGATCTGTATCAGTGCTTTGGTTTACCAAGCGTCTGTTGATTTCTGCTATAGTTAGTATTACCTACAAGAGTTAGGATTAACAAGTAGTTTAAGGCTTTAATTATGTAAAGAATGAATGAATGAATGAATGAAGGAAGGAAGGAAGGAAGGAAGGAAAATGGTAAATGGACGACAAATGATACTTTGTTTTTTCAAAGGAAATTTTGATTTCAGCTGTGGTTTGTTTTACCAAGTGTCTCTTGCTTTCTGCTGTGGTTAATATTATCTGCTAGAGTTAGGATGAGCAAGAGGCTTAAGACTTTAATTACAGAATGAAAGAAGGAAAGAAGGAAGGAAGGTAAATGTATGACAGACAATACTTTGCTTGATATTTATATTTCTGCTGTTACTGGAAAGAGGGGAAAGCCCCTTATCTAGTAGAGATTGGTGGCTTTCCCTTAAGTTATGGAGATGGTTACAGTATTTGAGGAGGCTTAGATCGCCTTAAACCTCTGGCAGAAGAAAGCTGCCACAAAGAAAGCTCATCTCTTAGCCCAGTGATGGTGAACCTTTTACAGACCGAGTGCCCAAACTGCAAGCCAGACCCCACTTATTTATTGCAAAGTGCCACGTCCCTCTGGCTTTCTAGTAGGAAACTCTGACAAACTGTGCTAGGGTGACAGCATGTGTGCCCACAGAGAGGGTTCTGAGTGCCACCTCTGGCACGCGTGCCATAGGTTCGCCATCACTGTCTTAGCTTCTCCTCATCTCTTCTTTCACATCTGGGCTCAAATCTCGCTCCTAGGTCTGTCATATTAAGGCTAATGGAGATAGCTTTCTGTGAACTGCACTTGCATTCTAATGTCTCATGTTCCCTCAGCGTTTAATATATTTATTTCATTTATATACCACCTTTCTCCCAGGAAGGACACAAGGTGACTCACAGTTAAAATGTTTAAAATTGTTATAAAATTTGATCAATTACAAAGGCTATATAAATAATCACATAAAATATGCAGAACTTAAAAACAGACTAAAAACTCACCTGCGCCACCATTGATAAGGGTGCAGCTGGCGCACAATTTTAAGCTGTGCAAATGAACTCCTGACCACTGCTAAGACCTGGGCATCCAGGCTCAGAGAGGAGTCCAGGCAGATCTGATGTCTCAAGGAAAGGAAGCAGATGGCACATAAGTTTAAGATGTGCAAATGCACTCCTGACAACTGCTGAGACCTGCGCATCCCGACTCTGAGTGAAGTCCAGGAGCACATCCAAGCTGGGAGCCTAAGAATTCAGGAGGAGTGTGACCCCATCCAGCTCTGGCAAAGCCCCAGTTCCCCCATCTGCCTTACGACTGACCAGGAGCCACTCTATCTTGGCTGGATTAAGCTTCAGTTTGTTTACCCTCATCCAGTCCATTACCTCTTTCAGAAGTACGCATGTGCAGAAACATAGGGAAGAATGGGTCGTGCTTGGAAGAGACCTGGCTGTGCGCTAATATCTGTTCAAAGCCAGGTAGAAAAATAATAACATGTCATGTTCCCATGTAGTGCTGTGCGATAGAAATCGTTCCCATAGTACGTTAACACTACCATCCTCACGTCACCGTAGGCACATCTGTGATTAAGTCCATCTGGCAGTTCATCTACCTGGGAAGCATCATCTCCTTAGATGCCAAGATTGATAAAGAGATCGATCACAGACTAGCAAAAGCATATAGTGCATGCAGAAGGTTTCACAAAAGAGTCTGGAGTAACAAACACTTGAGGCGAAGCACAAAAATCAGTGTGTATAGAGCCATTCTACTGTCTATTCTCCTTTATGGGTCTGAAACATGGGTCAACTCTCGCCAACACCTACGACTCCTTGAATGCTTTCATCAGCGCTGTTTACGCACAAATCTAAACATACACTGGACTGACTATGTGACAAATGTTGCTGTCCTTGAGCAAGCAGGGATCACCAGCGTTGAGGCCATGCTATTGAGGACCCAGCTGCGCTGGGCAGGACACGTTCCTAGGATGAAAGACCATCACCTCCCAAAAATAGTATTCTACGGTGAATCCAAAGAAGAGATACAAGGACTCCCTGAAACAACATCTCAGGCTCGGCCAAATTGATCACCAACAATGGTCCTCCCTGCTGCAACTTTTGTTGAAAGCTCACGCCGAAAGGGTCTCGAAGAGAAACGATAACGCAGAAAGAACCACAACCCGGAAACATCACCCAAGGAGACTTTTTGCTGTGCTTTCTGCAACCGGACGTGTTTATCTCGGATTGGCCTTTTTAATCATCAACACACTTGTAGAAAGTGCGGGATGTGTCCTTCCTGAATCTTCATTTGCAAAGTAAAGCCAGAGAGAGAGAGACAGACAGACAGACACAGAGAGAAAGAGAGAGAGAGACGTTAACATAGCGACCGGAAAACTCAATATAGTAACATTAGCCCTCATCTCGTTTCATGACCGCTTCGCTTTAGGAACCTGAATGGAAGAGGGGGAAAGTGAGTGCGGTAAGCATCTATGATACATATTTTATTGCACTGTAGTCTCTATAATCAGATTTCATTTAGGGGGAATTGATCACATGTATACTTTGATTGAATGCTTAAATTTTGGGGTTGTCAAGCATAATAAATTACGGCTAACTGACTATTTATATTTCAGACAAAAGGAAGAACCAGTTTCAAGTGAAATGCTCTTGCAAAAGCCCACATGGTCCCTGGAGATATTGCTCCAGGCTATGACCACTAAGCTTTTGCTACTGGCCAGCATCTTTCTCCCTCCATGTAAGTAAGTGCAGCAAATTCTCCCCCTCCATTTTCCCTCTCTTTGTTTGAGGGATGTGTGTATTAACATGAAGCTCTGCTAATATTTCAGATGGCGAGAACAACCAATTTCAAGTGACTGCTGCCTCTTTGGGATGGATGCCAATCCCTGTGCCAATTTCTGGGTGACCCTCTGGATTTTCATGGGTGAAGACAACTGGAAGGTGAGTGAC
>NC_056526.1:94539493-94543129 GCF_019175285.1 Sceloporus undulatus
CAGAGGCAGCCTGGATCCTTCTGCCTTCATCATACGCATCACAATGGCACAGAAAAGTAGTCCCTGGAAACCTTGGGCAATGGAGGGAAACGTCCATTGCTGTCCATTGCGAGATATTGGATGGGGAAAGTGGCCATTGCTCTGTTACTGGACTGCATATGTTAAAGCTGTGCAAATGCACTCCTGGCCACTGCTGAGGGATGACTCTGAGTGAAGTCCAGGAGCACATCCAAGCTGGGAGCCTAAGAATTCAGGAGGAGTGTGACCCCATCCAGCTCAGGCAAAGCCCCAGTTCCCCCATCTGCCTTACGACTGACCAGGAGCCACTCTATCTTGGCTGGATTAAGCTTCGGTTTGTTTACCCTCATCCAGCCCATTACCTCTTTCAGAAGTACGCATGTGCAGAAACATAAGGAAGAATGGGTCGTGCTTGGGAGAGACCTGGCTGTGCGCTAATATCTGTTCAAAGCCAGGTAGAAAAATAATAACATGTCATGTTCCCACGTAGGGCTGTGCGATAGCAATCGTTCCCATAGTACGTTAACACTACTATCCTCACGTCACTGTAGGCACATCTGTGCTTAAGTCCATCCGGCAGTTCATCTACCTGGGAAGCATCATCTCCTTAGATGCCAAGATTGATAAAGAGATCGATCACAGACTAGCCAAAGCATATAGTGCATTCGGAAGGCTTCACAAAAGAATCTGGAGTAACAAACACTTGAGGCGAAGCACAAAAATCAGTGTGTATAGAGCCATTCTACTGTCTATTCTCCTTTATGGGTCTGAAACATGGGTCAACTCTCGCCAACACCTACAACTCCTTGAATGCTTTCATCAGCGCTGTTTACACACAATTCTAAACACACACTGGAGTGACTATGTGACAAATGTTGCTGTCCTTGAGCAAGAAGGGATCACCAGCATTGAGGCCATGCTATTGAGGACGCAGCTGCGCTGAGCAGGACACGTTTCTAGCATGAAGGACCATCACCTCCCAAAACTAGTATTCTACAGTGAATCCAAAGAAGAGATACAAGGACTCCCTGAAACAACATCTCAGGCTCAGCCAAATTGATCACCAACAATGGTCCTCCCTGCTGCAACCTTTTTTGAAAACTCAACCTGAAAGAGTCTCGAAGAGAAACGACAACACAGAAAGAACCACAACCCGGAAACATCACCCAAGGAGACTTTTTGCTGTGCTTTCTGCAACCGGTCTTCTTTATCTCGGATTGGCCTTTTTAATCATCAATACACTTGTAGGAAGTGCGGGATGAGTCCTTCCTGAATCTTCGTTCGCGAAGTAAAGCCAGAGAGAGAGAGAGACAGACAGACAGACAGAGAGGTTAACATAGCGACCGGAAAACTCAATACAGTAACATTAGCCCTCATCTCGTTACATGACCGCTTCGCTTTAGGAACCTGAATGGAACAGGGGGAAAGTGAGTGCGGTAAGCATCTATGATTTATATTTTAATGCACTGTAGTCTCCATAATCAGATTTCATTTAGGGGGAATTGATCACATGTATACTTTGACTGAATGCTTATATTTTGGGTATGTCGAGCATAATAAATTATGGCTAACTGACTATTTATATTTCAGACAAAAGGAAGAACCAGTTTCAAGTGAAATGCTCTTGCAAACGCCAACATAGTCCCTGGAGAAACTGCTTTGACCATTAGGCTTTTGCTACCGGCCAGCAATTTTCTGCTTCCTTGCAAGTAAATGGACCAACTTCTCCCCCTCCATTTTCTCTATCTTTTTTGGGGGGGATGAGTTTAATAACATGAAGCTCTGCTTACATTTCAGATGCAGGGAAGAACTAATTTCAAGTGAAATGCTCTTGCAAAAGCCTACATGGTCCCTGGAGATATTTCTCCAGGCTGTGACCACTAAGCTTTTGCTACTGGCCAGCATCTTTCTCCCTCCATGTAAGTAAGTGCAGCAAATTCTCCCCCTCCATTTTCCCTCTCTTTCTTTGAGGGATGAGTGTATTAACATGAAATTCTGCTAATATTTCAGATGGCGAGAAGAACCAATTTCAAGTGACTGCTGCCTCTTTGGGATGGATGCCAATCCCTGTGCCAATTTCTGGGCGCCCCTCTGGGTTTTCATGTGCGAAGACAACTGGAAGGTGAGTGACTCTCCGAGACTTTGCCGCGATTGGGCTTTGAATGCATTTGGGGACTTTGTTCTAGTGCCTTCCTTTGCAGAGATTTCATAGCAACATTTATGCGGGGAATGTGTGATTTGAAATGCTGTGTATTTGCTAAAATGGTCCAAGATCAATGAATGGAAGTCATTCCAGTAAGACCAGTGCATTCAGAACCCCTTTCCACTCATTTTCTTTGGGGTTACTGGTAGAGATTGGGGAGCACCGAGATCTTAAGTTTGCTTTTCACAGATCAGGAGGAGGAGGCAGTGTCTCAGATGCAAGAAGTTCGCACATAATGGACCAAGGAACAGGTGAGGTGTTTATTCTCTCTTTTCATCTCATGAATAGAATGAGAATGCATCTCTGGGGGTATTTGTATGCGGGGTTTCTCTCCTTTTCAGGGGTTCTAGCAGTTCCTATGAAGAATCCACACAACCGTTGGTCTGAAATCATCCCACCCCCGATCACATTGCGGTTAGATGATCTGATAGGTTTAGACATTGTAGCTGATACTTGCAAAGACACTGTTGTTGGTATTTGTTGAGACACTGTTGTTGATACACTCATTAAGCCACTAACAAGATACCTAACCAATCAATATCAAGGTTCATCTTAAGGTAATCAATCTAATTCCTGTCAGGTTTTCTTTGTCCTGAGGAACCGGCCGCGGTGTTCCGCGGGGTTTTTTCTTTCCGCCGTGTGGCATGCCAGAAAAAAGACAAAGCGCTGGTGGTTGCACGCCTGGTTCCAGGAACGGGTGCGACAGTCCCGGCGGAGCCCCTCGCTGTCCCCCCAATGCAAGCTCTCCTCTCCTCCTTTTGGCCTTTCCTGTTCACATACACCAGGAAAGAATCCCCTAACAAATCCAACTCACGGTGCATCTAAAGCAGTCTCCTTCTAATCTGTCAGGTTTTCTTTTTCCTGAGAGAACACTCTCCTTGTGTTCTCTCGTTTTGGCTTTTCCCCTTGTTGCATTGCCAAAACAAAGCAAAAGAGGCGCGTTTGGCACTCCTGTTTCCCAGGACGGGTTCAAGTCCCCTGCGGAGCCCTCACTGTCCTCCCAATGCACTCTCCTCTCCTTTCGCTTTTTCCTATTTCACATACACCCATTAAATCCCTAACAAATCCAATCTCAAGTATGCATCTTAAAGGCAGTCCTTCTAATTCTGTCAGGTTTTCTTTTTCCTGAAGAGAACACTCTCCTGTGTTCTCTCAGGGTTTGCTTTTCCCCTTGTTGCATTGCCAGAAAAAAGCAAAAGGCGCTGGTGGTTGGCATCCTGGTTTCCAGGCACAGGGGTCAAGTCCCTGCGGAGCCCTCGCTGTCTCCCAATGCAGCTCTCCTCTCTTCTTTCTCTCTTCTTCTCTATTCACACCCACACACCCAGATTCCCGTGGGGTTAGGGGCACATGACCCTTGAGATAGGGGAAACTTGCAAAATCAAAGCACACTTGGTTTATAAATATCTGAAAAAGAA
>NC_056526.1:94543154-94546280 GCF_019175285.1 Sceloporus undulatus
ATAGGAAAAGGCAGAAAGAGGAGAGGAGAGCTGCACTGGGAGGACAGCGAGGGCTCCGCAGGGACTTGAACCCCGTCCTGGAAACCAGGAGTGCCAACCACCAGCACCTTTTGCTTTTTTCTGGCAATGCAACAAGGGGAAAAGCAAAACCTGAGAGAACACAGGAGAGTGTTCTCTCAGGAAAAAGAAAACCTGACAGAATTAGAAGGATTGCCTTTAAGATGCATCCTTGAGATTGGATTTGTTAGGGATCTGTTCCTAACACACTTTTGTATTTCAAGAGCAGGTCTCAATAAAAACCAACAACAGTGTCTCAACAAATACCAACAACAGTGTCTCTACAAGTACCAGCTACAGTGTCTAAACCTACCAGATCATCTAACCGCAATGCGATCCCAAATGCATTCAAAGCCCAATCGCGGCAAAGTCTCGGAGAGTCACTTACCTTCTAGTTGTCTTCACCCATGAAAATCCAGAGGAGTGCCCAGAAATTGGCACAGGGATTGGCATCCGTCCCAAAGCGGCAGCAGTCACTTGAAATTGGTTCTTCTCGCCATCTGAAATATTAGCAGAACTTCATGTTAATACACTCATCCCTCAAAGAAAGAGAGAGAAAATGGAGGGGGAGAATTTGCTGCACTTACTTACATGGAGGCAGAAAGATACTGGCCAGTAGCAAAAGCTTAGTGGTCACAGCCTGGAGCAATATCTCCAGGGACCATGTGGGCTTTTGCAAGAGCATTTCACTTGAAATTGGTTCTTCCCTCCATCTGAAATGTAAGCAGAGCTTCATGTTATTAAACTCATCCCCCGAAGAAAGATAGAGAAAATGGAGGGGGAGAAATTGGTCCATTTACTTGCAAGGAAGCAGAAAGTTGCTGGCCAGTAGAAAAAGCCTAATGGTCAAAGCAGTTTTTCCAGGGACTATGTTGGCATTTGCAAGAGCATTTAACTTGAAACTGGTTCTTCCTTTTGTCTGAAATATAAATAGTCAGTTAGCCGTAATTTCTTATGCTCGACATACCCAAAATTTAAGCATTCAATCAAAGTATCCATGTGATCAATTCCCCCTAAATGAAATCTGATTATAGAGACTACAGTGCAATAAAATATGAATCATAGATGCTTACCACACTCATTTTCTCCCCGTTCTGTTCAGGTTCCTAAAGCGCAGAGGTCATGAAACGAGATGAAGGCTAATGTTGCTGTATTGAGTTTTCCAGTTGCTATGTTAACGTCTCTCTCTCTCTCTCTCTCTCTCTCTGGCTTTACTTCACGAATGAAGATTCAGGAAGGACTCATCCCGTGCTTTCTACAAGTGCATTGATGATTAAAAAGGCCAGTCCAAGATAAACAAGTCCAGTTGCAGAAAGCACAGCAGAAAGTCTCCTTGAGTGATGTTTCCGGGTTGTGGTTCTTTCTGCATTGTCATTTCTTTTGAGACTCTTTCAGCGAGAGCTTTCAAAAAAGGTTGCAGCATTGTAGATAGTGTGTCTCCATCCCTCCCTATGCGAGGCCAGGGAGGACCATTCTTGGTGATCAATTGTCGTTTCTCTTCAAGACTCTTTCGGCGTGAGCTTTCAAAAAAGGTTGCAGAAGGGAGGACCATTGTTGGTGATCAATTTGGCCGAGCCTGAGACGTTGTTTCAGGGAGTCCTTGTATCTCTTCTTTGGGTTCACCGTAGAATACTATTTTTGGGAGGTGATGGTCTTTCATCCTAGAAATGTATCCTGCCCAGCGCAGCTGTGTCCTCAATAGCATGGCCTCAACGCTGGTGATCCCTGCTTGCTCAAGGACAGCAACATTTGTCACATAGTCAGTTCAGTGTATGTTTACAATTGTGCGTAAACAGCGCTGATGAAAGCGTTCAAGGAGCCATAGGTGTTGGCGAGAAGTGACCCATGTTTCAGATCCATAAAGGAGAATAGACAGTACAATGGCTCTATACACACTGATTTTTGTGCTTCGCCTCAAGTGTTTGTTACTCCAGACTCTTTTGTGAAGCCTTCCGAATGCACTATATGCTTTTGCTAGTCTGTGATCAATCTCTTTATCAATCTTGGCATCTAAGGAGATGATGCTTCCCAGGTAGGTGAACTGCTGGATGGACTTAAGCACAGATGTGCCTACAGTGATGTGAGGATGGTAGTGTTAACGTACTATGGGAACGATTGCTATCGTACAGCACTACGTGGGAACATGACATGTTATCATTTTTCTACCTGGCTTTGAACAGATATTAGCGCACAGCCAGGTCTCTCCCAAGCACAACCCATTCTTCCCTACGTTTTTGCATATGCGTACTTCTGAAAGAGGTAATGGCCTGGATGAGGGTAAACAAACTGAAGCTTAATCCAGCCAAGATAGAGTGGCTCCTGGTCAGTCGTAAGGCAGATGGGGAACTGGGGCTTTGCCTGAGCTGGATGGGGTCACACTCCTGAATTCTTAGGCTCCCAGCTTGGATGTGCTCCTGGACTTCACTCTGAGTCGGGATGCGCAGGTCTCAGCAGTGGCCAGGAGTGCATTTTCACAGCTTTAACATGTGCAACAGCTGCACCCATTTCTTGAGACATCAGATCTGCCAGGACTCCTCTCTGAGCCTGGATGCCCAGGTCTCAGCAGTTGCCAGGAGTGCATTTGCACTTCTTAATCTTCTGTGTCATCTGCGTCCATTCCTTGAGACGTCAGATCTGCTTGGACTCCTGTCTGAGCCTGGATGCCCAGGTCTTAGCAGTGGTCAGGAGTTCATTTGCACAGCTTAAAATTGTGCGCCAGCTGCACCCTTATCAATGGTGGGGCAGGTGGGTTTTTAGTCTGTTTTTAAGTTCTGCATATTTTATGTGATTATTTATATAGCCTTTGTAATTGATTGAATTTTATAACAATTTTAAACATTTTAACTGTGAGTCACCTTGTGTCCTTCCTGGGAGAAAGGTGGTATGTAAAGGAAATAAATATATTAAACACTGAGGGAACATGAGACATTAGAATGAAAACGCAGTTCACAAAAAGCTATCTCCATTAGCCTTAATATGACAGACCTAGGAGCGAGATTTGAGCTCAGATGTGAAAGAAGAGATGAGGAGAGGCTAAGAGATGCAGGTTTCTTTGTGGCAGCTTTCTTC
>NC_056526.1:94546380-94548641 GCF_019175285.1 Sceloporus undulatus
CCACCATTGATAAGGGTGCAGCTGGTGCACAAGTTTAGAATATTCAAATGCACTCCTGGCAACTGCTGAGACCTGGGCATCAAGGCTCAGAGAGGAGTCCAGGCAGATCTGATGTAGGGTTGCCATAATTGTCCACTATTACCAGGGACAAAATGTAGGACAAATTTGAGACCAAACTGTAAGACAACTGCAGGACAAAACTCAGCCCAAAATGTAGGACATTTAAGGTCCTCCATTTTCCTTGATGTCTCAAGGAATGGACGCAGATGGCACATAAGTTTAAGATGTGCAGATGCACTCCTGGCAACTGCTGAGTCATGGGCAATGAGGCTCAGAGAGGAGTCCAGTCAGATCTGACATCTCAAGGAATGGACGCAGATGGCACATAAGTTTAAGATGTGCAAATGCACTCCTGGCAACTGCTGAGACCAGGGCATCTGGGCTCAGAGAGGAGTCCAGGAAGATCTAACATCTCAAGGAATGGGTGCAACTGTTGCACATGTTAAAGCTGTGCAAATGCACTCCTGGCCACTGCTGAGACATGCGCATCCCGACTCAGAGTGACGTCCAGGAGCACATCCAAGCTGGGAGCCTGAGAATTCAGGAGGAGTGTGACCCCATCCAGCTCAAGCAAAGCCCCAGTTCTCCCATCTGCCTTACAACTGACCAGGATCCACTCTATCTTGGCTGGATTAAGCTTCAATTTGTTTACCCTCATCCAGAAGTATGCATGTGCAGAAACATAGGGAAGAGTGGGTCGTGCTTGGGAGAGACCTGGCTGTGCACTAATATCTCTTCAATGCCAGGTAGAAAAATGATAACATGTGATGTTCCCACATAGTGCTCTGCACTAGCAATCGTTCCCATAGTACGTTAACATTACCATCCTCACATCACTGTAGGCACATCTGTGCTTAAGTCCATCCAGCAGTTCACCTACCTGGGAAGCATCATCTCCTTAGATACCAAGATTGATAAAGAGATTGATCACAGACTAGCAAAAGCATATAGTGCATTTGGAAGGCTTCACAAAAGAGTCTGGAGTAAGAAACACTTGAGGCAAAGCACAAAAATCAGTGTGCTTAGAGCCATTGTACTGTTTATTCCCCTTTATGGGTCTGAAACATGGGTCACCTATCGCCAACACCTACGACTCCTTGAACACTTTCATCAGTGCTGTTTACGCACAATTCTAAACATACACTGGACTGACTATGTGACAAAAGTTGCTGTTCTTGAGCAAGGAGGGATCACCAGCGTTGAGGCCATGCTATTGAGGATGCAGCTGCGCTGGGCAGGACATGTTTCTAGGATGAAGGACCATCGCCTACCAAAAATAGTATTCTACGGTGAACTCGCCACAGGTCAGCGTAAGAGGGACGCCCCAAAGAAGAGATATAAGGACTCCCTGAAATAACATCTCAGACTCAGCCAAACTGATCACCAACAGTGGTCCTCCCTGGCCTCGCATAGGGAAGGATGGAGACATGCTATCTACAATGCTGCAACCTTTTTTGAAAGCTCACGCCGAAAGAGTCTCGAAGAGAAATGACAATGCAGAAAAAACCACAACCCGGAAACATCACTCAAGGAGACGTTCTGCTGTGCTTTCTGCAACCGGACTTGTTTATCTCGGATTGGCCTTTTTAATCATCAATGCACTTGTAGAAAGCACGGGATGAGTCCTTCCTGAATCTTCGTTCGCGAAGTAAAGCCAGAGAGAGAGAGAGATAGAGAGACTGGAAAACTCAATGCGGCAAGATTAGCCCTCATCTCGTTTCATGACCTCTTCTCTTTAGGAACCTGAATGGAAAGGGGGGAAAGTGAATGCGGTAAGCATCTATGATACATATTTTATTGCACTGTAGTCTCTATAATCAGATTTCATTTAGGGGGATTTGATCACATGTATACTTTGACTGAATACTTAAATTTTGGGTATGTGGAGCATAATAAATTACGGCTAACTGACTATTTATATTTCAGACAAAAGGAAGAACCAGTTTCAAGTAAAATGCTCTTGCAAAAGCTAACATGGTTCCTGGAGATATTGCTCCAGGCTGTGACCACTAAGCTTTTGCTACTGGCCAGCATCTTTCTTCTTCCATGTAAGTAAGTGCAGCAAATTCTCCCCCTCCATTTTCCCTCTCTTTCTTTGAAGGATGAGTGTATTAACATGAAGCTCTGCTAATATTTCAGATGGCGAGAAGAATCAAGTTCAAGTGACTGCTGCCTCTTTGGGACGGATGCCAATCCCTGTG
>NC_056526.1:94548741-94549830 GCF_019175285.1 Sceloporus undulatus
TTGTTGCATTGCCAGAAAAAAGCAAAAGGCGCTGGTGGTTGGCACTCCTGGTTTCCAGGACGGGGTTCAAGTCCCTGCGGAGCCCTCGCTGTCCTCCCAATGCAGCTCTCCTCTCCTTTCTGCCTTCTCCTATTTCACATACAACCAGATTCCCTGGGGTTAGGGGCACAGGACCCTTGAGATAGTGGGCAAACTGCAAATCAAAGCACACTGATTTATGAAATCTGAAGGAGCAGCTTTCCAGGAATTTCTAGGTCTTCCAGCACAACTCTTATGTTCAACATCTGCTGGAGATTACCCATAGTATTGTGCCATAGGACATACAAATGCCTAGAGAAGTGTTCTCTCTAGGAATCTCTAGATCCTCTCATCTGTTCAAAATTGCCCATAGAGTGATACTGGAGGACCTAGAGATACCTAGAGAGAACACATTAATGAAATCCACAAAAGTCAAACCTGGAAACATGGAGGGCTAAATGTACTTCCATTTGAATGAATACATAGGCCTGTTACAGACTGCCAAAATAAAGCTGCTTTGGGTCTCTTTGGAGGTATGGTGTTTAAATGATGCATGGGTCCTATGAGTCCAGAGGTCGCGCCAAAGCCACACTCCATTCCTAAGCGCCAGAGTACAGCTTTGGTGCAGCTTCCGGATTCTTAGGATGCACGCATCATTTAAACAGCATACCTCCAAAGAGACCCGAAGCAGCTTTATTTTGGCAGTCTGTAACAGGCCATAGTCTTTGTGCACCAAGATCTTAATGACAGCACTGTGTGTGTGTGATTTATAATTTCAGGGAACAAAAGTAGCCCAGCTACTATTGTATTCTTTGTCATGAGTTTTTCAGAATCAGCACTGGTAGCACGTCTTGCTTTATTCATAGATTTGGAAGAAACCCCAAGGACCATCCAGTCCAACCCCTTCTGCCATGCAGGAACTCACAATCAAAGCAGCCCTGATAGATGGCCATCCAGCCTCTGTTTAATGATCTCCAAGGACGGAGACTCAAAGCCAGCTTCTTCCTCTGTTGAACATCTCTTACTGTCAGGATGGTCCTCCCAATGTGGAATTTCTTTTCCTGTAGCTTG
>NC_056526.1:94549930-94558119 GCF_019175285.1 Sceloporus undulatus
TTTAAATGATGCATGGGTCCTATGAGTCCAGAGGTCGCGCCAAAGCCACACTCCATTCCTAAGCGCCAGAGTACAGCTTTGGTGCAGCTTCCGGATTCTTAGGATGCACACATCATTTAAACAGCATACCTCCAAAGAGACCCGAAGCGGCTTTATTTTGGCAGTTTGTAACAGGCCATAGTCTTTGTGCACCAAGATCTTAATGACAGCACTGTGTGTGTGTGATTTATAATTTCAGGGAACAAAAGTAGCCCAGCTACTATTGTATTCTTTGTCATGAGTTTTTCAGAATCAGCACTGGTAGCACGTCTTGCTTTATTCATAGAATCATAGATTTGGAAGAAACCCCAAGGACCATCCAGTCCAACCCCTTCTGCCATGCAGGAACTCACAATCAAAGCAGCCCTGATAGATGGTCATCCAGCCTCTGTTTAAAGATCTCCAAGGACGGAGACTCAAAGCCAGCTTCTTCCTCTGTTGAACATCTCTTACTGTCAGGATGGTCCTCCCAATGTGGAATTTCTTTTCCTGTAGCTTGAATCTATTGTTCTGGGTCCTGTTCTCTGGAGCAGCAGAAAACAAGCTTGCTCCATCCTCAATGTGACATTCCTTCAAATATTTAAATAGGGCTATTATATCACCTCTTAGCCTTCTTCTCTCCAGGATAAACATACTCAGCTCCCTAAGTCTCTTCTCATATGGCTTCATGGTTTCCAGACCCTTCACCATTTTAGTCACCCTCCTTTGGACATGCTCCAGTTTCTCAACATCTTTTTTGAATTGTGGTGGCCAGAATTGGGCACAGTATTCCAGGTGGGGCCTGACCAAGGCAGAATAGAGTGGCACGATGCTGAGAAGATGGAGCTTGTCCAGAGGAGGACAAATAAAATTATGAAGGGTCTGGAAGGGCTATAAGGGATGTCATGAGGTCCATATTTAAATATTTGAAGGGATGTCATGTTAAGGACAGAGTAAGCTTGTTTTCTCCTGCTCCAGAGAAAAGGACACAGAGCAGTGGATTCAAACTACAGGAAAAGAGATTCCACCTCAACATTATGAAGACCTGTTTGACAGTAGAAGATGCTGTTGCCTTAGAAAGTGGTGGAGTCTCCTTCTTTGGAGGTTTTTAAACAGAGGCTGGATGGCCACCTGTCCCAGGGAAGCCTTGGATTGGATATTCCAGCATGACCAAAGCGGATTGGACTGTGTTCGGGATTGCTGCCAGCAATCTCTGACTTATGCTGATAATCAAGCCTGCAGCCATCACGTGTAGGCAAAAAAACCTTGTGGAGAAGCAGTCAAAGAGCAAGCAGAGGAAACAAGCCGGTGTCGGGGTTGCAGAAAGTCAAGTGTGCCGAAAGACGAGCCGAAGTCAGGAAGCCAGAAAGTAGCGCGGTCAAAACAGTCCGAGGTCACAATAGCCAAGAGATAACAAAGGTCCGGTCCGAGGTCAAGGTAGCAAGGTAACAAGATGTCTGGAGCTAGAGCAACAGCAATCACACCAAGGGCTCATGCAATAAACTCTAGCAACAAACTCAAGCCTCTCTCCCACTTAAATCAGAGAAGCTCTCCCTCGAGCCACCTGAGGCTGGTTTGCCGATTGTCTTTCTGCAATCCTCCTGGATCTGCGCCTGCAAGCACTCTCAGCCCTCTTGATAAGAAAGCACTTGCAGGCACGCCTCGTCTCCCGAATCACTACTAGGCTGTGGCACCATAGAAGGCCTTTCCTCAGCACTAGGACCTGGTTGGACCTCCTGCTCTGGGGCTGGGGAAGCACAGCTGGGACCTGGCAGAACAGAACTAACACCTGGCGTAGCCTCAATCAGCCCTTGCTCTGGAGGAGGCTCATCCTCCTCCTCATCCTCCGAGAGCTCATCTTGGCTGGCCATGACAGACTGCATGGCCCTTGGAGTCTTTTCCAAGTCTATAATTCTCTGATTCTACTTACAGATTCTGGAATAAAGTTCTTGCTGCTTGAAATACTGAAGGCTAGTTTACTGAAATGTGGGGGATAAGGGCATCTTAATAAATACCCCCTGTCTTTTGGGGTTACCATCCAAACATGGGGTCATTATGGATGGGATAGCAGGACATGACCTGCCAAATACACATACTCCAGAAATAGGAGCTAGTAATTATCCGTATATACTTGACTATAAGTCACCTCATATATAACTCGAGGGCAATTTTTGGGGCCAAAATTAGAGATTTTGCTATGGGCCAGAATGCATTCACTTAAAGTCGCTAGTTTGGCACAATTACGTGAATGCGCATTGTGTTCGAACTGGCTTCCCATAGCCCAAAAATAGCATGCCATTGCCCAAATTTGAGTGTGGCAGTCTATCATGCAATAACGGGAAACCACATGATTGCATTCAGACTGACTTTCCATTGCCCGAATTTGCATGTAGTGGGTTATCACGCAATAACGTTAAACCCCATGATTGTGTTCAGATTGCCATTGGATTATACTTCCAATTTCCTTTGCCTGATAAACTCTGATGACCTATGGATAAGTTGATGGTAAAATTTAGGGGCATGTAGCAAAGGATCTGAAGGATGCCAATGGCGGACAATCTAAAAAATATGTATAGAACAATAGGCAACAATATAAAATAAAATAGAATTGGTTAAAATAAGCAAACAATAGTTAAAAACATCAACATCAACTATCCAATAAAAAATCAGATAGATAATCACCCAGTGCCTGGAAACGCTTCCCTGAACAGGGTGGTCTTCAGCTCAGATTTAAACGTGGTCAAAGAAGTGGTGAGCCGTGTTTGTGGCGGAAGAAGGTTCCAGGAGTGAGGGGCAGCAAGTGAGAAGGGATGAATCCGGGATGAATCCAGGATGGGGAAGTGGAGATTCTAGGCTGGGATAGCAGACTAGATTGATGCTGCTTCTACAACTGTTATGATAGAAATACAAAGACAGTATAAGCCCAGTGGGTTGTAAATTTGCATAAATAAAATCTTAATTTTGGCCTAGCCTTTATATACTGATGGGTTTGCTTGCATTAGCCTCCAGGCATTCCTGACTGCAGTAGAGTCTTTTTAAAAAAGGATCCATAAAAACAGCAGAAGACAGCTTATAGTATGATAGATTGGTCCTTTGGGAAAAGGTGGGATATAAATAACAACATCAACATCAACAATTATTATTATTATTATTATTACTATTATTATGTGCTAACCACTGTAGTTACTGAACACTGTACTTATTACAACAGCAGCTCCGTGAGTCTTCAGAGGACTGGTGGAAAGGGAACAGTTGGTACCACAGATGAACTATAACCCCCACATACCCAATTCTACTTTATTACATTATGCCTCTAGCTCTTATAGAGGTTGATATGAGGCAAAAGTTGCTCCCACAATTTTGTCCCTTTGTTTGGTAAGCAGCTAGTATGCTCCTTCAATGGGGAATACTTCAAAGTAACGAATTAAGCCAGAGCAATGATGGACATACACTTCTCTCTCTAGAGAAGCATTTTCTGAACCTTGTTAAAGCCATTGTTTTGGTCTTCCGGGGACAGGAAATTATTGTTGTCCCCTTAAAATAGAATCAACTACAGCAACAATCTTCATACGTAGTGTAACTGTGAATGGGTAGTAACAGTGCATCTGCTTCCCCACTTCCAAATGGTAGGAAGCAGCAAAAATTTCCTATTTCAAATATTATTTTTCAATTGTGGGTGCTTTGCATCCTGAAATTATAAACATTATAAAAGTTGTCTTGCCAGTTTATGTAGACAAATTGAGTAATTATTATTACACACATTGCACATTGTGACTGTAAGACTGTGGGTGTGCCTACCTTGCAAAGTAGCCAACTGCCATTGTCTTTCCATTGTAGTGGAATGTAAGAGCACTCTATGAGAAAACTATGGTGTTTGGTAGAATTAACCAGTTTCCCCCAATGACAATTTTTTTTTTTAAGAAAGAGAATGAGACATATCACAGGATGCCAAAAAAGGTGGGCTGTATACTGAAAAGCCCTTATCTCCTCATCCATATCGTAACAGTTCTAATAGTCAATAGTTACCATATATTTTGGAAGGGGGAGATGATGATGACAATGGCAATGGCAATGATATTCTAACCCTGGCTACCCTGATCCTATGAAAAACAACAGAACATCCAGGAAATAGAGAGCAACAGGGTAATCTTATCTATGCATGTCTACTTGGGAGGTAGCTAAACTGAATTTAATGCAACACAGACATAAAATGCTAATAATATCATGATTTTTAAGTTTCTCTTGGGGTTTCGGAGACACACGGAAGAGGATGTTGCTAAGTGAAGTGGAGAGCAGAACAAAAAAGAATGAGAGAAAGGAGGGAGAAGGAAAAACTAGTCAAGGGATTACTTAAAAGGTCTATAAATGTCACTGTGATGTTAAGAAACAAAGTACAGTGTGTGTGTGTGTATAAAATCTACAGTCATTCCTCCATTTGTACGGACTTTGGATCCGTGTCCCTCACTTATTTGCAAGGGGCAAATGGAGGGACTTAAAATGGGGCACGTGCCTTTGGCGCACAGCCATTGGTGCTCGATTCCTGTTTTCATGGGGGGGGGGAGGTCTGGAACTGTATATATGTATGTATATGTAAGGAAAATTGGAACAGCATGTGTCAAATGCACAGACTACTTTCTTGTATCACTATGTAGCTTTATCCTGGAAAAATTCCTGTAGATGTCCATGCAATGCAACTGTCATTCAACACATGTAAGAAAGTGAGCTAAAACCCTGTAGATGGGTGAACTGATACAAAGAAACTGAATAGTGATATAATAATCCTGCTAGCTATATGGATAAGATTTTCAGTGTCTGTAAACTGAAAATCTGTAGCCAAACGTAACACATATTTTGGAAAACCTGATACCATTACAGGCTGACACTAAACACTGGAGGAAATCCTCATTCACAAACAAGAGTTACAGCCTGTATAAGCACTTGACTACAGGAAATCTGTCACAGGTCACAAATGCAGTTGGCCCTCCATTTTAGCAAGGATTCGTTCTGGACCCCCCTGAAAAAATGGAGGGTCACGCATAATCAAGCCTCATAGGCTTGAATAGGAAGCAAAGATGATCAAACTGAGACTGTCATATTTTGGCCATATTGTGAGAAGGCACAACTGTGAAAGTGATGGCTACCATCCCCGAATTCTTCACTGTGAGACTTAAACATGGGACTCTCTTAAGTGTCTTCTGCACTATAACTCTTTTTAGATGCTAGCTCTCTGGGTTTCAATTTTTCCCCCCAGCTTGGCACCTACAGTACTATTCTTTGACAGTCACACACCTGCTATCTGAGGGGTCCCAAACCTAAAAGACTTTACTCAATATTGGTAGTGTTTCTAACGTGTTTCTGAAATCCTATCAGACAGCTGCTTGTTGAAACAAAGTAATACATTTATTTACAAGTGAGGCTGAATAGTTCATTTCTTTCAGTAGATGGCGTTCACAATGAATACAGTGTATAAACACTTTATTAGTTGCATAGTTCAACATTTTCTTTAGCTTGGCTTTGTAATTATTTCTTTGTAGCTTTATATATGTTCCCTTTCAATCTAAGTTCCCACATAATCTTTATTAAACTTTCATATTGTATAACTCTTGTGGTTATCTGTGACTCCACTAGTCACCAAACACTATGTCTCCCGCAGGACACTGCAACAATGTAATTAAGGACACTCTTTGTCCCTTTCTTGGGTACCTAAAATCCTTTCTAACTGCCCTCATAGTAGCCAAACCTAGTCTCAATGGCTCTTCACCCATCAAGGCACGCCAAACATCAACAACTCCTTTTAAACCTGCTCATCACTCTTATATGCTCACTCCTAGGAGCAGTTCCCACCTTCTCCTGGCTTCGCTCCCATTGGCTAATGCCCAGGAAACAGTGATACATGCGCTGGTAACTTCACAACTTGACTTCTGCAATGCTCTCTACATGGGGCTACCCTTTTGCCTAGCCGGAAACTTCAATTAGTTCAAAACATGGCGGCCAGAGTAGTCACCGGGAAAGCTAGAGATGACCATATAACACCAATTTTAAAATCTCTTCACTGGCTGCCCATTCGTTTCTGGGCACAGTACAAGGTGTTGGTGATGACCTTTAAAGCCCTTCATGGCCTGGGTCCAACCTATTTGTGGGATCGCCTGCCTCCATATAATCCACCCTGCACACTTAAGTCCTCTGGGGAAAATTTACTGCAGCCAATAAAGACCAGGCTGTCTGTGGTTACCCAGAGGTAACCTTCGGCCACTCCCAAATTATGGAATGACCTGTTGGAAGAGATCCGAAACATTACCAATCTTGACAGCTTTAAAAAGGCTGTCAAGACGGATCTTTTCTAACAGGCCTTCCCTGAATAATCTACTTACTCACCTGCTGATATAGACCAGGGGTCGGCAACCTACGGCCTGTGGGACGGATCTGGCCTGGCGAGGCCTTGGGACCAGCCCCAGCCTGGTCCTGCCGCTGATTGCCGCCCCCGCCGCAGCTTCCGCGCTGCTCCGGGCGCCATTTTGAGTTCGGTCCCCCAGTTGTCTGAGGGACAGCAACCCGGCCCCCGGCTCAAAAAGGTTGCCTACCCCTGATATAAACCATCACACATAATTCCCCAAGACACTCATCACCCTGTCTCAGACTGTTTTAAAGATTTAAATGGTATTTTATTTATTATTGCTATGCAGGAATTATTATGATGTTGTTTTTGGAGGGAGGGGATAATGGGATTATTATTTTTTTTGTATTGTATGTATTTTATTACTCCTTTTGCTGTTCCTACAGAAAATACCTGCAGACCTGTACTGTGTCATTGGCTTTTGATTAAACAATGCAGTTCTCTAAGTGATTCCATGTCTTCCATGAAAAACAGAACAAAACCCTGCTTGTCAATGAAGGGCACCACCACACAAGCAAAAATAGAATAGAATGATAACTAAGAATTTACTATCTTAACACGATTCTCCAGATTAATTGCATGAGGTGACTGCCTCTGTCTGCCTAATATTAGGGCTGACTTTGAAAAACAAAACTGCTTATCAAAGCCCAACTGATCACTGTTCAAGGCCTTTAGCACAGTGGGGTACAAAGGTGTTCAAACATGATCTATTGTTAATGCATCAACAGTGAAAATTAGATTAATTATAAAGTTCAGTGATTCCTAAAAGAGCCTTTAGTGTACCTTGAAAATCAATCCATCATGTTGAATGCATCAGGGGATCCTCCAGAGCTCCAACCAATATTTAAGCAGCATCATAGTCCTGGAAGAAAGTGTGGGGGCACATTAAAATTTCTTGATCTCAGTTTAGGGCAGAGGTAGGAGTCATTTGTGAATCTGGTTGTGAGCATTTTAAAAAAGTTTTCAAATTAAAATTGCAAAAGTTGTGACCTTTTTTTTTTTTTTTGCTGTCATGCAGCTCAATTTCAACAGTGCATCACTGAATTTGGGTGCAAAGGGGCAACATGTAATCATGAGCTGCATGTTGGCTAATGCTGTTGTTTGGGAACCCAATTAAATCAGACAGTATGGCTTTCCCTTGGATGCTGATCCACAAGGCAAAGCAGGAGACCTTGCAGGTATCTAGATACAAATGTATATGTAGACTGGTCACTAATACACCCAGGACCAGCCACATAACACCAGTCCTTAAGGACCTTCACTGGCTGCCTATTTGCTTCCGGGCGCAATACAAGGTGTTGGTTATTACCTATAAAGCCCTAAATGGCTGGGCCCCAGGGTACTTGGAGGACCGCCTCTCTCCGTACAATCCGCCCCGCACACTCAGATCAACCGGGAAGCAATTGCTAAGAGTTCTGGAGGTCAGATTAGCTACGACCACCAGAAGGGCCTTTTCCATCTCGGCCCCCAACCTCTGGAACTTGCTTCCCGATGAGCTCCGCTCGGCCACCTCACTGGACCTATTTAAGAAGGGGTTAAAAACACACCTCTTCGAGCAGGCATACCCCTGACTCTTGACCTCTGACTCCCAATGTGCTCCCCTCCCTCATCAGCATTGTTGGGCTGGCATGAGATGGGGTTTTAATGTGGTTTTATTATGGTTTTATTGTTGTTTATGTATATGCTGTAAACCGCTTTCATTTTTAGAAAAGCGGTATATAAATAAAAACATTATTATTATTATTATTATTATTATTATTATTATTATTATTATTAT
>NC_056526.1:94558144-94569830 GCF_019175285.1 Sceloporus undulatus
GATAGATAATAGATAGATAGATAGATAGATAGATAATAGATAGATAAACAAAACTATGGGACCAAAACACACTGCAGTTGGTAACTGCTTTAACTGGCCAGGCTCAGTGCTATGAAATCTTGGGAATTGTTACTTATTGTGGCCCAGAACTCTCTGACAAAGAAAGCTAAATGTCCCTGGAATGGCACCATCCTACCGAATTCTGGGATTTGTAGTTTTGGTGAGGCACGGGCAACCTTTGGCAGAGAGGTTAAAGACCTTCTAAGCCCAGATTCCATAGGATGGAGCTACAGCACTTTAAATGGTGTCATGTGCAATTATTTCTACGTTAGATGCATCCGAAATCCCACATTGAAAAAGGCTTTGAAGACTACTGATTTTCAAAAAAACCTTTTCTCTGAGTTAAGAAAATTGCTAAAATCTAATTGTTCCATCAAGAAGAGAATAGTGAAGAATTACATCCCTGTACCAACCCTGAAAATAATTAAGACAGTATCTAGTATAGAATTAAGTGGCCTATGCCTTGTTATTAGTTAAATGAGTCCATCATGTCTACTGTGCATTGGACAAAACCTTAAGAATGAAAGTTTCCATGTCGTGCGAATTCCAAAATTTAAACAAGCGCCATTATTAAGGTATACAATAAAATTGCATGTAATTCTTTTGCACAGAAAACAGATTCTCCAGAGGAAAAGATTGGGTATTGCACAAAAATAATATATTTACAGAAATATATGTTCTCTGCAGAAAGCTCTTTCCTGTTCAAACAAATGCTGTGGTGTGTGTGTGGTGTGTGTGTGTGTGTGTGTAAAACGAACACATGTGAAGTTTTCACAGAGTGAGTCCCAAAGTGCCAGGGTGCTCACTAGGATTCTTCTCATCAGAATTTTTTGACACAATAAAAAAACAGCACACCATGTTTTTCAACATAGTTTCACATATTCTCTCCATCTCTAATTGGTGTTTCCTGCATCACTGCTTCTCCGCAGTTAATTCATTTATATATCTTGTCAGTCCCAAATATGAAGCAGCTTTCACTTTAGTTTCTTAGTCTCCTCACACCTGCTAATTCCACAACAATTATTCCTAGGACCAAAAGGACTTCTCGAAGAGATGTAAGGCCAGATTGATTCACGAAATCGTGGGCGGCTCACAACATGTGGTATTTGCCCCTTGATTTTTTTCATCACTTGATTCCAGGCAGACATAATGTGTAATTAATTCAAAGCATTTGGTTTGATGTGACACAGGGTGATACAAACATTTCTCTGGTGCACAAGAAAAAGAGAATTTATTTTCTTCTTCTACCAGGTAACTTTGGCTTGCCCTCATCTTCACACTATTTACATGCCTCTTGCCTCTAATGCCAGTGCGACTCTTTTTGCTCTTTGGCTCTCTACTCAGGCTTCAGGCAGTTGTAGCATTTCTAGTTCATTTTTTATTTTTTCAGCTCCTTACAATCTTATCCCCAAACCTGAAACTGTTAGTGAATATGGTAACATGCTGCCTTAATCACTGCTCTAAAAGTTTGCTATTTTACTGTAGGGTGGATATCATGTTAGCTAGTCCTGAGATATATATAACATACATACATACAACATGATTACAATTCATCCTCTGTACCAATGGATTCTTACCCACAGATTCAAGTACCACAGCTTGAAAATACTTTTTAAGATATCAATTCCAAAAAGCAAACCTTGATTTGCCATTTTATATAAGGGACACCACTTTATTATGCCATTGTAAATAATGGGACATGAACATGCATGGATTTGTTTGTCAACGGAGAGGTGCTGCAACCAAACTCCATTGAATGCCATGAGCCCACGTACTTATTTCTGAAAAGCTTACAAATATGAAAATAGCCCAAACTTCCCACTGAACCTTAAAAAAAACCCAACATTAATCATATACACAAAATAGCTCATAATGTATTTGAGCTGAAATCTCAAAACATAAATGCATCATTATCACACACAGAGAGATGCAATAATATGTTACAGGTATAGTTGGCTCCTTGTTACATGCTGCTTCAATATCTGGGTAATCCAGTTTTATATTTCTTATTTTACAATGAAGAAAGCTACCCTTTAGGAAAAAAAAGAGAGAAATTGAAAAATTGCCTGGGAAGGAAGAGGGAGGGGGGTTATGACTCCACAGGTGCTCCACGGTTGATGCGTCTTCCGAACAAGCATAATTTGGAGTTTCTCCCAAGCTGAAGCCTGCAAAGAAGGCAAGAGACTTCATCATGCACCAGGTTTATGGTCCGGTGCATTCAAGTCTGGCAATGCTTTTTCAGAGGCAACTGGTTCAGTCAATACAAAGGACATTGAAAACAGGCTTCTGCATTATCTCAGAATTTCAGCTATCCTCACATAAATTAAACCGTGTGCCCCGAACACGAAGCCATGGCTGATCCATAAACAATATTTGGTCCAGGTTGTTTCATTCCACATCCCTCCGTTCTTCCCTTTGCTCAAAATGTGGTCACCGTGGTTCTTCAGCTGACCACAGTAACTATGATGTCTTCACCACTCGTGACTTACTCTGTGATTTTTCATTCACACTCCTTGATGTCAGAATCTCCAAGTAACACACATGGATACATTTGTGAATTAGCCTGACTGCTGCTATTGAGAGTATTTTCTTCAAGTCCACCAAAATGAAAAATGAAAATGTGACGTGAGGTTTCATGAAGCTTAGAAATCGGAGTCACTTGCCATGCGAATACACTATTAATTTTTAGATTGCATTTCTGCCTTATTATGATCAGATTTATAGAACCTGTCATGTGTCATTGTCCCTATTAAAGCGCTGGAACAGCAAATAATTAAAAGAAATAATAATGGAAAAAATAAAAACACCTTGCTAATACAAGGATGTTTATAAGAATGAGAATCCCAAGGAGGTTGAAGAAATGTGTATCTGTGTTCTAATCACCCACAAAGCACTCAATTAATTTTTAGCAGCAAAAAAGAGGGTGAGATTTGATATATTTTGTATTTTGGTCAAACAGAAACTATCCTTTCTCTCTCTTCTAGATTACTAGCGACTCCCAGTGGTGAGATTTAAAAATCACATAGGACCAACAGAATAGAAAAACTATTTTGTAACTGCAGCTAGACAGTTACAGAAAGTGACAGCTGAGCTGTGTCAAAGCGCTTCTGCATTTTAAATTATTATTATTAATAATATTTTAAATACATTAAACTTCCATGCTACCTTTTTAGTGGCAAGATAGCTGACAGACAAACAGCTTTGCTGGAGACAGCTAGGCTTTAGGTGTACAGGCAACAAATGTACATCATGCACCCACTTCACATTAATGCTGAATGTGTAAACCCCAAGATGGGGCAATTTAGTTTACAGTTTACATTCAATGTACAGTGTACAGTGTACATGGATAAAAGTATGTGGGGCAAGATATAATGATGATAACATCTGTGTGAATTGCCGCCTTTAAATCATGCGTTCATATCAAACGTGAACGAAAATTTATAAATTATTTTTAAAGCATATGACCTAGAATATGACCTAATTTATATTTCTGAGCCTGGACCCAAGAAATATACAGCTTTAAAGATTGAAATATTACTATGAGTGATCATGTAAACAGACCAACAGCCAGTGGAGCTGACTGAGTAGCAACAGGAAAAGTTCAATCCAAACTGTATTGATCAGTAGTGCTGCCGCAATATTCTCTAGACCAAGTAAAGTTCTCAAGCACTCTTCAGAGGCTAAGTGGTTGACTCTGAAGGTTACAACAGTGAAGATAATAAGAGCCATGCTACCTCTGTCCATGATGTAGCAGAAGGCAGTTATGCAATTTGATTTGGGGTTAAGGAGGGAGGGGGATTGTGGGATTTTATCCTGTTGTACTATATGGATTTTACTGATGTAAACCACCTCGATCTTGTTGGAAAGGCGGGATAAAAATAATAATAATTATCATTATCATCATCATCATCTGAGATCTATTTCACGTGACATTTGCCTTTCATTTCCCTTTCTTTCCTCTCCATTATCTAATTTTAAATGGTAAAACATATGAGACTCAGCCCAGTCCCACCCCAATTTGGTTATGTTTTAGAACATTTTTGTACATCTATTATGCTATTTATATAATAAAAGTAATTTGGGATGGGATCTGGATAAGTAACAAATCTGGGAAATAGATTTGGGGATAATCTGAGAGTGTTCTTGTGGCAGAATTTGAGGGGCTAATGAACTTGGGGAGAAAAGATTTGGAAATGGAGAAGTTTGGGGCATGATATTGTTGGCAAAGGAATTTGGAGAAACTTTTTGAGGAATGATCTTTTTTTACAATAGTTTACATGTGATGTAAACTATTGCATTTTTTGGCTTGTTTTCTGTGACAGTGGTACTGTGAGCAGAAAAACACGGGCACAGATGTGGGATTGTTTTTCTGTTGTTGAAAGAGACTTTCCCAGCTTGCTTGCTTGCTTTTGTTTTTGTTGTTGTTGATGATGATGATCCAGTATGGAATGTGCCTACCTATATGCCATTTCTGGCTTCCGGTTGCAACGCCGAGACGAGCGGAGGCGGATCGTCCTTGCTCCGCTAGTTTCTTGGATCACTATGTCAGCTTTATCCTGGAAAAATTCCTGTAGACTGTCCATTCGGCAGATGCAACTGTCCTTCAACACACATGTTGTAAGAACGTTGAGCTAAAGAGACCTTGTTAGAGGGGAGTGAACTCACAAAGAACACTGCAATCGTGCGATAAATAATCCTGTCTACGCTCTATAGGGATAAAGAGCTTTTCAAGTGTCTGTAAACTGAAAATCTGTAGCCAAACGAACACATATTTTAGAAAACCTGATACCATTACAGGCTGACGACTAAACACTGGAGAAATCCTCATTCACAAACAAGAGTTACAGCCTGTTAAGCTTGACTACAGGAAATCTGTCACAGGTCACAAATGCAGTTGGCCCCTCCATTTAGCAGGATTCGTCTGGACCCCCCTGAAAAATGGAGGTCACGCGTAATCAAGCCTCATAGCTTGATAGGGAAGCAAAAGATGATCAAACTGAGACTGTCCATATTTGGGCCATATTGTGAGAAGGCACAACTGTGAATGGTGAAGGCTCCCATCCCGAATTCTTCATGTGAGACTTAAACATGGGACTCCTTAAGTGTCTCTGCACTAAACCTTTTTAATGCTAGCTCTCTGGGTTTCAATTTCCCCCCCAGCTTGGCCACTACTATTCTTTGACAGTCCACACACCTGCTTATCGAGGGGTCACAAACCTAAAAGACTTTACTCAATATTGGTAGGTTTTCTCTAACGTGTTTCGAAATCTAATCAGACAGCTGCTTGTTGAAAAAAGTAATACATTTATTTACAAGTGAGGCTGAATAGTTCATTTTCAGCTTTCAGTAGATGGCTTTCACAATGAATACAGTGTAATAAACACTTTATTAGTTGCATAGTTCAACTTTTTCTTTAGCTTGGCTTTGTAATTATTTCTTTGTAGCTTTATATTGTTCCTTTCATCTAAGTTCCCACATAAGCTTTATTAAACTTTCATATTGTATAAACTCGTGGGGTTATCTGTGACTCCACTAGTCCACCAAACACTATGTCCCCGCAGGACACAACTGCAACAATTGTAATTAGGACACTCTTTGTCCCTTCTTGGGTACCTAAAATCCTTCTAACTGCCCCATAGTAGCCAAACCTAGTCTCAATGGCGCTTCACTCCAACCACAAGGCGCAGCCAACATCAACAACTCCTTTTAAAACCCTGCTCATCACTCTTATATGCTCACTCACTAGGAGCAGTTCCCACCTCCCTGGCTTCGCTCCCATTGGCTAATCCCAGGAAACAGTGAGACATGCGCTGGTAACTTCACAACTGACTTCTGCAATGCTCTCTACATGGAGCTACCCGTTTGCATGACAAACTTCAATTGTTCAAACATGCGGCCAGATGTCACCGGGAAAGCTAGAGATGACCATATAACACCAATTTTAAAATCTCTTCACTGGCTGCCATTCGTTTCTGGGCACAGTACAGGTTGTGGTGTTGGACCTTTAAGCCCTTCATGCCTGGGATCCAACCTATTTGTGGATCGCCTGCCTCCATATAATCCCCCTGCACACTTAAGTCTCTGGGGAAATTTAACTGCAGCCAATAAAGACCAGGCTTTGCTGTGGTTACCCAGAGGTAATTCGGCCACTCCCAAATTTGTGAATGACCTGTTGGGAAGAGATCCGAAACATTACCAATCTTGACAGCTTTAAAAAGGCTGTCAAGACGGATCTTTTCTAACAGGCCTTCCCGGAATAATCTACTTACCACCTGCTGAATAGACCAGGGGTCGGCAACCTACGGCCTGTGGGACGGATCTGGCTGGCGAGGCCTTGGGACAGCCTCAGCCTGGTCCTGGCCGCTGATTGCCCGCTGCCCTTGCCGCCACCCGCCGCAGCTTCCGCGCTGCTCGGGGCGCCATTTTGATTCGGCCCCCCAGTGTCTGAGGACAGACAACCGCCCCCGGCCAAAAAGGTTGTCCTCCCCTGATATAACCATCACACATAATTCCACAGACACTCATTATCCCTGTCTCAGACTGTTGTTTTAAAGAGTAATATGGGATTTATTTATTATTGCATGCAGATTATGATGAGTTTTTTTGGAGGGAGGGGATAATGGGATTATTTTTTTTTTTTGTATTGTATGATTTTTATTACCCTTTTGCTGTTCCTACAGAAAGTACCTGCAAGCCTGTACTGTGTCATTGGCTTTTTGATACAAGGCAGTTTCTGCTAAGTGAGTCCGATTCTTCCATGAAAAACAGAACAAAAACCCGGCTTGTCAATGAAGGGCAACCAACACAGCAAAAATGAAATAAATGAATACTAAGAATTACTATCTAACAACAGATTCCCAGATTAATTGCATGAGGTGACTGGCCTCTGTCTCCTAATGATTAGGCGGACTTTGAAAAACAAACTGCTTATCAAAGCCAACTGATCACTGTCAAGGCCTTTGCACAGTGGGGTCAAAGGTGTTCAAACATGACTATTGTTAATGCATCAACAGTGAAAATGAGATTAATTATGAAAGTTTCAAGTGATTCCGAAAAGAGCCTTTAGTGTACCTTGAAAATCAATCCATCATGTTGAATGCATCAGGGATCCGCCAGAGCTCCAACCAATATTTAGCAGCATCATAGTCCTGGAAGAAAGTGGGGGGGCACATTAAATTTCTTGATCTCAGTTTAGGGCAGAGGTAGGAGTCATTGTGTAATCTGGTTGTGAGCATTTTTAAAAAGTTTTCAAATTAAAATTGCAAAAGTTGTGACCGTTTTTTTTTGCTGGCATGCAGCCATTTCAACAGTGAATCACGTGAATTTTGGTGCAAAGGGGCAACATGTAATCATGAGCTGCAGTGTTGCTAATGCTGTTGTGTTGGGAACCAATTAAATCAGACAGTAGGGCTTTCCTTGGATGCTGATCCACAAGGCAAAGCAGGAGACCTTGCGGTATCTAGATACAAATGTATATGTAGACTGGTCACTAATACACCCAGGGCCAGCCACATAACCCAGTCCTAAGACCTTCACTGGCTGCCTATTTGCTTCCTCCGGGCGCAATACAAGGTGTTTGTTATGACCTATAAAGCCCAAATGGCTGGGCCCCAGGTACTTGGAGGACCCGCCTCTCCGTACCATCCGCCCCGCACACTCAGATCAACCGGGGAAGCAATTGCTAAGAGTTCTGGAGGTCAGATTAGCTACGACCACAGAAGGGCCTTTCCATCTCGCGCCAACCCTGGAAACTTGCTTCCATGAAGCTCCGCTCGGCCACCTCACTGGACCTATTTAAGAAGGGTTAAAAACACACCTTCGAGCAGGCATACCCCTGACTCTTGACCTCTGACTCCAATGTGCTCCCCTCCCTCATCAGCATTGTTGGGCTGGCATGAGATGGGGTTTTAATGTGGTTTTATTATGGTTTTATTTTGTTTTATGTATATGCTGTAAACCGCTTTCATTTGTTTAGAAAGAGCGGTATATAAATAAAAACATTATTATTATTATATATTATATTATATTATTATTTTATTATTATATCCATGTACACTGTACACTGTACATTGAATGTAAACTGTAAACGAAATTGCCCCATCGTGGGTTTACACATTCACATTAATGTGAAAGAGGGTGCATGATGTACATTTGTTGCCTGTACACCTAAAGCCTAGCTGTCTCCAAGAAAAGCGTGTTTGCTGTCAGCTATCTTGCCACTAAAAAGGAGCAGGGAAAGTTTAATGTATTAAAAATATATTAATAATAATAATTGTAAAATGCAGAAGCTGCACTTCTGTAACTGCCTAGCTGCAGTTACAAATTAAGTTACTGTATTTCTATTCTGTTGGTCCATGTGATTTTTAAATCTCACCAACTGGGAGTCGCTAGTATCTAAGAAGAGAAGAAAGGATAGTTTCTGTTTGACCAAAATACAAAATACAGTATATCAAATCTACACCTCGTTTTTGGCTGCTAAAATTAATTGAAGGGCTTTGTGGGTGATTAGCAAACAGATAACAATTCTTCTCAACCTCCTTGGGATTCTCATTCTTATAAACATGCTTGTATTAGCAGGTGTTTTTATTTTTTCCATATTATTTCGTTTAATTATTTGCTGTTCCAGCGCTTTAATAGGGACATGACGACAATGACAGGTTTCTATAAATCTGATCATAATAAGGCAGAAATGCAATCTAAACATAATTAATAGTGTATCGCAATGGCTAAGTGACTCCGATTTCTAAGCTTCATGAAACCTCAGTCACATTTTTCATTTTTCATTTTTGGTGGACTTGAAGAAAATACTCTCAATGAGCAACCAGTCAAGGCTAATTCACAAATGTATCCAGTGTGTTACTGTGGAGATCTGACATCAAGGAGTGTGAATGAAAAATCACAGAGTAAGTCACAGAGTGTGTGAAGACAATACATAGTTACTGTGGTCAAGCTGAAGAACCACGGTGACCAATTTGACAAAGGGAAAGAACGGAGGGATGTGAAATGAAAAAACCTGGACCAAATATTGTTTATGGATCCAGCCATGGCATTCGTGTTCAGGGGCAACAGGTTTAATTATGTGAAGGATAGCTGAAATTCTGAGATAAGCAGAAGCCTGTTTCGATGTCCTGTGAATGGACTGAACAAGTTGCCTCTGAAAAGCATGCAAGACTTGAATGCAACCGGACCCAATAAACCTGGTGCAGTGATGAAGTCTCTTGCCTTCTTTGCAAGGCTTCAGCTTGGGAGAAACTCCAAATACTGCTTGCTTCGGAAAGACGCATCAACCGTGGAGCACCTTGTGGAGTCATAACCCCACTCCCTCTTCCTCCCAGGCAATTTTTCAATTTCCTCTCTTTTTTTCCTAAAGGGTAGCTTTCTTCATAAGGTAAATAAGAATTAAAACTGGATTACCCAGAATATTGAAGCAGCATGTACAAGGAGCAACTAACCTGTAACATATATTGCATCTCCTGTGTGTGTGATAAGGATGCATTTAATGTTTTGAGATTTCAGCTCAAATACATATGGCTATTTTGTGTATAATGATTAATGTTGGGTTTTTTTTTTAAGTTCAGGTGGGAAGTTTGGGCTATTTTCATATTTTAAGCTTTTCAGAAATAAGTACAGTGGGCTCATGGCATTCAATGGAGTTTGGTTGCAGCACCTCTCCGTTGAACACAAAATCCATGCATGTTCATGTCCCATATTTACAATGGCATAATAAAGTTGTGTCCCTTATATAAATGGCAAAATCAAGGTTTGCTTTTGAATGATATCTTTTAAAAAGTATTTTCAAGCTGCGGATCTGATCTGTGGATAAAGAATCCATTGGTAGAGAGGGATGATTGTAATATTATGTATGTATGTATCTATGTAGTATGTATGTAATCAGTAGATATATACTTCAGACGACTAAAATGATATCCACCATCACAAGTAAAAATAGCATAACATTTTAGAGCAGTGATTAAGGCAAGTTTAGCCATATTCACTAACAGTTTCAGGTTTGGGGATAAGATGTAAGGAGCGAAAAAAAAATAAAATGAACTAGAAAATGCTGACAACCTGCCTGAAGCATGAGTAGAGAGCCAAAGAGCAAAAAGAGATTCGCACTGGCATTAGAGGCAAGAGGCATGTAAATAGCGTGAAGATGAGGGCAAGCCAAAGTTACCTGGTAGAAGAAGAAAATAACTTCTTCTTGTCTCTGTGCACCAGAGAAAATGTTTGTATCACCCTGTGTCACATCAAACCAAATGCTTTGAATTAATTCACACATTAGTCTGCCTGGAATCAAGTGATGAAAAAAATCAAGGGGCAAATAACCATGTATGTGAGCCGCCCACAGATTTCGTGAATCAATCTGGCCTTACATCTCTGCGAGAAGTCCTTTTGGTCCTTAGGAATATGTTTGTGAATGAGCAGGTGTGAGGAGAACTAAGAGAACCTAAAGTGAAAGCCGCTTTCATTTTGGAGGACTGACAAGATATATAAATGAATTAACTGCGGAGAAGCAGTGATGCAGGAAACACCAATTAGAGATGGAGATATATGTGAACTATGGTTGAAAAACATGGTGCTGTTTTTTTATTGTGCAAAAAATTCTGATGAGAAGAATCCTAGTGAGAACCCTGGCACTTTGGGACTCACTCGTGAAAACTTCACATGTGTTCGTTTACACACACACACACACACACACACACCACACACACACACACACATTTTGTTGAACAGGAACAGAGCATTGCTGAGAGAACATAATATTACAATGTAAATATATTATTTTTGTGGCAAAATACCCAATGCGTGTCCTCTGGAGAGAATGCTGTTTTCTGTGCAAAAGAATACATGCAAATTTATATGATACATCAATTAATGGGCGCTTTGTAAAATTTTGGATTCGACTGACATGGAAACTTTCATTCTTAAAGGTTTTGTCCATGCACAGTTAGACAATGGACTCATTTAACTAATAAACAAGGCAATAGGCACACTTAATTCATACTAGATACTGTCTAAATTATTTTCAGGTGTTTGGTACAGGGATGTAATTCTTCACTAATTCTCTTCTTGATGGAAGCAATGAACGATTTAGCAATTTTCTAACCAGAGAAAAGGTTTTTTGAAAATCAGGTAGTCTTCAAAGCCTGTTTTCAATGTGGGATTTTCGGATGCAATAACTGAAGAAATAATGCACATGCAACCATTTAAAGTGCTGTAGCTCCATCTCGGGAACTCTGGGCTTAGAAGGTCTTTAACCTTCTCTGCCAAAGAGTGCCAGTGCTCACAAAACTACAATCCCGAATTCGGTAGGATGGTGCCATTCCAGGAGACATTTAGCTTTCTTTGTCAGAGAGTTCTGGTGCCACAATAAGTAACAATTCCAAGATTTCATAGCACTGAGCCATGGCCAGTTAAAGCAGTACACAACTGCAGTGTGTTTGGTCCAATTTTTTATTATTATCTACTATTCTATCTATCTATCTATCTATCTACTATCTATCATCTAAACAGTGTGGAGCTTGAATGAGAAAGGAAGTTGCTGTGGTGTTTTGCTTTTGCTCAAACTAACCTATCTTGTCAATGATTTCCAGAATGCAGGCCATCTAAGTACAATGAGACTCAC
>NC_056526.1:94569855-94671241 GCF_019175285.1 Sceloporus undulatus
ACTCACTCATAAATAAGGCCAAGACTACTGCCACATATCCCCCCCCCTCTTTTATGGAGTGAGAATTGTGCTGATCTCCAGACTTTGGAATGCAACTCCCAGCATCTAGCCAGCATAGCCAAGGGTGAGGGACACTGAGTTGCAGTACAATTGTGAAGTGGCACACAATTCCTGCTTTTGCAGTAGGGCTTAAAATTGCTGGGTTGGTTAAAAAAAAAAGACTCAGGATTCAGATCTTGTATCTGCTGTCCATTTCTAATGGTGGGCAAAAGCAAGAACCCTTGTGCAATGTACATTTCTCTGCTAAATTAAATGACCTCTGGCCTCTTGGTGAGAACATGCCCAGGTTTCTTGCTGCCAAGGTTTAAAATCTCCTTCACGCACAATTTTTTCTTGACCCTTGAGATTCTGTAGAGCTTATGAAAAAATACTTTTCTTAGAAAAAGATTTCTAATTCCCACCTGGCACCTTCCGCATGTATATTCTGTTAAGTAACACTTAATATCAGTCATAGATACCTATAGGACTATAAACATTCAATGAGGTGGGAATTAATACCTACAGTTGCCATATTTCAGGCCCTCAAACCTGGGCATCTGATTTATCTATTATGATCATATACATATATGAATTTGCATTCTAATTAAGTACATTCAACATATTACTCATTGCATTTTCCCTACCATAATGTTTCAAATGAACCAAGTTTTAATAATAGTCAGTTTCTCAGAGAACTACCAGAAACTAACATTCCAAGTGCTGTACTTGAAAAAGATACGTTCAAATCCCTGCTTGGTAATGGAATACTGTAGTTTATATTTTGCAGAAGTTGGTTTTGTTTTTGTCTGTTTCCAAAGCATGTCTATTCACTTCTCTGCTTATATATTTTATATTTCCTGAAAGACATTATTTTATCTGTAGAGGAAAAAGTGCAAGTACACCCACAGGCTAAACTTTACAATTTTTTGAAAATTACATTTCTTTCTAAAAATTGAAAAGCAAAACACAATAGGACTGTGGTTCAGAAACTCCAGTTCCTATTGGTCTAACCTGTTGGGACTCTTGCCTCTTCCCAGAAGCCCTGTCTTGAAATGAGAGGGTAGCAGAAGCACTACACAGTTTACTATATGGCAAGTTTATGGCTCATGATGGAACAGCACAGCACAGCGTCTCCCAGAATGGTGACAAGGGTATCTTCTTCTTCCCAGGGTCTGGGCACCTTGGCACAGGTTTGGAAAGTGAGTGGGAAATGTCAGCTAATGAAACCGCTGGGAGAGATCATCCGGAGACACGGGGCGCGGTGTTATCAGTACGCTGATGACACCCAAATACTGTATGTTTCTCTGTGTCTCCGACTGATGCAGTGACCAGGGATGGCATTTCTCCTCTTGATGCCTGCCTAGATTCGGTAATGGGCTGGATGAGGGAAAACAGACTCAGTTTGAATCCAGAGAAAACGGAAGTGCTCGTGATAGGTTCCCCCGGTCCAGGATTGGAGGTTTGTCCACCTGTATTGAATGGGGTCACGCTCCCCTTGAAGGACTTTGTTCGCAGCTTGGGGGTGCTCTTGGACTCGTTGCTCCACCTTACATCTCAGGTGGATGCGACGGTCCGGAGCACCTGCTATCAGCTTCGGTTGATATGCCAGCTGCGACCCTTCCTGGGCCGGAAGGACCTTGAAACGGTGGTACATGCTCTGGTAACCCCTCGTTTGGATTTCTGTAATGCGCTCTACATGGGGCAACCCTTGTACCATACTCGGAAGCTACAGTTGGTTCAAAATATGGCAGCTAGGTTGGTCACTGGATCGTCCAGGGCCACCCACATAACACCAGTATTAAAAGATCTACATTGGCTGCCTATTTGCTTCTGAGTGCAATACAAGGTGTTGGTTATTACCTATAAAACCCTAAATGGCTTGGGTCCAGGGTACTTGGAGAACCGCCTCTCCCCATATAATCCGCCCCGCACACTCAGATCGGCCGGGAAGCATTTGCTGAGAGTTCCAGACTCGAAATATACCAAAACATCACGTAGGGCCTTTACCATCTCGGCCCCTCAGCTCTGGAACTCGCTTCCCGGTGAGCTCCGCTCGGCCACCTCCCTTGATCGGTTCAGGAAGGAGTTAAAAACCTTCCTGTTCCAACAAGCTTTTCCCTAATTGTTCCCTTGTTAGTCTCCCCTCTTTTCCCCTCACTGTTACTGTTGTTGTACATCCTAAGCTAGCTGGATATTGTTATATTGTTGATTGCATTGATTGTATTTGGTGATTGTTATTTTAATGTATATTTACTGTATTTTTATCTTGTAATGGCATTTCTTGTAACCCGCCTTGATCTGAGGAAAGGCGGGCTATAAATAAATATATTATTATTATTATTATTATTATTATTATTATTATTATTATTATTGAGTATGTTCAAACCTGGGGTTGGGACTCACTGGTTGGTGAACACAGCCAGAGTGACCTGAACGTAGGTTTCACTCTGGCCAGGTGTGGGGGATATATATTTCTGCTCTTTGGTGCTCAACAGTCAGTTGTTCCTGTGAGTTAGGTCCCTCTCACCCTCCTTTTACAATGGGAATTGTTGTGTGGAATGAATGTTTTGTGTAATGTTAATATGGACCCTGTACAGATGGGCCCAAATAAAGCTGCTTTGGGTCACTTTGGAGGTATGCTGTTTAAATGATGCATGCGTCCTAAGAGTCAGCATTCTAAATCAGTTCTGGCTGTATGGTCATTACAGGAATATTACCACTGAGGGCTAAGTGTTTTTGCAAGGAGATGTCAAAAAATTGTAATAGCTGAGGTGATGGGTTTCTTTAAACATTCATTGAATTAAATAAAATAATGATAATTGGGAAATTCATTAGGTCCTAACCATCCTGCCTTTTCATTTACATGCTTAATTTGTTGACCAAATGCATATGTGTGGATTTGACCTGTAGTTCGTGGCTTCTTGACTCATATTTTCTTCAGTGATCTGTTGCTCTGTCTTACAGGATCACATGAGTGTCTCAGTGTTAATGCTGAGTGGGGATTGCTGTATATACTCATGTATAAGTCTAGAAATCTTACTCAAAACATCAGCCCAAAAAATCTGGGTTGACCCCTCCACGGATCAATGTAATTACTGTATCTTAACTATTATCAAAAAAGAAACCATCCCCTTTCTTTGAGTGGTGAAAAAGGTGAGATCTTAATCCTTCTCGGGATAACCTAAAAGAAGCACTGACCTTCTCTACTCTCTCCATCATGGTGCCACTTCTGGCCTTTTTGAATGCCTGGGTGGGAGAATGGTAGTGGTGGAAGCTCAAAGGAGCACTGAAAGAGTAGAGGTGGTGGTGATTCTTTTAGGTTCTAACCGGATGGATTAAGATCTGGCCTTTCACCACACTACTATGAGAAAGAGATGGTTCCTCTTTCTTTCTTTTTTTGTTGCTAAGAATTAATACTGTACCTTAATTCTTGCCTTTGCATCCTTTTTTGACATGCACATGTCTTCTTAGCCCCATCTGTGCCTGGTTGCCTTCCCAACATCTCACACAGCCATCATTCACTATAGTTCTCTTCACATCCATCAAACCTTTAGGGTGAGCACAAGCAGTTTTGCCTACTGGAATTCTGTAAGTACTTTGGCACCATTTTTCTTCCTTTACATCCTTGGTTACATGACCTTAAATTTTAAAGTCATCCTGGCTTCCAGGGAGAGTTTGGGCTTGATCTGCTCTAGAACCTAGCTCCCAATGGTACCACTCCATTTAAAAAACAAAACAAAACCATATTATTTATGTTTTATAGTTAAAATTCATGTTCAACCCAAGTATAAGTTTTCACTGCTAATGAAATTAGGCTGTGGCCTCCCCGTCTCAAAAATAATTTTGGATAATCGTTTTTGCAAAAGCCTCTTGACCTGGTAGTGTGTAGAGACTGTACATTCACTTACAGATTACCAAGCAAATAGCTATTTGCAGTTTTGATCCAACTGATATGTACCTTTGGCGCAGTTTAAAACAAAAAGATAGAACATATCCTATTCTTGCAGACTACAATATCCACTAAAATACAACAAAGTAAAAGTAACCTTGTAGGTAACCTTTACTCTTGGACTTGGGCCAAAATGTAAGGTAAATTTAGAGGTGCTCTCTCACATGGGTAAATATGTCTTTTTTAAAACACAGCTTTATTGTCATCTAAGTATTGTGCCTTTACTGTGGTTTGCTTTGTGAATGGTCATTGAACGGTAAATATGTGCTTAGTTTTCAAGTTTGATAGCGGAAACACACATCTCTAAGGAAGTCCTGTTGTTGTCCATGAAAAGTACTATTCTGCCACTGAGTAACATCCTGCCTCTGCTCAATGGAGGTGTCCACTATAACATTTATTGATTCTTTAACTCATTGTCAGTCATTGTCAAAAGAAATTGTTGAGAGCTTGATGCTGCTGGAATATCTAGGCAATGATGAATCTGACTGTGCTGTCATAACTTTTAACTTCATAAAGCAGGCCAGAAATATTTTCACAATCAGGGCTAGCTATGTGTTTAGCAATGCAGCAGAAGCAAAAATAAGAAATAAGACGTAAAAATTCATTCCTTAATGGAATGGACAGCCTTTGGTTTTTCTAAGTCCTGCTTTCCCAAGGATGCAAGAGTATGAGCTTGCCGTTGTATTTGTGTCCAGAAATCTCTATAGCCTGTTTTCCATTAATTTGATCTCTCCACTGTTCCACTCTGAGCCCTGTTTCTCCACAGGGTTTCTTTTTGGTTTCACAGAGGTAGCTGCACTGTGTGTGTTTTCTGTATGGAAATGTGCCCTTAAACTTATTAGCAATTGCTACACAGACTTAGGAGACATTAAAAATAGTAATATAATTTTTCATTAAAAATTCCTCTTTTTTCCTATTTCTTGTTGTTAATTGCCTTCAAGTTGACGTCAGCGCATGGTGAGTAGATGAGACAACTGCAAGACCCCCTGTCCTCAACCTCTCTGCTCAGGGCCTGCAGACCTATGCCTGTATCTTCCCTGATTGAGTCTACCCATTTATCCATCTAGAGAAATTGTCCTCTCTTTCTGCTGCCTTCCACCTTTCCTAGCACATTGTCTGTTCTAATTATTCATTTTTCCTCATTATATGGCCAAAGTACAAAAGCCTCAATTTAATAATTTTGGCTTCTACAGAGTTCAGGCTCGATCTATTCTAGAATCTGTTTGTTTGTTTGTCTTCTTGGCTATCCATGGTATCCTCAGCACTCTTCTTCAGCACATCATCTCTAATGAGTTGATTTTCTTCCTATCGGCTTTTTTTTTTTTACTGGCCCGCTCTCCTATCTGTACATGGTGATGGGGAACATGATGGCTTGGACTATCCTCATTTTAGTGTTCAGAGTTATGATCTTAAAATCTTTCTTTTATAGCAGCCCTTACATAGCAGCTCTTCTCAGTTCTAGTCTTCTTCTGATTTCTTAACTGCAGTCTCTGTTCTGGTCAGTATTTGAACCAAGGTAGGGAAACTCTGACAATTTCAATTTTCAATTTTCCCATTGTCTAGGATGAATTTGTGTAGATCTTCCATGGTCATGATTTTTTTAAAAAATGTTCAGCATTAATCCAAAGTTAGCACTTTCCCCCTTGGCCTTCTCCAGTAATTCCTCCAAGTATTTGTTTCCGCTGTTAGTATTGTGTCACTGGAATATTTTAGGTTGTTAATTTTCCACTCTTCCTGCCTCTTGAGTCCAAGCCCACTCTGCATACAATATTTTCTGCATATAGATTGAATAAATAGGGTGATAGTATGCAGCCTTGCCTGACTCCTTTTCTAATTGGAAACCATTCTGTTTCTCCATATTCTATTCTGATGGTAGCCTCTTGTCTTGAATACAGGTGACAATCAGATGTTGTGACGCTCCCATCCCTCTAAGTGCAAGCCATAGCTTTTCATGATCTATGCAGTCAAAGGCTTTTCTGTATTCAATAAAGCACATGCAGATTTTCTTCTAGAATTTCCTGATGTGTTCCATTATCCAACATATGTTTGCAATGTGTTTCCTAGTACCTCTTCATTTCCTGAATCCAGTTTGCACCTCAGGAATTTCTTGCTACATATATGGTAGGAGTCTTTGCTCCAGAATTTTAAGCATGACTTTGCTTGCAAGGGAAATTAGTGTGATGATCCTGTAATTACTGCAGTCTTTTGTGTCTTCTTTTTTGTGGATGAGCATATGTATTGATCACTTCCAATCTGTGGTGACTGTTTTGTTTTCCATATTTATTGGCAGATTTTAGTTAAAACTAAGCTTGCTTCTGTCTCTGTGAAATGTTGGAGTTCTATTAATCTGTACCTGGTGACTTGTCCTTTCCAATTGCTTTGAGTGTGGCTTTCAATTATTATTATTATTATTATTATTATTATTATTATTATTATTATTATTATTATTATTATTATTATTATTATTATCTTTTATAGTCCATAAAATGGTCTCTCTCAAATGCAAAGACAACTTGAAATAAACCTGTATATTGTGGCTGAAACCCTTCAAAGCTTTGTGCCAGCCTGGATACGTACTAGGCTTGCCTGAGGGTGGCACCTCTGCATGCCCCACAACCCTAGCACGTCGTGGCGGTGTGATAATGGTGCCGCAATTATGATGTCACAGCCACGCCGTAGCCAAACGGTGCGGCACAGGCGTGACGTCCCCGTGATGCTGCAAGGCACTTGGGACGCCCTGTCAGCATCACGGAAAGGAGCTCCGAAACGATACAGCCCCTTTCTCCCCTTCCCTGCAGCTGTCGGTGTCCTTGGGGCATGATGTCCCAAGGACACCCCTTTCCGGAGGGGAAAGGGATGGGTGCAGGCCATCTCAAAGGGGTGGTCTGTATCCCGCCTAAGTTATTAAAACTGAAATTTGAAATATAAGGAGGAAACTAAGGGCCCATACAGACAGGCCAAAATAAAGCTGCTTCAAGTCATTTTGGAGGTATGTACTTTAAATGACACACATGTCTTAAGAGGCCAGAAGCCGCACCAAAGCTGTGCTCCAGTCCTTAGGACTGGAGCATGGCTTTGGCACAGCTTCTGGCCTCTTTGGACGCATACCTTTAAAGTGACCCGAAGCAGCTTTATTTTGGCCTGTCTGTCCAGACTCAATGATTACCTAGGCAGTTATTCTGGAACTAGAAACTGATGGGTTCTGCTTAAAGCACATTTACCATGAAAAGTCATAATTGGTTCATAACTGGTTCTGAAAAAGAGCCCCAAAGGGGGTTCAGACTTTTATTTTGGGGAGGAGGAGTCAGCAGTACCCAAGGAGGCCATAAATCTGTCAGTATATTTCCATGGCTTTCTTGAACAGATCATGTAAAGCATGCAGCTAGGAATTGTTCTTGTGCAACTGCAGTGAGTGTACTAGTAATGTGCAACTACTTCATCATCACCTCCCAATAAAATCTCAGATAATGGTAATAGCAACTGAGACACACAATCACTGTCATATTTTGCTCTGCACTCCATTTCATAGCAAAAAGAAAGTAATTTTGCTGACATTTCAGCAATGTGATTTCCTACTCATCCCACTTCCTTTGTGGTTGCTATGTTGACTGCTATATAATTTCAATACATGGCCCCATAATATATTATCCAGTTGTCTGTAGCCAAAACACAGCCAGTCCTTTTTTAAAAATTCCATTGGTAAGTCTTCTGAATGAAGATGTTAATAGGCCTCTCCTTATGGAGTTCTGTAATGCTTCCAGTTCATAATTACAAGCATGTGTTGTCACAATTATAGGTAATACAGGAAAAAGTAATGCATGTCCAGGATATTAATAATAATGGGATACGATATTCCCTAAAAGGGATAGTTCAGTTACCTGAGCTGATATTTATGCAAGTTAATCTCAAGGCTTACTATAGTGATACAGAGTAATACTAACTACAAGTTACTTTCATGTATTCATATTCCCAAACACAGTGATATCATACAGAGAACAATGAACCCCTTGTGTGTCTAAAGGATGAATTGTATCATTATTTGAAAGCCATTAGGGCCTGATGCAAACCTATAAGAGAAAACATTGTAAGTGGTCCATCATGTGTAATAAATGCTGTAAGCTCTGTACTATCATTATGTAAAATGACATGATGATACACATGCAGGGGTAGCTGTGTTGACCATTTAACAAATCCAAACAAAAATCCATCAGTGATACCTTTATTATCTAACCAAAATGCACAGCTTTTGAAACTCCATGGGCTCTTCATCAGGCAAGATGTTACAAACCAAACAGGAGGAAAGAACAACTGGAGATGTTAGATGCCTGCATGTTGTTTCAATCCTTAGTAAAGATGGTATGATGGGGGAAATATCTTTTGCAGGCAGGCTCCTCCTCTTTCTGGCCATGCGGCAATAGGGATATTTACAAAGTCCAGGAAATTTAAAATCCATTTGCATCTCAACAGGGTCCCCTCTTTGGCAATCCAGTGTGTCTCCATTCCAATCAGGTCACAGGCTTCTTTGTAGGCAGAGAACAACGGATTCCTCAAGAAGTCTTCATGTTCCCGTTTCCAGTTGTTTTTTTCTCCTATTTGTTTTGTAACATCTTGCCTGATGAAGAAGCCCATGGAGCTTTGAAAGCTTACAACAAGTATACTGTGCATTTCCAATAAAGGTATCACTGATGGATTTTTGTTTGGATTTGTTAAATGCCCAACACAGCCATCCTTGCATATTTTCTCTATTGTGAGATACAGCATTGTAGCTGCAACAGGTACCATGAAAAGTAGCCTGTGTATTGGGACCTTCACCCAAGGTAAAATAATTTTTTCTTCTTAAATTTGGACTGAATTTGTTTGGACATGATGGTATGTAATATGACTGCGAACTCCCAGAGGACTTTTTCTGCGATCGCTCCCACTTTATGGAATGGCCTGCTAGACGAGATCCATCAAATTGCCAACCCTGAGAGCTTCAAGAAAGCTGTCAAGATGGATCTCTTCCAGCAGGCCTTCCCGGAATAGATCCCGGCCATGTAACACTCCCCCCACAGTCATATACAAGCGAAGACTCTGCCCACCATTATTTTATTGTTGTAGTATTGTTTTTAGATTTTTATTGACTGTAATTTTAATGGATGGAATTGTTTAATCCTTTTTTAAGTGGGGGGATTGTATATATTGTATTTTTAAAAGGTTGTATGCTGCTTTGATTGTGGAAACAAAAAGCGGGATATAAATTAAAGCTTTATTATTATTTATTATTATAAAATTAAGTATTTCACTCCAAAATTTTACAAAAATTTCTGTTATATGTGGAAGAGGGTTGCTATCAATCTCAGTGGTTTTTATACAGCTTTCTCAACTCTACATAAACATGAATAGTTTTTCTGTAGCACAGGTGAGAACCACTGACATGAATTAGCCTACACAGCAGCAATCTTTTCGATCAATTTCTTCATCTGTTCAGATCTAGCATCTCTGACTAGGGATGTAAATCCTGAATGTCTTCATCATTACATGCAAGGATGAATAATTACAAAAGCGTTCTCCCTACTGTTGGCAGAAAAATGGAATTCCTCTGTAGTATTTTCCCATATTTGAATATTCCAAATTGCTATAGAGATGGAAATTATTCTGCATAGATTTTTGTGTGTGCACAAAAACATGTTTTCTGTATAGAAAAAAAGAGGGTGTCTTGCACAGGAAACAATTTTTTTGTGGGTGGAGGGAGATTTTTCCAGACAGAATAATTTCTCCACAACATTTCAGAATGTGCAAATATGGGGACAAAATTGTGTAGGATTCCTGGTGGTCTATTATATTTCCCAATAGGGTTTCCTGACTGCTGTGAGCCCTGTTTTGAATAATGAGTATTCTTTCTAATCCATTCTCTAACTGCCAGTGGTAAATCTGTAGTGTCCTTTGTATAGGAAACACCTTGTATTAGATTTTTATTCACTGGCAATCCCACATGCACATGTATGTTCTCACACTGGTCCTTCAGTTCTACCACAACTGGAGTTTGCATTGTAGCAGTAGTGTAAGCCGTAGTGCAAGAAAGATCAAAGAAGAAAATGCAAAGGCAGGCTTACTGCTCAACATAAAGCAAACAAAAATAATGATAATGGAAGATGTACACTGGCTTGATACACACGGGTCAAATAAAGTGCCTTCTGGGCACTTTGGGAGATGTGGTGTTCAAATGATGCATGCCCTCAAACCAACCAGAAGTTGCTCTGTGGCCACTTAAACTGGCCCAAAGTTGGCCTGAAAAGGAGCTGCAAAAAGCTACTCCTGCTAGTAGCCCATTCGTGACCACAGTAGCAGCCAGCTTCAGGACCACAGTGTCTGGCCACCATGGTCCAGGAGTGATCGGGGTTGCAGCTGCCTCTGGCCACTCCTTTTGCCCAATCTGCTTCACCCCACAAATACAACCCAGACTATGATGAAACCAAAATAGTAAAAGAGTCAGACATCTTGGGTCAGACATTGATCAGAAGAGGGACTGAAGTCAAGAAGTAAGAAGAAGACTAGGAACGGGGCGGCCAGCTATGAAAGAATAAAAAAAAGATTCTAAAATGTAAAGATAGACAACTGAGCAGAAAAAGTAAAAACTGTAGAAGCCATTGTTTTCCCTATTACCATGTAGAGTTGCAAGAGCTACACAGTGAGGAATGTGGATGGGAGGAAAATAAGTTCATTTGAGATGTGGTGCTGGTGAAGAGTGCTGAGGATACCATGGACAGCCAAAAAGACAAACGAATGAATCCTAGAACAGATCAAGCCTGAAATCTCCCTGGAAGCCAAGATGATAAAGTTGAGGTTGTCATACTTTGGTCACATCATGAGAAGGAATGACTCACTGGAAAAGACAATAATGCTAGGAAAGGTGGAGGGATGTAGAAAGAGCGGAAAACCGCATGCTAGATGGATGGACTCTATTAAGGAGCTCACAGGCATGAATTTACAGGACCTAAGCAGAGCTGTGGAGGAGAGGGAGTCTTGGAGATGTCTCATCTACAGGGTTGCCATGAGTCAAGATAGACTCTAGGACAGTTAACAACAAAGTGCAAGAAATGACATGTTAATCAGCTATCCTGAGATTACATGCACCAAATGAATTTCTTTCAAAGATGTATATGAATGAATGTAGATGACTTGAAAATATAAAACTGCAGGTGCATGAAATGGGCCAAATGTTATATTTACTGATTCCCCTGATAACTCACAAACTCTGAGACTACATTAGTAAGTGGTACTTCTGCCCCCAAGTAGTACAAACAATCTGATCTAGGCAATATAAAAGTACAGAAACTAGGATTTCTAGTTAGAGGTGGTAGTAGAGCTCTGCCATGCTTCAAATCCCAAGATTATATGGAATGTTGCCATGGCAGTTAAAGTAGATTATCTGCTATAATTGTGAAGTGCAAATGGGCTCCCTATATTACCAAGATACACAATGTATTTTGTGCTGTATGTAGGACCAGCCCTAGTTATACTACAACAGTAATGTTATACTTCTGTGTGTCTCTGTGCCTTCAAATTGCCTGTTGATTTATGCGACCCCATGAATTTCATAGGGTTTTCTCGGGCAGAGAATAGATAGGACCTGTTGCATCCCACAAAGCAACAATATTTTGTAAGGTACATTTCCCCAGGTTCCTATTTACACTTATAGGAATGTATAGCACCCACTTTGGGCACAGAGGCTTTCTTTAAAGCCATGAGTCCAGTCTTATATTCATCATCTACATGGTGAAAGATGTGAAATTTATGTTGTCTTTCAGTTCACAGGCAGTGAATAAGCAACACATATTTATTTGCTTTAGGGATCATTAGCTGCAGCAGGCTTGCCTGGGCTTCCAAGTGGTTTAAATAAGGGGCCCTTGTACACTACCAGTTATTGCAACATGAATCTTCTTTAACTTCCATGGTGTCTTTCTATGGAATCCTGGGATTGGCAGTTTAGGGAAACAACAACAACAAATTTATTTATATACTGCCTTTCCAAAAAGATCAAAGCGGTTTACAAAATTACATAAAAACACATAAATTACATAAAAAATTTCCATAAGCAAATAAATAAAATACCTAAACAATATGTGATGTTTACAAACTAAAATTCCATCCCTCATCCCTTAACTAAAATACAACCATCATTAAACATTAAACAAAATTACATAAACAATTACATAAAATACATAAATGATTTGCATAACCAAATAAATAAAATACCTAAACAAAACATAATATATACAACTAAAATTCCATTCTTCATCCCTTAACTAAAGTACAATCATCATTAAACATTAAACACTAAGAATAAATAAATAATAATAATAATAATAAAACCAGAGCTCCAAGAACAAAGGCAGTACTATATTGGATATAGTATTGAATTAGCAGGAGCCAAACTGTGTGGCATCCTTCTACACCAAAAAGAGCCTGGAAAACCGGGTTCTTTTTAGTCCACACGGCGGATGTCATGAGTGCGTCACTGGTGCATTGTGGCACATCAGTGATATAAGTGATGTGCAGTGATGTCTATGCACTGTGTGTTGCTTATGTCATGATGGTGGCCCCCGTGTGAATGAGAAGCCACCATTATGGTGCCACTGTTATGTGCTAGGGTTCAGGAGTGTGCGGTTGGTGCGTGTTCCCGAACCCTAGAATTGGCGCTGGCAAGCCCCTTCCCGCCCGTCTGTCTCAGAATGTAGTTACTATTTTGGCCACACAATAATAGCCTATGAGAGACTGTAAAAGATCCACAAGCAGAACATGTATGCATCTTCCCACTCATGTTTCCCAGCAACTGGTATATATAGGCATATGGCCTTTGAGATTAGACAGTCATCATTACCATCTTTCATTGACAGCTCTAGTCTCCATGGATTTTTACCATCCCCTGTAAAGCTGTCCAGGCTGGCAGGCAAACATTATATCCCAAGGTAGCAAATTCTACAGTCTGACTATGTGCTGTGTGAAGAATTCTTTTCTTTTCTTATTATTTCCTCACAGGGCTCTTGGTTGACCCAATCTTCCATTCTTTTGTAGGTTGGTAAAATGAGTACCCAGCTTGTTGGGGGCTATCGGCTTACATGTGGTAAATCACTTAAAAAGTGCTTGGTCGACTATGAAGCAGTATAGAAATGTAGATGCTAAATGCTAATGCTGCTATTACAATTGCGCCTGCGTTATATGTGGCTTTGAGCATATGTGTTCAAGCCGCACAGGAGTGCACGGGCGCAAGCGGCAGTGCGTCCCATTAGAATGAGTGGGGGGCGTGCCCGTGGCACGTGTGCGCTGCCACGCCGCTACACGCACAAGCTCCATTCACTTGAATGGGGCTTGAGCATAGGTGGAATTCACCTTATGTGGGGTGGTGGTGGCCGGAACGGATCCACCGCATAAGGTGAGGTTCCACTGTATTTCAAAATTAACAATATGCACACATGAAATGGGGGGAAAAAACCTAGGTGAGGGAAGCCTTGCATAAATGAACAAAAAAAACCCTGTACCTTGTAGACACCACTTGAAAATGTCTTCCAAAATGAATCCAGAGGTTGCTTTGATTTTCTTGATTTCCAATTTGGGGCCAAACCTACAAATCTATTATTATTTTTTTAACCTGCTGGGTTAAAGCTGATCTGTTTTCCCCCTTTGTCTCTGTTTTGCTGTTCAAGCATGCTCAGTAAAGGATTCAGAATGAGATGCTGTTTACCATGCCTGCTATAGGCAATAATACATCACTTCAATAGGATCAGATAGATTAGAATCCCATTCTTTCCCAGCTCAGGTTTTATGGCAATTTTTACTCTGTACAACCTGTTGAAACCTGGCAACAAACATGTGGGTTTCTCTAGCTCTTCTTTACTATCCTCCCAATGCCAATACTGATAAGACCAAATAAAATAAAATATATTAAAAATAATAAAATAAAATAAAATAAAATAAACCCCAGCTAGACAGAGGACAAAGATATAAGGAAATGCTGCGTGGATACACATAGATTAAAACTTTTAAAACAGGGCTTTGTCAGAAGCTTTGTTAACTGAGGTATACAGTACTTTATACAGTGGACCCTTGTTATCCACTGGGACTTGGTTCCAGGATATGCCATGGAAAACAAAATCTATGGATGCTCAAGTCCCATTAAATATAATGACATAGCATTACGGAAAATCAAGCTTTGCTATTTGGAATTTATACTTCTTTTTGAAGCCGTGGATGCTTGAATCCATGGATAAAAAATCCGTGGATAAGGAGGGCAGACTATATTACGAGGGTGTGAGAAGAGCTTCTCTCTATCCACTTTCCCTAAACCATACATAATTTAATAACTCTCTGTCATGTTTAGCTTTTTAAAACAAGCTAAACAGTCCCAAATGTTTTATCTTTTTCTTATAAGGGAGCTTTTCCCTGGCCTTGGTTTAAGCTAGGTTGGCAAAGTGTGGCTCATGGACTAATTTTTTTGGCCCCTAGGGTCCCTCAGAGGTCAAAAGTATTTCTTTTTTTGCAAAACATCTTTTTGCTCTAGGATGCCTCCAAATGCACTCTAGGTGGTGTGGAGGGCATTTCCGCCACATTTGGCACCCCCTCGGCCTTGATTGGGATCAAAAGCAATTTTTTGCACAATTTTTCAAAAGTATTTTTTTTTTTGCCCCTAGATTTTACAAAACTTCCCCTAGTAGATGAGGATTGCATTTCCATTACAATTTGTCGGATCTCTGGACCAATTTAGGTGCAGAAGAGGCCTTTTTGTTGTTGTTGAAAACCCAGACATGGTGAAAATGCCTCATATCCCTCGAGGCAGTTTGGCCAACCTCTCTCTCTCTTTCTGTCTCTATCCATCCATCCATCCATCTATCTATCTATCTATCTAAAGTGTGCCCCTTCAAGATCTCCTAGGCAGCTAATAAGACTGCCTAGCCTTCAACAGTTGTCCACCCCGATCTACGATAAGTAGAACATTTCCAGCTCTATAATATGCTTTTTTCAGGTGTAGTGACCAGAACTGTAAACAATATTAGAATTATTCTTGCACCATAAATTTCTATAAAGGCACTGTGATATTAGAACATTTATTTTTTTATGTTCAAATAGAAGAAGTATTTTATTTTACTAAAGTATTTATATCCTGCCGTATATCATGTTCTCAAAGCACTCAGGAGAAATACATCACCACAAACAGATGGCATACCAATAGAGTTGCTTCGAGCCACAGAAACTGAATCTATCAAAAAAAAAAATTTAAAAATTAAAATCTGCTAGCAAATATCGAAAACAAAATTATAGCTCACAGAAACACAATATATAAATGTCAGCCTCCCCAAAAACCTATAGCTAACAGAAACACTCTATAGATACATTCCCATCCCTCCAAAAATGTGACCCCAGGGATTGCTGGAACCATCAGACCATTCCATAATCTCATTTGGAAAGAAAGTTATATTGGTGTATCAAAAGAGAAACAAAGTGGTTTTCATTTGGCAAGACGTTCAGACAAATGTGCGTTTTTTCACTCTGTCTGTTTAATTTATACCCAGAACATATCATGCAGAAAACAGGACTTGACTCAGAGGAAGGAGAAATAGAAACAGGTGGAAGAAACACTGACACTCTTTCTATGCAGATGACACTGTATTACTTTCAGACAACAGCAAAATGATTGAAACAAGCTTCTTTGGCTCTCCTATTGGGATAAAATTGGGATCAAATATCAATAAACAAACAAACCACGAAGAAGAGTTAAGTAAAAAGGTGCAAAAGCAGGCTTACTGCTCAATATGAAGAAAACAAACAAACAAACAAAAAAACAAAAACAAAAATAGCCATAGGTGTTTTCTGTAACTTTAAAGTGTGTAATGAAGACATCAAGATAATTCAAGATTTTATATACTTAAGCTCAGTCATAAAAATGGAGACAATGGTCAAGAAATCAGAAGAAGATAAAAACATAGAAGGGCAGCTAAGAAACTAGATAAGATCCTCAAGTGTAAAGCTAGATCAGTAGATAGCAATGTCAGAGCCACCCATTTCATAGTACAGTGGTACCTCGGGTTACGAAATTAATTCGTTCCGCGGCTAATTTCGTAACCCGAAAAACCTTCGTAAGCCGAATTGCCATAGGCGCTAATGGAAAAAATAGCTCTCTGCTGCCCTCCGGTGGCGAAAATAGCGCCGAGGTTTTTTCGTAACCCGAAAAAACCTTCGTAAGCCGAAACAATAAATCCCTATGGGATTTTTTCGTATCCCGAAAAATTCGTAAGCTGGGTAATTCGTATCCCGGGGTACCACTGTATTCCCAATTTCCATGCATGGGTGCAACCTGGAAAATGGAGAAAGCTGACAAGAAGATATTAACTCATTCTGTGTGCGGATACCATGGACTGCAAAAGAAACAAACATATACGCCCAAGGCTTTATCTGCACTACAGAAATAATAAGAGTTTGCTTTAACTGCCATGGCTCCATGCTATAGAATTCTATGATTTGTGAAATATTTAACTTTCTCTGTCAGACAGCTCTGGTTCCACAGCTACAGATCCCAGGATTATGTCGCATGTAGCCATGGCAGTTAAAACAGTCAAAGTGCATTATTTCTGCAGACAACATGCAAGAGAAAATCAAGACTGAACATTCACTAGAAGCCAAAATATCTACTGAGGCCATCATATTTTGGGTATGTCATGAGCTGACATGACGCATTCAAAATTGCTCAGTAAAGTGGAAGGCAGTATCAAAAGAGGAAGGCCCTGTAACAAACGGATTGGCTCAGCCAAGGAAGCCATGGCCCTGAGTGTGCAGGATTGGAGCAAGGCTATTGATGACTGCTAGTTCTTAGAGATCTCTCATTCATAAGGTCACCACAAGTTGAAGCTGACTTTGGAATACATTAAAAAATGGTGAGATCTCAGTGTGGCACAAAAGTCAAAACAATTCAGTTTAAAACATTTCAATACTTAAACTATATAAAAAAAATTGATCAAAGGAAAAATACTCCATCCAATGGAATTTGGGATCTGTCATTCAATGGTACACTTGGGATTCTCTGGTAAAGCAATCTAATCCACTGTCTGGAATGACGGCATTAGATCTCTTTAGTAGAGAACTCCAAATACCTCACCAAACTACAAAACCCAGGATTTCACTGGATGAAGCCATGGCAGTTAAACAGGTATCTAACACTGCATCAGTTTAGTGTAATTACTGTATTAGTTCCATTGAAGTTAGCATAAGATCAGATTGCAAAAATGTTCTTTTTGTTGGAATTATTATTTGTTGGACTTATTATTTGTTGGAATGTTTTGGTGCGTCTGTTGGGATCAAGTCCATCAAAAGGGCCAAATACACAATTTGGCCCTTATTCTGCAAAGTAGTACAGGAAACCTTCTAAATGGGTCACTGAACTGTGTTCCTCAATTGAATCACATTGTCTACGTTTCTCATAAAAGAATTACAGTTCTTCTTACGATGAGCAAACCCATTCCTTTTCCATTGTGGCTGGAGCAGAAATGGTCAATCTCCCACTCTTCCTAAAACCACGACTTTTGCTGCTCTCACCTATTTTAAATAAAGGAGCCCACTAAAAATCGGAAAGTCTTTCACAAGGAGTTTGGATCCCCGTGTAGTTTTTCTGAGATCTTTCCGCAGCCCAAACAGATGCCTAATTAAGGAAGCCTACATTTCACTCAGAACATATATGAAATTAAATGTCGACGAATGTTCATTTCCAAATTAAAGCAGTGCACTGCCGCAGTTGCGTTTTGCAAAGCAGAATGACCAACTCCACGCATACAAAATAATCGCCCGGTCCCCCCCTTTTTTTCTGGGGCACGGAGATTTATGCACTTTAATTGTCGGTCTATTTTCTTGATAAGGTGAGACTAGTCTTATGTCACTGGGGAAATGGTATCTTGCTGTTTCCCCTCTCCCCGATCCTCATTTACAATGATTATGTTATCAGCCTAGCCAGGCAAAAGGGTGGAGCAACTATAATTTCAAAGCAGGATTAGGTTGAAATAACGAGGTCACCAAGTGTGGTTGCCAAGGCAACATCGCATCTAAGAATATGGGATGCTTCGAGGAGAGGAGGCAAGGCTGGAGTCTCTCCCTCGGCACAAAAACATGCATTCCCCCTCTTCCTTCAATTAAAAATGCCTCGTTGCTTTTAAATACATTGTATTTTTATTTTTTAATTTATTTCTTTAACTCCTCACGCCTGACACGGCCGGGAAGGATCATCATCATTTCCCCCCCCCCCAAATAAAATCAAACTGTCTACCTTATTCGGTTTAACCTGTTTTTGTTTGATAATGATTGGGTTTGTCGTTTCTGTTCTATTTTATTCTCTTTTTTTTTGATACCGAGGCACTATTACGCTGTCCTGATTAGATGTATATTCTTACAAAGGTTGTTCAGAGTTAACCCAACTAGTGCAGAGAATTCTTCATTCTCTCACAGACTTAAAATCAAAGTCTCTGGTTCCTATGCTGGTTTTTCCTCCCCCCGGAAAGTATCTCTGGTGTGCCTGATGGTTTTTTTCAAATAAGTAAAATAAAATCCCCAAATTTCCAGTTTTCTCATTAGCTCTTAAACAGCAATTGTTTTCAATTAGGAATTATTTCTCCTCCATATATATATATATATATATATATAGTACACAGGGATTACAACTGCTGTAGTAATTTAAGTTGAACTGGATGCAGTAGTGTACCATGCTATTTCTCTGCTCCGTACAATATGTTAATAGCAATAATTCCATGAGTACAAATTCATGAAGCTGTGGTGCTATTTCTTTTAAAATAATAATAATTAATTAATTAGCCCATAATAAATGGCATATGCTGTCTGTTTGGTAAATCATTGGCTATTTGTCTTGTAAATTTTTGTCTTGTCTTGTATGTGGCCTCAGTTTCTTCACTTTGGCAATATTGATTTTAAGATTCCTAGAACTTCTCTATTATCTGCCTGCCTCTTTCTTCTTTCTTTCTTTCCTTCCTTCCTTCCTTCTTTTTCTTTTTCTTTTTCACCAAGATTTTAGTAGCTTTAAAAAAATATTATGGACTTAAGGTGAAAAGCCACTTATTTCATCCTTGGAGTGAAACCTCAAAAAAATTATCAAGCAACAGTCAAATGTAGATGGAGGACCATGTAACTGGGCTTGTTGGAAGTAAGTTTATTTCCTTCCTATGGCAGCATTCACATTGCAGAAATAATCCAGTTTGACACCACTTTAACTGCCATGGCTCAAGGGTAGGAATTCTAGGAATGGTAGTTTGTTGCGGCACGAAAGGAGATTATTTCTGCAGTGCACATACAACCTACAAGATCGCACAATAAAGGGGGGGGGGCTATAAATATTTTTTAAATCAATCGATAACACAAATCAGAAGTGGAATTCCAACCACTTTTCATTCCCTTCCCTCGACCATTTTTAAAAAACATTTGGAGCCATCCAACAGTGACCAAAAAGTTTCAAAGTCATAAAATAAGCTATAGATATGCCAGATTTCCTTGCACTTGTGGAAGGCCCTGGACCCAAAATCATTGCAATTATTTGCATAGCTCTACTGTAGCTCAGCTGGCAGGAGCATGTGATTCAGTGTCCTGAATCTCTCCCACATGTTGTCCAGACTGTAAAACAGTTTGTGAAAGATCTTTGGTGCCACCTGTTCTTTAACCAGTTACTGGTTAAAGGCTGGAGGATGCTTTTCTGCTCTGGGGCTAGAAATCTGGAAATGGTCTTCTGGACAGCAGTGAACATTAGCAGTGATGTAAACTCAAGTTGATTGACTCAGACGCAAGGCTCAACTTGGACTTGTCTCAGCAATAAATGATATGCTGACTTGATTTGTGACTTGCATATTTTAGTGACTAACTTGCTGTCATTATTCACTTTGAGCAACAGGAAAGATCCATTCCCAGAGTGCAGGGACATTTCTCAGAGGGGAGCAGCAAATGTGTTAGGCAACAAGCTTGAGGTGGAAGGATCCTTAAGCTTTTCAAACATTTTAGAAGGTTCCTCCAATGCGCAACAGATACATACTGCTGAGTAGACCTTAACCTCTGCCTCAAGCCCACTGCCTAATGCATTTGCAGTTCCCCTCTGAGAAATGCTCCCTGCCTCCTTTTTTTCTGTTAGAAGTTGGGTCCCAGAATTGAGACTCAGCTTGACAGTTGAAAGTATCTTGACCCGACTTGAGACTTGTTAGTTTGTCATATGGCACTTGCAGGAATAGGAACAGAACAAAATAGAATGGCACAGAACAGGGGCAAAATGGGTGTTAAGCACATGGGAGAATGCCACTGATGCCGCTGGGAGTCCCCAAGCCATTCCTCATACGTTCTATGGCAGCTGATTTTAAAGGATGATTTTGAACTGTTCTTCAAAATCAGCTGCCAGGAATGGCTGGGGAACGACTGGGAATGGCTTAGTGACTCCCAGCAGCATCAGTAGCATTCTCCCGTGTGGTAACACCTGTTCTCCCTCTGTTCCATGCCATTCCATTCCGTTCCGTTCCGGTTCCTGAAAGTGCCATGCGATATACTTATTAAAGTAAAAGAGTTGTATACATCACTGTACTTTCCTAAGGCCACAGGGTGGATAAAGCCAAATGAGCAGTACTAGGAGTAACTCTTGCCAACTGCTGTAGTGCAACAACCTTCAAGTATGTGACACCTTCCCAGTCTGCAAACCAGAGCTCCTTCTAGGAGTACAAATCAGAGCTCTTTTTTAAAAATGAAAAATCTCAGTGGATTTTTAATTGCCTTTCGTCTCAGAACTACAATCATTGATCTCAGAAAGGGGCAGCATAAACTCATCAGACAAAGAAGGTGAATCTCTGTGGGCCAGTTTAAGTATTCAGGCCTTTCGTCCCCTTCAGTTAGGTTATAGGTTTTGACCTCTTATCCTGGGACTGCTGAATTTACTCAGGAGCCTTTAATGAAGGATATAATATTACATCTGATTCCAAGTGGTCGCCTGGCTTATTGTCTGCATTTGGTTTTATGGGTCACACATCTTGGGAATTATCTTGAAAGAATGTTGACATGCTGATGCTTGTATTGTTCCTCTTTTACTTAATAAGCACTCTATGAAAATGAGTGTCAAACTGGCATTCCCTTCTTCGTTGAGCACCACATGCATCAACAACCAGACTTGCAAATTAAGTCCACGTGTATCTTCCAATCAGAAAACAAAGCACTAACTATATTATCTGGTTGAGAGCCAGCATGGTGCAGTGGTGTGAGTGTCAGACTGGGGATTCCAGGTTCAAATCCCTGATCAACCGTGGAAACCAACTGTGCTACCTCGAGCAAGCCACAGCCTCCCAGCCTTAGAGAAGGCCCACGGCAAACCTCCTTTGAATAAATCTTGCTAAGAAAACCCTATGATAAGGTCGCCAAAACAAAATTGACTTGAAGGCAGATGTCAGCAACAGAAATACGGACTGTTGATATTTAGCATGAGAGAGGCCCATAGAGACTGCCAAAATAAAGCTGCTTTGGGTCACTTGGAGGTATGCTGCGTTAAATGATGCATGCATCGAAGATCTGGAAGCTGCGCCAAAGCTGCACTCAGTCCTGAGTGCGGCTTTGGCATACTTCCAGACTCTTAGGATGCAGGCATCATTTAAACAGCAGACCTCCAAGTGACCGAAGCAGCTTTATTGTGGCCTGTCTGTATGGGGCCAGAGTGTTTCACAAATGGGTTTTGGCAAAATTGGGAAAGTTTTATCTCAAAATCAGGCCAGTTAAACAAAACATCTTTCCTACAATTCACAACAACCCATCCTTTGGCGTTGGTTTTATTTGTGCAACTATTTCATAGTTACTTAGTCCAAGTCTTAAGTCATAAGTATATTGCATAAAAAAGTGGTATAATTGGATGTACCATTTCAGATAATGGTTATTGAATCTTATGTTTATTATATTTCCTGATTTAAAAATTCCATATTTATGAGAAACCAACATTTTCTGTGTTGAAACTAGCATTGAGGCTTTCTGCCAATCTTCCCTTGACACTGGTTTAGAATTGTGGCACATAGTAGTGTGTTAAAAATATGTGTCCTCATGGTCTAAGTAATGCAACCTGGTTTTCTACCATAGTGTGGTGGATATTCGGAATGACAGCGTTACATTTAACGTTATGAATCAGTAGTTTTTAGAAGCACTGGAGAGATGGTCTGTCCGTGCGTTTTTCCCAACAGTGTTTTTTTTCTTCTTAAAGGATGAAAGACACATTGGGAAATGGAGTTACATAAAAGAACATAGTCTTGACTTTGGACTTTATCACATGGGGAAAACTGGAAGTTTAAACGGTGATTATCCATAAAGCTTGTGCATTTGTGATAAGATTTTCACATAATGTCATGATTCAAGTGCCATTATCCTGGGAATATCCTGTGAAAATTGGTGTATTCACAATAAAGTTTTCACAGGACGAAAATCGCAACAAAGTGCCATTATTCCGGAATAACCAGGAATAAATAGCAACAATGATTTGTTGCTGTTTGTTTCCTGGTTATTCCCTGGTTATTCCTGGGATACTGACTCTTTAATTGGTGCTGTGTGTGAAAATCTTAATCATGATCTTAATCATAATTGTGCAATTTTCACGGATAATCACCATTTAAACTCCCAATTTCTCCCTGTGGGTAAAGTCCTTAGATGGCATGGTGTTTATCTTACTCATCATACCATAGTTGGAGTGGGGAGTGGGGAGAAAATGCCCTGATGGCCGCAGTGGTTAAATGCCTGTATGCAGCCATTCACTCAAAACCAAGGTTCGCGAGTTCAAGACCAGCAAAAGGGCCCAAGCTCACTCAGGCTTGCAATCCTTCCAAGGGGGAGCTAAATGAGTACCCAGACGTTGGGGCATTAGCTTACTTGCTGTTCACCGCTATGATCTTTGGAAGAGCGGTATTAAATAAAACAAATTATTATTATTAGTATTAATTTTAATTTAACTTAATTGTATTGATCAGATCAGCTATTGAACATAAACTAGGATTTCAGGCTGCTTTATTCTGTAACTTCTAGAAATGTGGACAATCGTGCTGATTTTCCGAAGGCCTGTTAGGCTGAGGAAAATGTGCTCTCTTTTTTTAAAAAAAGGCACAGATTTATGGGAAAGCTTTCATCAATCTTCCTGAGCCTTGTAAAGGCTTTATTGAAAAATGACTGAAGTTTTATAACCTGGCAGATGCTCAGAAATGCATGCGCCTTGGCAAATGGGATGGCCTTGATTCAGTTTGTTCCCATGTAACGCTCTGTGTCATGGATTTACCTTAGCATCTCCTGGAAGGCTTGTATTTGAACTGCCTCTAGAAAAGTAAATAAGCATGCCTTTTCTTTCTTTGGTGGTTGCTTTCAGGTTGTTTGCAGTGGTAACACAAATTGTTAGCCACTGTGATTAAACAATAAGGTACATCCTGAAGATTTTTCTATCTATACTAGTGTTACCACAGACACTGATAGTCTGAAAATGAGCAAAATCAGTCTGGTAGATCTAAGGACTGAAGTTTAGGACTAATCTAGACAAACAGCTCAAGCTGTTTTTGCTGTAAGACTGTCAAAGGGATATCCATGACATTCTTGCAAACAAGCTTGTAAAATGTGGGCTAGACAAGGTAACTGTTAGATGGATTTGTAATTGGTTGACTGGCCAAACCCAAAGGGTGCTCAACAATGGCTTCTTTTCATCCTGGAGAGAAGTGACCAGTGGGTCCCACAGGGTTCTGTCCTGGGCCCAGTGCTATTCAACATCTTTATCAATGACTTGGATCACAGACTTGGGGGCATACTTATCAAATTTGCAGATGACACCAAATTAGGAGGAGTAGATAATACCCCAGAGGACAGGATCAAAATTCAAAATGACCTCAATAGACTAGAAAGCTGGACCAAAGCTAACAAAATGAAATTTAACACGGAGAAATGTAAGGTACTGTACTGCACTTAGGGTGGAAAAATGAAATGCACAGATATAGGATGGGCAACACCTGGCTGAATGAAACTACGTGTGAAAGGGATCTGGGAGTCCAAGTAGACCACAAATTGAACATGAGTCAACAGTGCGATGCAGCAGCTAAAAAGGCCAATGCAATTTTAGGTTGCATCAATAAAAGTATAGTGTCTAAATCAAGGGAAGTAATAGTGCCACTCTATTTTGCTTTGGTCATGCCTTACCTGGAATACTGTGTCCAGTTCTGGGAGGAGGTTGAGAAACTGGAGCGTGTCCAAAGGAGGGCCACCAAAGTGGTGAAGGGTCTGGAAACCATGCCCTATGAGGAACAACTTAGGGAGATGGGGATGTTTAACTTGGAGAAGAGAAGGTTAAGAGGTGATATGACAGCCCTGTTTAAATATTTGAAGAGATGTCATATTGAGGAGGGAGCAAGCTTGTTTTCTGCTGCTCTGGAGAATAGGACCCCGAACAATGGATGCAAGCTCCAGGAAAAGAGATTCCACCTCAACATTAGGAGGAACTTCTTGACAGTAAGGGCTGTTCAACAGTGAAACACACTCCCTCGGCATGTAGTGGGGTCTCCCTCCTTGGAGGTCTTTAGGCCATCTGTTGGGGATGCTTTGATTGAGAGTTCCTGTATGGCAGGGGTTGGACTGGATGGCCCTTGTGGTCTCTTCCAACTCTACAATTCTATGATCCATATAGTACAGTTATAGCAGTCTGATACCACTTTAACTGCTGTGGCTCTGCCCTATGGATTCTTGGTGAAGTGCTAAATGATAACACTAGGGCTTTCTGGCAGAGAATTTTGACTATCCCTTAGACTATAAATCACAAAATTCTCTAGGCTGGAACCATGGTTGTTAAAATGGTATCAAAGGGCTATAATTATGTAATGTGGCTGCATCCTAAGTCCCTTTGGGATACAATCCCATACACACGTACTTGGGAGTAAATCCCAATAATCTCTTTTGGACCTTTTTTTGTAGACTAGCAATAGCAATAACATTTACATTTCTATACTGCTTCATATTGAACTAAGAACTCTCTAAGCGGTTTACAATGTGTAAGCAAGCCAATTACACCAAGTTGCTTATTCGTTTTACTGACCTACGAAAACATGGAAGGTTGAGTCAACCTGGAGCTCTGTGGGATTGAACTCACAACGTTGTGACTGCAGTAATGGCATTTAACTACTGCACCACCAGGGCTCCTAGAAACAGAAGTATGAACCCTTTGTGCACTTTGAGTTGGGAGTGTATTGCATCAACCCTGTCTTATCATCTTCATGCCTACACACAGCCCTCCAAATATTATCTACTTCCTCATGAGACACATACAAATTTATACTCATCCATACCTCTCCAGTGATTGAAATACACTTTACAGCCACCCTTTCAAAAACAAACACACAGTGCCCCCCAAATCTGAGCTGGATAGGTTTGCAGAAAATTTAGAAACTACAAATAAGTTCAACACACAATCTTCAATAGCAAAATAGTCAAGCCACTCAGAACTAAAGCAAAAGATTCTGTCTAACCTTCCCATCTCCTTTACCTGAAACACTACCCCATAAGCATACCCAACCTGAATTGTTGCAGCCATTTGCTTTTAGAGCTTGCATGCTTAACTTTTTTTTTGGTAGTTTCTAAGTTTGATTTATACCTACCCAGCTATTTTTTTTTAAAAAAGAGAGTAACATTAGTTTGGAGAGCTCTAGTAAAAAGCATTACACTGACATATTTTTATATAGATTACCTACAAGTGGGACCTCTTTTGAAGAAAATCTGACATATGGCACTAAACAGATTTTCTCTCTCTCGGTGTATGCTGCATTAGGACCTCAGGTATAATAAAACTATCCAGTGAAATGTACCTTGTAAGTGGGCATCTGGCCATCTCAACAGATGGACATGTTTAGGAAGGCAGCGGCCAGGTTTGTTCCTCAGGTGTGGGAATTCAGTCTGCTTTTGTAACATAAATGGGCGATGACTTTGTGGGAATAATGAACTGGCCTTCATATACATTTTCACAGAACCATACAGGTGTCTGAAAGACAACGTGATTAAGAAAACATGGCATAATTAAATAGTGGTTTTGAAAAGAATTTGTTAGGGCTTTTCAGTTACAACTTTTTTTTCCTTTGCCATCTTTTCCCTCAGTCTCCATTTCTCCATCAGAGTCAAGTGGTGGGAATGAAAAGATTTTTAAAACCTGTTTCTTGCTCATAGGATTTCCACTCAAAATCACAAACGCTATCCAGCTTTCTTCCCATATCGTACAGTAGATGTCTGAGCTGACAAGATGACAGACAGTACAATTCACTGCTAATCAACAGACACTCATGCTATACACAGTGAGAGAAGAGCTTCTTTCTATAGGTATGCATTTCTACATGTCTGGGAACTGCTTCTTCCTCCCCTGTTTATGGCAGATTTGTACAAGAATATGGCACAATCACACTGAAACATAGAATTTTCAAGTAGCTTGAAGCAGTTACTTTCTGAATTACAACTCCCTGAATAGCCCAATGCATTTTCCAAGCTTTGATTATTTTCTCCATCCCCCTGTCCTAATGAATGAAAACTCCCACGCAGCACAAAAGGACACAGCACTGAAGCAATCAGCCAACAACATTAACTGTTTGCTGGGCAGAAATAACTCCTCAGTTGGCAGAATCACTGCTTACAGATTCCACATGGGAGCAAATGCCCTGGCAGAGACTCTCAGGGACAGAATGGCATATGAGTTCCCTGGTTATCATCTGCTCCTGAATGCATAAGTAAAGGAGAAAAATTGGAAATAGGGGCAGATAAAAACCCTTGAATGCCTATTTGGTCACAGAAGGCTGTAAGAGATGTATTTCCTCAAACAGATAAGAATGTATACCTGAATTAATTATAGGCTAAGTTAAATTATTATTAAGATGTTTAAGATGCAAGAGACAGAACTCTGTACATGTACAAGAAAGGCCTGTATGGAATGCCTATATAATACCTTAACAGAACCTATGGGAAAATGAGAAATTATGGAAGAACCAGCTGCTGCTGCTACTGATCCTTATGAAGGATAAAAGATTACATTAAATGGTTCAATTATTAATTCTTACAAACCTGTTAAAGAGCCCTATGAAGTCCCTATGAAATGTCCCGATGAAAGGATTGCACTTTGATGGTCATATGATATGATGTGACAATCATACCTTACATGTAATGGAATGTAATACAGCTTAAGTGCCCAGACTACACTATGTCTGTGTTTTTCACTAAGGGGAATACATATTTATATGGTTATCAAATGGGAGGAAAAAACAATTGGAGATGTTAAATAGATGCCTGCATGTTGTTTCAGTAAAGATGGTATGCTGGGGAGGATATCTTTTGCAAGTAGGCTCCTCCTCCTTCTGGCCACTTGGCAGTAGGGAAATTTTCAAAGTCCAGGAAATTTAAAGTCTGTTTGCATCTCTCAACAGGGACCCCTTTTTTGCAACCCAACATGCCTCCATTCCAGTGAGGTCACAGGCTTGTTTGTAGGCAGGGAACAATGGATTCCTCAAGAAGTCTCCATGTTTTTGCATCAGGAACATTTTGGTGGTGTAGAGGTAAAACATGTGAATTCTGTCCAAATTTAAGAATAAGAAAAAAATAATTTTACCTTGGTTGGAGGTCCTAATCCACAGGCTACTCTTCATGGTATTGCAGCACCATATGGAATATCATGAAATTCCAATACTTAAGAATGCTTAAGTGGGTTTTTAACATTGACTCTGACTATTTGCTGCAGTGTCTCCTAGCTTGTGTCAACATATTTTGCCATCTTGGCCAGACATGTCCTGTTTTTCATCTGTGAAATGCTAGAAAGTATAAGTGCCACCCAATTACACTAGTAACTCCGTGTAAGTATCTCATAAGGATACTTAAAGGATCTCTGCAGAGCTGCAGAACCGTGGCTACAGAGGTCTGTGCCATGCTTCACAGTGGGAATGTGCTGTGACTGTTACAGATCGTTGTCTTTAAACTGAATTGTTTACCCTTCCTATAGCAAAGCTAAATTCCAAAGGCATTGTGCCAGGCTAAGGCATGATCTTGTGCTGGGCACATCCAAGATTTAACTAACTTCCTTTCACCCATTTTGCCACTTTTTGTTGCTGCTATCAATATTTTAATTTTTTTATTTTTCTCAGTTTTAAAAAAGAAGCTTTTCATCACTGTCTCCTGTTCCAAAGTCTCAACCAGATAAGACTCAGGGGTTTCATTCTTCCTCCTGAAGTTGCTTTATTTTACTCAGGCTAGTCTGAGTTGAAGAATACACTTTTCTTCATTTCCTCTATTCCGTGCCATGTAGGTTCAGAAGTTTCTAATCGTGGCTTAGCCTGTCTCTCATCACCACCAATGACATCCATGATCTCCTTGATACAGAAAACTGCTGTGTATACTATGGTCTTCGTTCCCATCCAGACCAAGGTGGGAATGACTAGAATTATTGAATGACTAGGAGCCTGGAGAACCTAAAGTAACCAGTAGTATCTGTGAATTTCTAACTAGAGAGAAAGGTCCTCTGCTTTCTCCTTCATCAAGAGTCACTTTTCTTTTTCCTAATCTTGCTTGAAACCCACCACTTTCCCTCCTCATTTGTGATAAAAACTGACATTAAATGATTTAAAATTTAAGTTTTCCTGTTGTACTTACATTTCCAGGGTGACCTTGTCATTTCCCAATGACCTATGCACATCTTATTTAGTATAGTGTAACCCCCTTTTACTGTTTTAGCATTATTGGAAATCATAAGAGAACAGTTTGCCGGTGCAGTGTTAGGGTTTAGTATAATCAACAATTATTCCCTTTTGGTAAACGGTAGTGGTAATATAAAATTTATATTCCTTTGTCAGTATCCACAAGCTAATTTCTCCATTGTGATCAAGCACACTTCACAATCGGCTGTGTGCAATTTCCTCATGATTAGTAGGAGCACTTATTTACCACAGTTATGGAAAATCGGTTGCTCCACAGATTGGATCATGTCCCTGTAGTAACTGTATGAAGCTTCTGGCCAAACATTGACTATTTCAACAAATACTTAATCGATCTGTGAGGTTTTTTTTTCTTAATGTTTGTAATTTATTATTAAGGAAACAAAACAATAAGTCTCTGTATTTTTATTTGCAATAAATTCAGTGTAGTACTATCCTCTGCTTTACTGATGGAAAACTTGAAGAACCACGCTAATTTCTACTCACTATAAATGATGACCCATCTGACCCGAGAGCCTATATTCCTAACCTGTAAAACTAACTGGCCAACTGTATAGTAGGCAAATGATTGCAGGTGAAGGAACAGACCATTTTAGCTCCTAAAGACTTTTCTTCTACTTCTGGAAAATGTCTTTGAAGAAAACAGATGCTATCCATTTTGGAATTAGTAAAAATCTAAATATTTGAAACTTAAATATGTTTCTTACTTTTTAGAACACTTGCACACTAGGAAGGGAAAAATATTTTAATGCACAGTTTTTGAAATTGTGATTCATAGATGTGAATTGATTTTATACTTATTTTATTGGTTCTAGCAGAGATGGGCAGATCCATCTATTTGCATCCTGTCAGCTTCACATGTATACTCATTAAGGCCATCTATTCTATTTTGCAATCAGTCTGCAAGTTGGGGTTTGTAAATTCACATTGTTTATAACACATTTTCCACAAAAATACACCGTTTTGAATGCTGTGGAATTTCTGTATGTTTTATTCTAAAATGAATTTGGATACATATTTTTGAGCCAATAACTAAATCGCAAAAGTTGAAGAACTGCAAAAAGGAGAAGTAAATTGAGTTCTGATTCTCGTTAATATGGAAAATAAAAAATCAAAGACTGTTTGCTTATAAATACAGACTGAACAGAATCCCAAGCATCCCATTTTTTAAAACTATAGCCTGCCTTCCATTCCCAAACTGAAGAAATATGAGATATAGAGGGTTAAACTCACTATTAACTCTAATTTTATTAGACCCATTGAAAAGAAAGGGAATTATTAGTAACAAACATCTAACAAGTTGGGTCTGTTCTAGGTAGGGCTAACATTGGAATAAAACCCACTGTAAAAATTATTATTGGCCATTTTCAGGCACAGTGCTATCCCTCTTGGTAACTTCAGAGATTTTTTAAGGCTGCCAAATGTTAACCTTAGAGAACAATCCAGTACATGTCTACTCAGAAGTAAGCCTCTTTATGTAGAGTTTAATTCTAGGCAAGTGGGTGGGATTGCAGTCTGAATGTGTTAAGCATCTGGAAAACACGTTTTCTCAGCTGGAATGGAGCCACTTGGAAAACCTGGGCTTGCACTCTCTTTGGCTTGCTGCCATCTTCCTCTGGCATAAATCCTGGCACATGTCCCCTGGGGATGGGATGAAATGTTTGCCAAAGGAAGAGGCTTCGGATTTGCTGAAACCTCTCTCTGCTGAAGGGAAGTCTCAAGGGGCATCAGTAGAGTCAAAAAGCAAGGGGGGAGGGTTGGCAGAGAAGTGAGGAAGGCTTGCCAAGGACATGTGAGCTCAGCCATTTGCTCCGAGCAGGAGCTTTTGCTCCGTTGTAACTACTGTCATAGGGATCTATTTGCAGTTCCCCCTTCAGACAGCCATGAGGGAGGACCGATCCACAGCAAGCTCCCCATCAGGGCACTAATGAAGGGCACTGACTGTCTTTCAGATGTTCTCTTGAACAAAAAATCACTTGCAACATGTTTCAGCTTTTTGGATTGTAAGATGTAGGACCAAGAGAAGCTTGAAGTGGGGAGTGGGATGAGACTTGGATGATTTCATCCAACATAAGCCTCCTGGGTTGAAAAATAACGTTTTGGGATATTAGATTTTATTACTATCATGTTATAATTAATAATTTATAGTAGAAGCTTGAACAAGAAGGAATTGTGTGTCATTCTTATTCCTCTCCTCCTCTTCCCTTGTATTAATTACTGGGGTGGAGGAAGGGCAGTAGGAGGGGGATTAAATGTCACTGGGCATAATGTTTTAATATTTAATAAATAATGCTCTGAAAATAGAATTCTTTTCAATTTCTGTTTTTAAAATACACATGAACCATAGGAATGAAAGCATGTCATCTTCAACAACTGTTGTAGAAGTTCCTAGTAGTTCATGCTTGAATGTGGAACATTGTTGCAGTTATCACTAGGTCTCTGATCTTCCATTTTTGGACAAAGTACTTGTAGTGATGGTTCATGCCCACTGAGACTGGTGTAGCGAAATGGGAGGGGTGACAAGTGACTCTTGTTTGCTCAGAAATGGCATATAGGTAGGCACATTCCATACTGGATCATCATCAACAACAACAACAAAAACAAAAGCAAGCAAGCAAGCTGGGAAAGTCTCTTTCAACAACAGAAAAGCAAATCCCACATCTGTGCCCGTGTTTTTCTGCTCACAGTACCACTGTCACAGAAAACAAGCCAAAAAATGCAATAGTTTACATCACATGTAAACTATTGTAAAAAAAAAAGATCATTCCTCAAAAAGTTTCTCCAAATTCCTTAGCCAACAATATCGTGCCCCAAACTTCTCCATTTCCAAATCCTTTCTCCCCAAGTTCATTAGCCCCTCAAATTCTGCCATAAGAACGCTCTCAGATTATCCCCAAATCTATTTCCCACATTTGTTACTTATCCAGATCCCATCCCAAATTACTTTTATTATATAAATTTCATAATAGATGTACAAAAATGTTCTAAAACATAACCAAATTGGGGTGGGACTGGGCTGAGTCTCATATGTTTTACCATTTAAAATTAGATAATGGAGAAGAAAGAAAGGGAAATGAAAGGCAAATGTCATGTGAAATGAATCTCAAAAGATGATGATGATGATGATGATGATGATGATGATGATGATGATGATTTTTATCCCGCCTTTCCAACAAGATCGAGGTGGTTTACATCAGTAAAATCCATACAGTACAACAGGATAAAATCCCACAATCCCCCTCCCTCCTTAACCCCAAATCAACAACAATAAGTACAACATAACAATAGCTATAATAAAATACAATTAAAATCATTAAAATGATTGTTCAAACAAAAACAGGACAGTCAAGGGATAGTCAATAGGACGGTCCATATCAGTGGGGCGACTGAATCAATTATTCTGGGAGGACCTGTTGGAAGAGATCCTTCTTGATGGCCTTTTTACAGCTGTCAAGGTTGGTGATATGTTGAATCTCCTCTGGCAGGCCACTCCATAATTTGAGAGTGGCAGATGAAAAGGCCCTTTGGGTAACTGTGGCCAGCCTGGTCTTTGTTGGTTGCAATAATTTTTTTCCAGAGGACCTAAGTGCACGAGGCAGATTATACAGAAGAAGGCGATTCCGCAGATAGGTTGGACCTAAGCCATGAAGGGCTTTAAAGGTCATCACCAACACCTTTTACTGTACCCGGAAACTAATAGGCAGCCAGTGAACAGATTTTAAAATTGGTGTAATATGGTCACCTCTCGATCTCCAGGTGACTAATCTGGCCACCATGTTTTGAACTAATTGAAGTTTCCGGACTATGCACAAGGGTAGCCCCATGTAGAGCGCATTACAGATGTCAAGTCATGAGGTTAACAGCACATGTACCACAGTTTTAAAGTCCCCTGGCTCCAGGAAGGGATGTAGCTGGCATATCAGTTGAAACTGATAACAAGCACTCCTGGCCGTTGCATCTATCTGAGCTGACATCTGAAGTGATGGATCCAGGAGCACCACCAAGCTGCCAACACAGTCCTTTAGGGGAAGTGTTACAGCACCCAGGAAGGGTTGACACATTTCCATACCTGGATTAGGGGCCCCAACAATGAATAACTCCATCTTATCTGGATTCAGTTTCAGTCTGTTTTTCTTCATCCAGTCCATTACCACCTTAAGACAATCATTCAGAGGACAGATGCCATCCTTAGTCAATGCTGTAGTCTGAGGCATGGAGAGATATATCTGGGTGTCATCAGCATATTGATAACATCCCGCCCCATGTCTCTGGATGATCTCTCCCAGCGACTTCATGCATATGTTAAATAGCATTGGGGACAGAATGGCGCCTCGAAGGACACCAGATTTAAGCTCTCTTTTAGAGGATCAGCTGTCCTCAAGCATCACCATCTGGAATCTGCTTGAGAGATAGAATCGAAACTACTGCAATGCAGTGCCCCCCGACTCCCAACTCTCCCAGGCTTTCCAGAAGGATACCATGGTTGATGTATCGAAAGCCGCTGAGAGGTCCAAAAGTACCAACAGGGTCACACTTCCCCTGTCGACACCTGGATGAAGATCATCCACTAAGGTGACCATAGCACTCTGAACTCCATGTTGATGTTATACATACTTATAATCTGATTATATGCATGTTTGAGATATTGTGTTCCTATTGTGTCCAGGAAGTATTCTTAGAAGTATGTTAAACATTTCAGTCCAGACATGAAAACTTGGAGCACTTGCCAAAGTCAGCTTCTCTTGGCCCTGGCTTCTCCTAGACATTGGAAGACCCGAGGGCTCAAAGAAACCTTGTAGAACTGCTTGGTCTAACTACACAGGGAAATCAGTATTTGGCGCAGATGCTCCTTCATGTATTTGAGTCCTAAGTCATTTACTAGTTTAAATGTTAAGTACCAACAATTTCAACAAGTATCTTTAAAGCAATTCTTTTAAGATTGGACTAATAGGCCAGGACACACAATCAAAATATTGATGTTCATATTCTTTAATGTGGGAAACTGCAATTTATTTACCCACAGTGCCTCTGGAAAAAATAAATGAAAGAAGGAAGGCGGAGAAGAAAATGGAACATATTGTTCTGGCATGTCTTACAATTAAAAAGAATGCCATTTGAGATTAAAGAATAAAATGTTACAACTGGAGTCAGAAATTTCCAGAAAATAATCCAGGACTACAGAAAGACTGTGTAGAGATTTAAAAGATGTCTTGATCCTTTTTCCCTGTCTGAAGGAACCCTCAATTTCAGTCTATTGGCCTCTGTACAGCTCATTACCACATCCAGGCATCAAATAAGCACCTTTATAGCCACACAAGTCTTTTTTTCTGCATGCTGCTTAACATGTTTATTCAAGTGCTGACGTGGTATATCAAGTCATTTTAAGAGAGGTGTTATCAATATGGTGATGCCATATTGCCAGCAACAAATGTTATCCATTATTTTCTACATCAGATTCAAATGTGATGGTGGAAGTTCTGAACTGGGATCTGAAATCAGTAATGAACTGGATAAGGGCCAATAAACTGATAGTCTAACAAAACTGATGCTACATAGATGGTTTCTTTGCTTAAGGAAATAATGTTCAGTCTGTTCTACAAGTTGTATTCCTACTAAATATAAGCTTTATGGTAGGCTTTGACCAAGTGTAGCCCTCCAGATATTCTTGGACTTCCACCTTTACTTACTATACATTATACTGGCTAGGACTACTTGGAGTTGAAGTCCAGCATCATTTGGAAGACTACACTTTGCCCGTACCTGGTTTATAGTTTTGAAATACTGTTAAATCTGGCACTGTCTTTGAATGACCAAATTGCATAACTGCCTTCTGCTACATCATGGACAGAGGTAGCATGGCTCTTATTATCTTCACTGTTGTAACCTTCAGAGTCAACCACTGCAATTCATTATTCATGGGGCAGCCTCTGAAGTGTGCTTGAGAACTTTACTATGGGTCTAGAATATTGGATTGAACTTTTCCTGTTGCTACTGAGTCAGCTCCACTGGCTGTTGGTCTGTTTACATGATCACTCATAGTAATATTTCAATCTTTAAAGCTGTATATTTCTTGGGTCCAGGCTCAGAAATATAAATTAGGTCATATTCTAGGTCGTATGCTTTAAAAAGAATTTATAAATTTTCGTTCATGTTTGATATGAACGCATGATTTAAAGGCGGCAATTCACACAGATGTTATCATCATTATATCTTGCCCCACATACTTTTGTCTTGGGGCAACTTCTAGGAGCTCTGCAAGTTCCAATACTTTGGAGGAAAGCTACCTATCATGAGCATTGTTGGCTAGCATTCATACCGTTACTAACCTACATTCCCTTATTGCTAAAGTTCTGGAATTTTTAAAGATGTTAATACGTTTCTTTAAGAGTATAAGACCAACAGCTGTTTCAATATGCTGCTTTATTTTTTTAATAAGGCAGACAGCTGGCTCTGAAGTGCAAAGGGATGTGAACATCCAAGAAATGATACCAGCTCTCTATGGCTTATGTGTATTTATGTAACCTAAAAACAGGATCCTGCTGTGAAAGAAGATTCTATCATAACTGCGGCTAAAAATGTAGCACCTGTCTACTTTTTGTATTTATTAGCCACTTTGGGTTCCCTCAGGAAGGAAAGGTGCACTATGCTGAGCAGATAGAGAAAGAAAGAAAGTCTTTACCCTTGCTTTTACAAACAAGTATCCCTGATGCAAAGAGATCTTGCAGCACCTTTGAGACAAACTGAGAGAAAGATGCATCTGATGAAGTAGACTTAAGCCTCTGAAAGCTTAGATACCAATTTTTCCCTCAGTTGGTCTCAAAGATGCTACAAGATCCCTTTGCATACTGATCTGAACTAACAAAGCTATGTCTTTGAAAAGTATCACGAAGGAAACTCATTACTATAGTTTTTTGTGGGTTTTTCGGGCTATGTGGCCATATTCTAGAAGAGTTTATTCCTAGCGTTTCACCAACATCTGTGGCTGGCATCATCAGAGAGATTCTCTGAAGATGCCAGTCACAGATGCTGGTGAAACATCAGGAAGAAACTCTTCTAGAACATGGCCACATAGCCCGAAAAACCCACAAAAAATTATGGATACCATCCATGAAAGTCTTCGACTTCACAAATTTATTACTGCTCCACAAGACCAAAGATATACGTGCTTTTAGTTTTCCTTTCTTATCTGGTTATTCACGATAGTGTTTTAATTTTCTTCCTTAATTGGTATACTTCTAATGCAAAGGAAAATGCACTCCCACCTTTTCCCTTTTCAGTAAACCAGAAACAAAGTGTTAATATTATTAAATATGTACAGTGTCAGGGTTTCAAGTCACGTGGTTTTAATTAAGTTTTAACTAATTCCCTTTATCTTGTCATAGTAATTACAGCGATCCAAGTTGTGTCACATTAAATATGGGGAAACAGCATTTTGGCACCACTGGCTAAGGAACACAGTCATTATGACTTGTCTTGCTAAATTAAACCAGAGAGACTGATCAACGATGCATTTTGCCACTTTCTTTGATAAATTATGTTAAAGGTGATGGAAAGGGCTAATGGGCCAACACAGCACTGCAGCAAACAACGTCTACAGGGAATGTGGAAGACCTTTTGAAAATGGTTGTCCCTGGCATTGATAGTGACAATAAAATGACACCGTGGGGCATGCAAGGATTTAAAAGACATGATGATGCTAGTATAAATCTGTGGTGCAGTGGTTTGATTGTGGTAATTGCCTTCAGATTGTGCCATAAGGATCATGGGTTCAAAACCTACATACTCCCATCTTTAGCTGTCATCTCCCGATATAAAGCTCTCCAGTAGGGCTGGGAAAGACTTCTGGTGAAAACTGGAGGGATGAAAACAATACAGCACCTGGTACAACAGTCGTCTATACAGCTAATATTACTATAGTAACAGCTATATAAACTCCATTCAGAACCATTCCGAAAATTCAGACATAATAATACATATTACATATAATATACAATAATACGTATAGAAAAGATGATTACAATGTTCAGTACATTCTTGGGTCTTACTGGAGAAAGGGAGACCTCCCAACAATGGAATCGAATGAAAGGTGCTCCTTGTAAGTAAAATATGTTCCTTAGAATTAACCAAAAGGCAACAAAACATCTAAAATTGTATCTTTCCAAACAAAATAAAGGACAGTACAAGGAGTAAGGTCTATGTATCCAAAGAGTGTTTATTCAATAACCAATGGTTTATCTGAGCCTGAAGGAATAATAATCCATATGTATCCAAAGAGTGTTTTATCAATAGACCCAATGAGGCCCCATTCACACTAGTGTTTTTGTGACAAGTAGATCTGGGGAGATTTGATGATGCAATACCAAATCAAAGTTCCCACTATGTTTACCCTGATCGAATCTCTTTGTGGCAATTTAACCCTGATGAAGTTCACATTACCATTTTTATCAGTTTAAAAGGGAGTCACTATTTCGCTCGTTCTTGGGCAGATGCCATGAATGCGCCATTGGCACACTTGCATGTCGATGACACAAGTGCGCCATCATGACGTGCGGATGCTGCACTGCACTTGCATCATCATGGTGGCCCCCATGTGGATGGGGCTGTGCCATGAGGGTGCCGCCGCCGTACACTAGAGCTTGGGACCATGCGGTTGCTCTGCAATCCCGATCCCTAAAATCCGGCAGTCTGTACCGGGCCTTTGATATACTGTATATTGCTTGCTGCATGGGATGCACTACTGTTTGGAAGCTAAGACATGGATTAAATGCTGCCTTAACCTATTAATTCTTCAAGGGTTCTATTTCTCCCGAGAACATTTTCACAGAGTTGAACTGTGTTTGCTGGACCTTACTATAGTCCTACTTCAATGGAGAGCATGAGAGTTGGAAAACATTTAATATTTTCCTGCAGCTTTGGAATTAGAAGATTTATAGCATTGGGGAAAAACTATCCTTCAGGAAGGATGGCCCACCTTCATAGACCTTTTCATTGTGAACCCCAGGGCATGTTGATGAAAACTATTAGAGTTGGTTAGAACTAGTTATGATACTGGTTTGTATTCATCTCAGAGATTAAAATTAACAATTGCAGCCCAACAGTGACTCTTGGAAAAAACCAATTCAATTAGAAACAGTACCACCAGTGTGTAATATTTAGTCCTTGACCAGTTCAGATGGAGTTCTCTCTCTCTCTCTTTTTTAAAAAATGCACCCTTGAAAGTCTTGCTTACTCAGCTCACTCCAGCATCTGTTCCAATCAGCAATTTGTCGTTTAGCACCTGAGAATTTGCTCTCCCTTCCACCAAGATTGCAAGCTCAACAGAATGTAGAGAGGCATGACGTTTCATACCTATTTCTGCCTCATGCAATACCCACAGAAAATCTGGGTTATAGCTCCGCCATTAGTTGTAAAGCAGAATTAGTCTGAATGTGAGCTTTAAAAAGAAAACAAAAATCTCACAAAGACTTTAAAGTTGCAGTTGTTTTTAAAGTTTTTAAAAATAAAAGCATGCTTTGAAAATATTGATAAACTTCTGAAACTAACTCCTGAAATATGAACATCTACTTTATATTAACCATTGAACATTTTGTAAATATTTCCTGTTTGCATGTAAACAGCCAGTTTTACCTGGATCCAGAAAATAAGCTGTGTTTTTCACATTTGTCCAGGATGCTTATTTATACTTGTGCAGGTAGCTGTGGGCTTGATTCACAGTGATGCCCATTGAACTGTGTAGGAATAAAGCAAATAGACTACAGTTTGGGACCCAGATGAGAAGGTGCAATGTAACCCCGGTCTCATCCTCAGGAACAGTATCAGCCCAATGGTATTCTAAAGTGTACAATCATCCCTCCCGATTGATGGTCTTGCTTTTCGTGTCCCGTGGTCTTTTGGGGATGGCAAGCTGGGAGGGACATAATGGTGTATGTGGTTGAGGCATGCGTGCAGTGCCACACACAGATGTGCGTCCCCCATTGTAATCAATGGGGCTCCAATATTAGCAATTTTCCCAAATTGCGGAAGGCATCCCTTGCAAAAGGGATGACTGTAATGTGACTTTTTTTTAAAGGTCCTCCTTTTCCATCATCCTTTATAGGCAGATCTCAGGCCTGGGACAGATCGCCTGAAAAGGGGGCTTGCCAGAGGCCTTTTTCCCTCTGGAGGGAATCCGCAGCCGCCAAACCACATGGCTTCACTCTGGAGAAAAAAGTACCTGCAAAAAGCGGTTTCTTTTTCCACCGCACCTATTACATCTGAGTGTGCCAATGGTGCACTCGTGATGTAATTGGCCAATGCAGTGTGCAGATGCTATGTGTCTGTTACGTCATAAGGGTGGCGCCCATGTACACAAGGTGCTGCCATTATGGCACCGCCAGTACGTTCTAGGGTTAGGGACCGTGCAGTTGCTGCACGGTCCCTAATCCTAGCTACACTACCACCATGCTACAAATGGCCCATCTGTCCCACACCTCAGTTAATGCCTCTGACAAAGAACCTCATTTTAACAGTCTTTTAATGCCTGCACAGCTCACTGTTCCCTCATCCTCTATCTAGCTGGAATTTTTTTAGCAGCCTCAGCATTAGAAGCATGCTTTATAAATCTATAGTTTCAGTGTCAGATTGCTGCAGTATGTCTGCAGTAAACAATGGAATAAGGTGTGAGATCAGAAAAGGGAAGAACATACTTACCAGATCGCCACTCCCAGAGAGAGAGCACAGATCTACATGTTTGCCCACCAAACTGGAAATCATAAGAAAGGTGGAAGTTGGTGGGAGGGGAAATCCCTTGATGCACTTTGGAAAAGCTCCCAAGTTGTCTTTAAAAGGTTGGATTTATTTATTTTTAAATTTATGAAGGCTTACTTGACCCGGTTGTTTCAATTCACATGTGCATATTAGTTGTGGGTAAAAAGTTTGCTGAAACTTATTGAACAGTTTTTTTTTTTTTTTTTTTGTGGTGCAGGAACCTATCCCTACTTTCCCCCCACATTATTTCTGCCTCTGGTACCAAAGTTTCTGTTAAAGAAGTAATCAGGAACACATCTACTTCATTAAATGTGGTATATCTGTACTAAACTACATATATAAAGGTAGTCATGTGGGCTATGCAGCAAAGTACAATAACATCCAAAATTCACAAAAAAGCGTTACCTTTATTGGCCAATCAAAATGCACAGAATACATGTTGCAAGCTTTGGAAGCTCCACTGACTTCTTCATCAGGTAAAGATGTTAAAAAGGTCTGGGTGTGACACCATGAGTTATTTAACTGGGTGACGCCAGCCCTAGTGACACTATTAGTATATTCAAGCCCATTATCTCTTTCCCTGAGTATCCTGTGTCCTCTCCCTGAGATTAGCCAGTTGGTCAGGATAGGTGAAACAACTGGTTCACTGGAGGTAGTTAATGCCTCTTTGAGAACTGATCTATAGTCATGGCCAGCTAAAGTAGGCCTTCACAAAGCAATTTCTTAATAAACTCTAATTGGGTTTACAGTTTTAATAACAGTGGACTCACCAATATAACTTCTTGATCAAATGCAGTGACCAAACATCTTGAGGAAACTGGTTGTATGGGTCTCCTTGAATCTATAAAAGGTGTGGGAATGAAACAGCATTTGCTGCCATTCTTGCTGGCTTCCACCAGAAGAATGACAGAGAGATCATGTCCCCACTTTTTCTCCTGAATGTCTCACTAGTTTTCTGTACTATTAAGCATAATAAATCCTTCAATAACAGTAGTGTTATTGTCTGTCTGGTCAATTCCAGAAGATGAAGCTGGAGGACTACTGTTTAAACATGACATCGCTTCTTCCACCAAAACATTCTAGACTGTTTTGAACATATAGATAAATCTGGTGGGGAAGCCAATATTGACATTTTGGATTCAAAGTGATCAGTACACTAGTGACAGAAAATGATTTCTCAGGGCTTTGCAAAATTACCTTTAAGATTATAACCATTAGAATCCCCCTGACAGTATTGCTACTGGTGGCTGGGAGATTCTGGCATCGAAACTCCAACCAGCCACATTTTTCATCTCTTTTGTTTGCTCTTTCTCCTTTCTCTTTTCTTGTAGTGTGACAGATAAGATTAATACGAGATTTCATAGATTTCTAGTGTTGGTAATTGGCTAGGTAAATCTCAATGAACAAGTTCAGTTCTGAATAGACTGATAAATTGGAATAGAGATGATGCTTGTTCTTGACAGAACTGTACTTCTCTTAAAGGATCAGGTATAGTTCCTATATTTGGCTTCTTTTATCTTCCCCCTTTTACTATGCGGTAAGTGTGTGAGAGAAGCTATCACGCTTACACTCACTTTTCCTCCTTAGTATAATGCATTCTGTTGGCATGTTTGGAAAATCAAACTTTATGATAACAGGATGGACTAGATTAGGGTCCCTTTCACAATACACAGTTATAGCACTATGCTTTAATGGTTGGAACCAATGGAACCCTGGGATCTGCAGTTTAGGAAGAGACATTTGAAATTTTCTGCCAGATTGCTTTGGTGTCTCACCGAAATTAAATTCCAGGATCCAGCCATTAAAGGGTTTGCAAGCCAGTTTTCTGCCACTGGTACTCTCAGGTTTTGTGCACACTGACAAAAATGCCAAAAACTAAAATAGAAACCTAAAGTCTTACATCAGGTTGTGATAAACTGTATGCTTTAAAATATCAAACACTGCATGCCTTCTATCCCTAATCAAAATACGAATGGATGTTTCTGGGAGCTTCTAATAGAGGTAATTCACATATTTTTTGGCAAAAAAGTTGGTTTGGGATAATATAGGGCCATAAAAACAATCTTAGGGTAGGGCACTGCATGCCATCACGAGGACACAGATTGCCACCCCTGGATATCATGATCACATAGTAGCAATGACTAAGACACAACTACACAGCTATGTCTGTGAGTTCTGGGAGTTAATATTTAGGCAACTCAAGAAGTTTATTATGTTTTTTAGGATTAAAAGATAGAAGAATGTTTCTACTGCTTAATATATGGTACATATATTTGCTATGCTAGCAGACTATTAAAGGAGGACAGGAAGATCTACCCAAGATTAATGGTGAAATTTATGTGTTTCACTTTCATTTGGATTACAGCCAATTTGATCTGAAATGTAGTACAAGAATCTCACCAGTTATGGACAATTTCTCGCCAGCCTTCCTGACATGGGTAGGGTTGATATTATATTGCACCCCAGCCATACTTGCTCTCCATCTGCAGCTTTATTTAGTCAAAAATTAATTTGAAACAACATACCAAGGACAAGATTAATGGATGGGAGGACAAATCAGTAACTGGAGCCTTTAAGGTATTTCATGAAGAGGCAAAGCATTTATCTGCATGTAAGACTCATCATATGAAAAGTTGCCAGATGGTAGTTAAAACTGAAACTCTCTTGAAGACAACCAGAGAAAGTTGGAGTAGCATCCTAAAGCAGTTAGTCACCATATCTTGTTTTTCTTTTTTTCTGTTACCTTGTCTCTAATTTCTAATATTGGCTCGGTGCAAATGGTGTGGCGGTGCTGATTCTAGGGTTCTGGAGCGTACAGCAACTACACGCTCCAGAACCCTAGTCCATATGGACGCCGGCATCATTCCAGCCTCCCATCCACATGGGGGCCACCATGATGATGCAAGCACGGTGCAGCATCCGCACATTGGGGCTCTGCATCATTAACGTGCCACAGTGTGCCAATGGCACACTGATTATATCATCTGCATGTGCCAAAAAGAACTGATTTTTCTGGGTTCTTTTTGATGCAGAGGGACACCGCATGGTTTGGCCCTTTTGGGGTGGTTCAGAGGGCCCTATTTTTAAGGAACTGGGAGGTAAAAGAGGAACAAGACAATTAGTCAATTGGGACTGATTTTTAAAAATTGCAGAGGAAGAATGAGTTGAGAGAGAGAGAGAGAGAGAGAGAGAGAGCACCCAATTTTTGACCAATTTTTCACTTAAAAAATTAAGACTATGAAAAACAAATACAAGAGGAAAACAACATTTTAAAAAGGCCTTTGAAAGCAAGGATAAAATCAGCAGCAGTTTTATAAATATTTAACTATGGAAAGGTGGGGGAAACAAAATGGTGTTCACTGGGGCTGAAAAAAACCTAAAACGGATGCCATGGCAAGCCTCTCTAGGGATGGCATTTCACAATGGTTGCTGGCACTGAAAAGGCATTGTGTCTAGTACACACCCACCTGCTGTCATTTGGCTGGGATGGGGGGAATTCCAGAGAAAACCCCAGAAGATTATTTTAGGCTCCAGGTAAGCATATCTGGGATGAGACAATCTTTCGGGTGATCTGACTCAAGCTGTTAAAGGTTAATACCAGTATTTTGAATTGAGCCTAGGAATTGACTGGAAGTCAGTGGAGATAAAATATGCTGAGATAATAATCCCATTCAGCTTTCTCTGCAAGCTGTGGAAAGACAAGCAGAGGAAAGTTTTCAGAATTATCCATGGTACAAGTCTGTCTTCTATGTTACACAGAATAAATCAGAAGATCAGGGAGTTACAAATGTGAATTGGGCCACTCCAAATAGAAGGTTGCTTTTGCTTACTTATTTCAGGCATTTTTACCCACAGGCTGACAGTGGTTTCTCAATCAATAAAAAGTATTTTTATACTAGTTCCATGTAATGGGAAAAAAACACCAAAAACAAAACCCTTCAACATCATATAAACTAGCAAAAAAGGACAAAGGTTTATGTGGAGCTTTTCTTCCTGATATACCAGCCTTTAATATATAGGGAGAGTTTTGTTTTATTTTGTTTCCTTTTAAAAAATTAATAGGGAAATATATATTTTTTAAATCTACCATCTCAAGTATCTTCTAATTCTGTAAACCGTGGGCACTGATTTAGACTGGTGGAATTATATCTGAAAGGGTAAACCAAAATTGCTATAAAATCAAAGTAAACTGTCCTCCTGTGCAGCAATGCCTTCAGCAAAGAATGGGTCCCTCAGTATGATAGATTTCAAAAAAGAATGATAGAAACAAAACCACAGGAGTTTAAACCAATGGATGGCACAGGCCAATTGCTGCTAAATGCTGCCAATGTCCCCATTACGCAGGGTAGATTAAATGAATCTGCTTTAGCAAAGTGTCAAAGGGAAACCCTAAAGTGTTGGCAGCATGATGAATGAGATCATAAACTGAGCTATCTCAAGCCTGAAAATGAATGAAGTAATCTTGGCAGAAATTGACCCAAGCCTATGAATAGGAGAAGAGGGAGAAAGTACCTACTAAAGGGGTAATCAGGATTATAATGTCATTTAATGGTGTTGCCTTTGACTTAAATAGGAACTGGAGTACTCTTTTATATTTGGGCAAATGTATGCAAGAAACCTAAACCTATCAGAATCAACCCTATGATACAGCAGGATGGAATGACCTGCTTCAGGGAGCACCATAAAGGGAAGGGAAGAGATAGAAAAAGGCCATAATTGGTGTCCAAGTTGTACAGCCAGACTTCTTAAAGAGTTGCACTCAGCGCAGTAGTAATTATGACATTTTGGCTTTGTTTCCAGTCCCTAAATCTCTTTGGTTGGCACTGAAACTGGCTTCAAACTAGTTTTACTGCCAAGGTTTCATTGACAGAACTGTGGAATTGTTTGGGTAAACCAGAGGTGCCTTCTTGGAGATCCTTATATTTATTTATTGTTTACTGAGATAAAATTCCCAAAGCTCCTTGGTTACTATGTTTAAAAATAGCTTGAATATGTCAGTTTCTTATAACGATGAGGACTAATCTCTCCCAGTTTGTTTTGCTGTTTGGAAGCACTCACAACTTGGACCAAGGCTGCAGGGGCCATTGCATATATAGCTTATTTGGGAGTTATCAGAGAGTTACTCATTGGGTGAGAAATTCCCATATTATAATGTGGAGAAGATTAAAGTTCCAGAAGTCACCTGTTTGGCTGCTGTAGTGATGACAAAGGGTTGTCCTACATGATTTTGCCCTAAGGGAAAAGATGGACTAGGAGTTGATCTTAACATTAACACACTCATATGGGGAGCGGCTTAGCTCAGCTAGTTTAAAATCTTGACTGCTCCCGCTAGGCATTGCCTCTAATAGGCAGGAGATATGTGAATCACTTCTTCAGTCACCATCATACATGTGCTCTTGAAGATCAGTAGGAGTGCCTACTGTGTGAGGCAAAAGATGGCATCCATTCCCTGTTCCAGGTTCAAATGCCTACCAGCCTGGCAGTTGAACCTTTTTTTAAAACAGTATTGACCAAACAACGCGCTCCGCAAATCTTGATGGTATCAGTCAATTTATAGGGCATACAGCAGCCTTCAGTACTTACATAGCTCTGTCCACCATCACCTCACTGTTGTTTTCTACCCACTGAAACAGTTAACTCAACAGCTGCCTTGTTTTGACCAGCAGTAGGGGTAAGCAATCAGACTTGTTTTGAGCAACTGAGCAAAGCTAGGGTAAAAGAACCATCGCACACTTGGGTCTTGTCCTTTTGCAACACTGCAGCACTGCAAACAATGTCAGTTGATCCATGATTGCAAATGCAGGTTGCTTCAAGCAGCATTGAACTTGAGGGACACATCCTAGCTGATAAGTGGCCATAGACGTCCTAAAGCTTCCTCCTCTTGACCTTCTTCTGGATCCTTTAACTTGGCTGATTTCCTGCCTCATCTGGGAGAACATGCTTCTGAAGCATGGAGAAGATAATTGCTGCCACTGACATGTGAAGTCAAAAGCAATACCACTAAATGGCTTTGTAATTCTGATTATCTCTTTAGTGGGTACTTTCTCTTTTATTTGTAGGCTTTGGTCAATTTTTGTGTGTGTGTGTAGCAAATCCTAGTGGTCCCCAAACTGTGCCCTTTAAAAGATTTTGAACTTCAGCTTCCAGAAGCCTCAACCATGTTGGCCAATAGTCTGGGATTCTGGGAGCTGAAGTCCAAAATCCCTTAAAGAGCACAGTTTGGGGGCCACTGAGTCTAGCAGATAGAGGATGGTGGAGCTAGGCTACATATATGAATAGCTATTAGTACCTTGGACTCATAGGAACCATTATCACCTTGGTTTCAGGTGGCTTTCCCATTTAGTGGATTTAGTAGATTCCACACAAAAATAGAATGGGAAACCTAACACCAATCCAGGTACCAATTCTCTACCAACCCAAACCCTGCAGGCAGTTCCAACCTTCCTCATATTAAAGCCTTGTAAGGGGCACATGTGGCCAACGCAAAAGTCCCTTTACTTGAAAGAACTGTAGTTGTTTAAAAGCATCTGAAGAGGTAAACAGAGGACTTACAGAATAGCACTGTAACATTTCAAAAAGTTGTGCATTCTTTTTCCAACAGGTCGTAGCACTTGTCAACTGTAGACATGTTGATAAGAATGTTGCTCAAAGGCAAGGCGAAGATAATAGCTGTGAGTGTGTTTTTAAAAGAGTTTTAAAGTATCATTACACATTCTGTATATTCATATTTCTTTTGTCCTAATCACCTCTTGCCTAGCAGGTTTATCCAAGTAACACAAACACCTGCTAACCTGTTTGACTGAAAACAATGGAATAAACATACAAGCAATGATGCTTCTTTCAAATGGCCTTCAACTTTGTTGCATGTTGTTATAATTTACAAAGGCTCTGGGCTTTCTTGTAAACAAGAAAAGTGTTGTATTCCTCTTGAGCAGTGTGGGGGAAGAAAATATTGTCATTTCCAACCTGAGCTTCAAATATTAGATTTGAAAATTAATTTGTTAAAATTAACTATTAAATGTTGGAGATTTCATTTGTTTTCATTCATGTGAATAATTTAAATAGCTTAATTTGTTGAATTAAAATTACTTCATTCTTTACTTAAAACGTTCATTTTCAAAATGGCCAACTGAAAATGGTATGAAGGTTCTCACCACCAGACCCTTTGTTGTTGTTTGACATCAAGTTGATTTGACATTATGGCAACTCATATGCAGAACATATTGCAAGGAAGGCAGGCTTGGGCATGGAAGAGGGAGGAGTGAAAATGGGAGGAAGAAATATCAATAATCGGAGATATATTGACAACTCCACAATACTAGCAGATACTGCTGGAACAACTACTAAGGAAGATCAAAGAAGAAAGTGAAAAGCCAGGCTTACTGTTGAACATAAAGAAAACAAAAATAATGAACACAGAGAACTTACACACATTCAAACCAGATAATGAGGAATTAGAAACAGTAAAATAATTCTCATATCTGGGATCAAACATTGATCAGAACAGGGACTGCAGCCAGGAAATCAGAAGAAGATTGAGAATGGGGAGAGTGGCTTTGAAAGAACTAGAAAAGAGCCTAAAATGCAAAGACATACAACTCACCACAAAAGTCAGAATCATACAAGCCATTATATTTCCTGTTACCATATATAAAGGTGAGAGACCAAAGAAGATAGGAAGAAAATCAGCTCAGGGGCTTGACAGACTGCCCCAAGAAGCAGCCTGCAGCTGTCCCTTTTGGCACCGGATTGGTGCTGCAACAACTACAAGCCATGGCTCTGATTTCCGCTTTTTGAGGTGTAAAAAGGAACGACAAAAAGCGGCCCCTTTTTGCACCCTAGAAAGGGTGACCAGTGCAAAATGAAGGACATGCAATAAAAATGTAGGACACTACAAAATGAATGCTAAAAACACGAATATAAAATATAAACCATTTGTTTATTTCAACTAGAGGACACTTAGCCATTTCTAATGCAGCAATACATGGCTGGTGACAAAGATCAGTCATAGAATCAAGATGCCTTGGAGCACATATAGAATATTTGTTCCGTACAACTGAATTGCTTTATCCTCTCTGCCTCCTCATTCCCAGTTGAGAAATGTGGCCTGCAAATATTAGTGGTACAGCACACATTTTTTCCACATTGGAACCAGGGACCCTAAGTTCAATTCATGGCATCGCCGCATGTAAATATTAGGTATCTAAGAAGCCCAATCTTGTATGCAGTCATAACACTAGTTTGTTTAAATCTCTTAAACTTGCACTGAGTGACTAATCAAATAAAGTGATATCTGTATTCAGTTGTTTTGCTTTCTGTGTTTTACATAACACATGAAATGGTTGCAGCACAGGTTCTAGAAGAAATCAAAGTAGCCAAGGGACTGGTGAATACAGGTTTCTTAAACCAGCCCTAAATCCATTCTGGGAGCCTGGCTTTGGTGAATCTCTGTGTCCAAACGCTAAAACTCCCTCTCCACCTGTTACTGCCTAAGAAAAAAAGGCTTACTAGCTCCAACAAAACACCTCAAAGTGTGTGATCCTTTGAAGCAGGGTATAAGTGTAAAGTAAAATGGGGGTGGAGGTGGGGAGAGTGAGCTAGAAGGTAAAGAGGAGTCAAAAGTTAAGGGAATGGGATATGTCTGGAAAATGTTTCACTGAATTGCCCAGCCCAGTACAGTGTAACCAGTAAGCACACTAAAGGAATATGGTGACGTTGATTGCAGCTCACTCCAAAAAATAATATACAAAACTATAAACCAAGATGAACAGTATCAGAGATACACAATGTGAAGGAAAAGCCCCAAACTGCACAATGTCCTCCTTCCCAGCAGACACTCTTCTGAAAGATTCCAACAATATCCATCTAGGCCAATTGCGGGGTGGGGACCTGCCTTATTGAAATGGTTGTGACTATCTTGGGTCCTCTTATTCAGCAAGCAAATGGCCATCACCATTTTGTCCCCTAAAAATGCTTCTAAAATCCATGAGACACATTTAAAAGCAAACTCCCATCTTACTGTATCCACCTCACCCCTAACAAAGTCCAATAATCTGAAATAATGAATTTGTGAAAGTGTAGTAGTAATACTTTCCATGGTAATAAGGAAATCTATGTAATCAAGCCACATTAAAGATCTAAAAAAGTAATCATTTAAGAAATTAATCCATGTGTTTTCCCAATTTATTATCCAGAGTAATGTTGGTCAATTTACCCTGGGCTAGATTTATTGTAATGTGCCATTTGGATGCTGCACCGCATATACCTCATCATGGTGGCCCCCATGTGGATGGGGGCGAGCCATGATGGTGCTTGGACAGTGCCATCTGGGCTCAGGAGTGTGCAGATGTTCTGCTCTCCCAAGCCCTAAAATCAGCCCCAGGGCGGCACATATCTGTACTGGGCCTTTGTCATTGCCTTTCTCTTAGGCCAAGAGTGTGTGACTTGCCTAAAATAATCCAGTGGGTTTCCATGGCTGAGAATGGGATACAAACCTCTGTTTCCTGGAGTCACAGTTCAGTACTCAGGCCACTATACCACACTGGGGGTTCTACTGAACTAGTTAGCATTTGTGCTTTGGAAAATGTGTTGAAACTACTATAAGTTTTAATAAAACATTTTCTCCATTAGCCAATAATATATCATGTTTGAGGTACAACAAAAAAAAAAAGGTTGTCAAACCTGCAACAATTGGTAATCTGAAACTGGATGGGAATCACAAATGGTTACATACAACTAAAAGTGGCTTGTGGGGAGACATGTTCAAAGTAGGCAGAGAACTGAATGTGACTGCAAGGATTTGGTATGTAAATTTTTCACGTTGTTAAATTATCTGAATGTAATTTATTAGCACAGGATCCATGTATACACATCATAATTTGGCAACTGAGTCCCTATATTGAGAGAAAGGCAGGATATAAGAAAACAACAACAACAACAACAAATGCAGATGAGGAGTTGCTTAGCAAAATGAACACTTCACACAATTTACTTCATAAAACTGACCATTTTGGAAACACATACACTAACATCTCCACTAGTTTATTTTCCTTATTTTATTTTACCTTTCTCTGCCCATAATCTCACCCCCCTCCAGCTGTCCTTCTTCAATCGCTTAAAGGTTAATGGCTCTCCTAAACAAGAACTGCCTATTCTTGCTTGCTGCTCCTTAGTCTTGCGTCTTCAAATCCATCATCAAAACCCACCTTTTCAACAAAGCCTTTGGCTTAGCCTTTTGTCCTCACTACACATAAGGACACTTGTTCACATTAACTCCTCCAATTTTTCCTTTTGAAGGGTTTTGTGCTCTGTCAACATTTAGCTTGTAAAATCACTGAGGGCAGGGATTGCCTTGTTTTCCAAATACAACACTGTAATGCATTGTGTACACTGATTCCATAGCAGAAAGTGTTTTCATCTGCTGCAATAAAGATGATCTTGTGAGCCCCTTAAAGATCAACAAATGTATCATGCCATAAGCATCTGTGAGACAGAACTGATGTCATCAGATGCAAGTGATGCATCAGATACATGTAGTCCCTGTAGTGCAAAACAGTGTAAAGCAGGTAATTTTAATTTTATCGGAGAACATCATTGCATAAATGATGGAGGTGTGCAAATTGTAAAGGAAAACTGTTTCCCCCAGTTATGCATGGCTCAAAATTAGTAAGTTTACATTCAGATGCAAACTGTATGGATTTTTGTTACACCCTTACACAGTTTGCATTTAAATACAAACTTCCTAATTTTGAGCCAATGTATAAGTGAGGAAAACAGTTTTCTTTTAGAATTTGCGCATCTCCAAATTTAGCAGTGCAGTTCTCCAGTAAAATTAAAACGAACATGTGTATATTAGGTGATGATTCACACACAAAAACACATATACTAGCAAAAATGTTGTTCAGAAATTCATTATATTGTTTACACAAGTAAATTCAAACACGTGTATTAGAAGAACGAATAGGATAACTGTGTCTCTCTGTCTCTCTGTCTTTGCTTCGTGAATGAAGATTCAGGAAGGACTCAACCCGCACTTTGTACAAGCGCGTTGGTGACTAAAAAGACCAATTCGGGATAGACAGGTCCGGTTGCAGAAAGCACAGCAGAAAGTCTCCTTGGGTGATGTTTCCAGGTTGCGGTTCTTTCTGCGTTGTCGTTTCTCTTTGAGGCTCGTTTGGCGTGAGCTTTTGAAGAAGGCTGCAGCGTCATGGATAGTGCGTCTCCATGCCTCCTGATGCAAGGCCAGGGAGAACTATTGTTGGTGATCTATCTGGCCAAGCCTGAGATGTTGTTTCAGGGAGTCCTTGTATCTCTTCTTTGGGGCGCCCCTCTTACGCTTACGCATACAGATGTTTATTGGAACATAAATGTTTTCCTGTCATGTTCCTATGATTCCATAGGAATCTGACAACAAAGTGTGGTGGTTGAAGAAGGGGAAAATCAAAGGAAATTGTAGATTAGGGCAGATGGCTGCAGCAGGAAAACAGGGCTATTTATGACTGTTTATGATGGTGCCTTCCTTTCCTGGGAGATGGCAGGGAGACAGAAATTGAGAAGGCACAAACTTCAAAGTGCACCTTTGAAGTGGGCAAAAGGTGCCGGCTACAAGTGTGGGGTGGGGCTGGACAAAGGACTTGTAAAGTGTTGTTTAACTTGGGAAAACTCAGAGTTGATTCTAATCGTTGTGGGGTAGTGTGTGTGTGTCTTAGAAGCCAAAATAAAGCAATAATTAATTTTCACTACAATGCTGTCCTGGTTCTTCAAGTCTCCAACTGCCAAGTGTGATATTTCCTTTGATTGATCAGATGGTTACAACTATTGCCAGAGATCAGACTGGGCCTATACACCATGTGGGGTTCACCTGGAACTTTAAATCATTCATTTTTCATTTATTGTTAGTGCATGGGACCTTCCTGAAGGAGTATACCATGTGGCACATCAGGACAAAAGTAATAAACTATGGACATGGTGCTAATTTGGTTCTACATACCTGCATGTCATACTTCGTGTTTCCAGCCAATACAGAGAAGTGTTCATTTTGTCTGATACAGGTAGCCTGACATGATACAGAAGGTTTTGTTAGAAGTTTTCTTTTCTTGCTCACCAGAGGTGTAGAGAGTTGATAATTAAAGATACAACCAGGTGTGACTGCACTGAGGGGGGCTTTCATTTCATTCTATCTTTTATGGCAGGAAATAAAAGGTCACACTGTTCTTTTATGGGATTCTTAGTTGACCCAGGCCTGACTGTGCAGCAACAAAAAATGCAGGAACAGGTTAGCTGGCTTCACTTCAGAACATGCTTTTTAAGCTTCAGAAACCATACTTTAGAACGTAAACCTTCACTCTATTGGTAAAATTGGAAACTTTCAAATCAAAGAAGACTTCTGCCTGCTGTGTCTGGATATACATTGAACAATTCTCTCATATATCTATATGTTTCTCTCTCCAATAATGTTCATATTGTGGGCTAATAAACACTTTCTTACCTAAACATCTTTTTTTGAGGGAACAAACATATTTTTATAATTTTTAATTTAAAATCTAAAATGATGCATGGTATTCATGAAGCATAGGCCAGGAATGAGAATTGTGTGGGCTTACACATATTGGATTCCAGGTCCTTAATGGTGGTGAGGCCCACCTTGCCACTCTCATTGCAGCAGGCAGTAAAGGGCTGCCGCCTCCTCCTCCTCCTGTTCCTTCCTCCTCCTCTTCTTTCCACTGCCTCCTCCTCCTCTTTCAGCTCTCTCCTCCTCTTCCTTCCTCCTCTACTTCCCTCCTCCTCTTCCCGCTGCCATCTTCACCTCCGCCTCTTTCTTCTCTTCCTCCTCCTCCTCCTCTCCTGCCTCCCCACAGGCTTGCCATCCATGGATGCTGGAATCCACAGGCAGCAAGTCTGCAGATACAGAGGGCTTACTGTATTTAGATTGTAACCTAGCAAAATGTCAAGTTCAGTCTATTGATTAGAATAGATGTTTCACAAATATATGTCCTTGTGTATGTGTGTTCAGGTTGCTTGTCAACTTATGGCAACCCCATTAATTTCATACAGTGAATTTCTCAGGCAAGGAATACTCAAGAGGTGGTTTTGTCAGTTTCTTCCTCTGAAATATAGCCTACAGCATCTGATATTTATTGACAGTCTCCCTTCCAAGTACAAATCAGGGCTGACCCTGATTGGCTTCCAATATCTGACAGGATCGAGTACTTTTAGAGTATTTATGTAACATTAAAGTAAATAAAACTGATGTGTGATAAGTTAAAATGGAGACTCAAGAAACATGTTATATTCCAACAAATCTTTTCTAAAAGCAGATGAATGTTTTGACAATTTTGCAATGTTTTGCTTCTTATTTCATTGGATATATGCAGTCCAGTGATCTCTGTGGGACCGTAGATTCTCCACTCTGATTTGATCACCTAATTTAATATATTGCTTATTTTATCTATTTTATCTATTTATTTAATTTATACCACCACCTTTCTTCCAAAGTGGGGGCCAATGCAGCTCACAACATGAGTTAAAAGAAAATACAATTAAAACAACAAATACTACAAAAGTTTAAAAAACAAAAGAAACCATCATCTTAAAGATATTAATTTAAAGGTTTTTAAAAGGCCATTAAAATCTAATAACAATGATATATAAAACACTCCCAAATAAAAGACTTCCTACAACCGAGAACTGCCCAGGAAAGCTGCCAACGGACAGCTGATAAGAGTGTGCCAGGCAAAGGTAAACAAAAGCAAGGCTTTATAGCAACAAAGAAACAGTTCTGAAAGCAAAATACTAGTCCAGTGTCCAATGGAGCAAAACCAAAAGGGTTCCAGAGGGCTGTTCCACAAGTCCAGTCCAGGGTTGAGAGTGCCAGAGAACAGGTCCATGAGTCCAGTCCAAGGTCAAGAGGTCTAGGTCTATCCGAAGTCTAGGAAGCAAGGAATCCGGCAACAAAGTCTGAGGGAGTCCGAGAGAGCAGCTATCACCAAAAGAATACCGATAGACTCTGACAAAGAGGCTCGGCATCTGCCAGGTGTTTATATCAGGCCAGTTCCTTATCGCAGCTGCTGGGTGATTAATGAGCGTTTTTCAGCTAACCTTTGGGAACACCGAAGGCACGCCCTTTCAGTCCATTGGCAGAAGATAGGTACCTCAGTATCTTGCTCCTCTATGTCTCCCAGGCCTGGAACCTCTGCTAGGGAAAGGCTGGGCTGCTGAGCCACAGGGTCCACTGGAGGTGATACAACAGGGTTAGGGCATGGCTGAGCCAACTCTTCAGGAGCAGGGAGAGCAGAGCTGGGACCTGGCTCAGCCTCAGGTCCCCCCTGCACCTGAGGGGCCAAGTCCTCCTCGTCGTTCTCCAAATCCTCCTCGTGACTGGCCATGACAAGAACATTCAAAGGCTTGGATAAACAAAATGATTTTTGTGTAACAAGAGAAAGAGAGCAGCCAAGAGGCCAACTTAGCTTTCCATAGGAGGGAATTCCAAAACCTGAGAGCAACCACCAAGAAGGCTCTTTCCCATGTCCTCACTTTGGCAACATACCTGTGATGGTGGTGGGCCTGAAAGGAAGCATTCCACAAGGATCTTAAAACATTGGAAAGCTTACTTTGGGCGATAATATGCTGGCAAAAGCTGCATCTATAGGACCGCTGTCAATCATGCTAAAAACAGGCTAAAAGAACAGCTCCTCTGAATGTTACAAATTTGAGTGAAAAACTGTCTTCAGAAAAGCTGTTTTCTATCTCCCTGTCATATTGCTGTATGTTACATTTACCACTTTGTAATCTGCATTTACTCTGATTAATTTTAAAAGTAATTATTTTTATTTGGTTTCCCCCCTCTAAACAGTGTTGTTGACATTTAGGTTAAGTAAGATATAATTTGCAAAGGTTGAGCTGGTAGATCAAAGCCCAGTTCCTCAATAGGTTAATTAACATAAACTAATTAGCATAGCCACAATAGACATTACAAAATACTGAAATGTAAGGAGTTCAGTAAAAATAATTTCAGATATACCTACCTTTAAATTTTCAGATACTGGAAAATATGGACGGTCTTAATTTTTCTTTCTTTTATCACGGCATTAGGGAATGAATTTAACCTTTATCTTAATAGGGTTGCTATTAATTTGAGGAGCTGGTTGAAATATTTCTAAACTCCTTTTTAAAAAATAACTTGAACTATGTCATATTCAAGGTTTGGAAGCAACTAGTTACAAACAATCAGTTGTTTATAATTATTTCATTTTTCTAATGAAAATATAGCTAAAAATATAGCATCTGCCTCTTCCAGATGGTAGGAGGTCAAGATTGTCCTATTTGTTGGTGTGGTTTTCAGTTTTATTTGTGAAAATACATCCAAATGACATTTATGTTTCCCTGTTTTCTGGCAATTCCCAGCACCAGCTGCAACATTTTATTCTCACTCTCAAGGTTTCTTTTTAAATTCCAAGACATAACCAAACAATATGTTCCATTATTCTTTCTTTCAAATGTTTCTAAAGATTTTCAGAGCTATAGAGCATCAGTGAAATGGCACTTTTGCACTATAACTCTATATTTTTAAAGTAAACTCAGAGAAAATAAAAATGTCCTCCAAAATGGACTGACTGAACACAGAATAAATAACAACTGAAGAAACCTGGCAAAGGCCAAGGAACTACAGTATATGACATGACCTCAGATTTTTAAAGACCAATCTGGGAAAGTGCTAAATTACAAATTCCAAAACACAAATACAGTGTGCCCTCTCCTTACTCGGTGAATCCGTTCTGGACCCACCTCCCCGCATAAAGGAAAATCCGCGTATGCTCACGCCCCATAGGAAACAATGGGGCATGTGCACCTTTGTTTATATTGTGGTGCAGCTTCTGCATAAGTGTATGGCGCGGGCGCACTGTACAGTGAGGGATATCTACTATCCTTTTGCAGTAGTTCCAGGTGTGTAGTCTCACTGAAGACTGGAAGAGGTGGATCACATAGTTCAAGGGTGGGCTTATGGTGTGTTTTGTGCTCCGTTGTCAATGTTGAGGCAACAATGATATAGACAGAAAAAACTGTTTTGTACCATACACCAGTCAACTGTAGTATTCAGATGTGTTTTTTAAGTAAACAAGTTCTTTTAAAAGTTTAGAGAAATAGAAACACAAAGAACTATTTTTTAAAAAAAAAATTGCAACTGGTTAGATATTGGGGTAGGCTTGGAACAAATTAACTTTTAAAGTAACTTACCAGCCTGGCCCCCTCTTATCTGGTTCTCAGGACAAGGGAGAGGAATCTCAGAGCAAGAACCATGTCTTGAAAGCAGTGTATTGTGAATGTTTATGTGTTTTACACATTTGTTGTATTTGATGGTTTTTTTTATATAGATTAAATGGCAAATTTGTGAAACTGGTTGACAATTAATATGTCATGCTGAATGACATCACCAGGGACTGCCTCTTGTAATATAATTCTTGGGATTACCAAAGTTGGCATTCTTTGAGATCACAAGGGTTCACTCCTAGGCCTCAGGTCTGGGCTCTGATATCTCAGGGCCTTGGATAGTACTAATGTTAGACTGAATTGTGGTTTTTGAAATCAGCCCAAGACCTGTATGTTTCTCAATCCTAATCCAAAAGGGGACACACTGAAAACTGGAGTCATGCAGATCCCCAGATGATGTTGGAACACAACTACCACCAACTGTGGTAAGAAATGCTGGGAGCTGCAATCCAACAACATTTGAAATGTCCCATGATTCCCATTCCTCCTGTACAACTACTGACTTCACAATCACCATAACTAGTGATAACTTCAGAGATCATTCTGGTTTCTTTACAGACTTCAGCCAGAGTTAACATTACACATGGACACACCCCAGAAGCTGCAGGATAGGAAGGAGAGCAGTGGGCTGATATCCAGGATGCTTTCACATCTTCAGAAACTACTGGCAGCAGTTAGAATTGTAAAGAAGATGCATAGAAATGTATGATTGAAAAGGAGAGGGAAAGAGAGAGAGAGAGGAGACTGTCTGGTTGCTGAAAAGGCACAAACATCCCATCTGATGCTTCTAATCTATAAACGTAACAAAGCACCAGCTATTGTTGTTTTGCACAATTTGTGCAATGTGCACAAAAATCGTTTTTTAAAACAAAACCTCACCATCTCACAAGCAATGAGAAGAGACATGTTTTATGGCTTTTGTGGAAGAGAATGAAAGAAGTGAGAATTTCCATCCCAAATGCCAGTTTCTTAGCATTCCACCTGATCCAGTCACTTGATTCCTCTTGAGGAGCAGTATTGTTTGTTTTTGCTAGTGTATGTTTTGGCTAAATCATTAGTTAGGAAGGGTGTACAGCGACAAAATGTAATAATAAAGGATTGATATACTAAAGCTCCAAAAAATATGGGGAGCAAGGTTATACAACTGAGCAGTAAGCAGCTAAATAGTACCTGTAAAAATCAGTAACAGTTGTCACTTAAGTTATCTTGTAACATATAGCTGTCAGTCAAAAGTAACACTTTACATTTCCATTTTTGAAACTACATAAAATAAACTTCCATTTAATTTTAATTCAGCAGCACAAGGCTCAGCACTCAACAAAACACCATCATTACTGAAGAGAAAGATGTTTGTTAGAGGATGACATATGAGGAGGAGAAAACAAAGATGAGCGGTTATGTGACTAAGAAAGAAGAAAAAGCATGTGGGAGGATGTAAGTCACGTCTGAGATTATCCATGTTTCATGGGGAAGCAACAGAGCAAACAAGACAAAGAAGAGACACGGCAGGGAACTCAAAGTATCTATTGCCCTATAAACATGTCATTTTGTTGTTATGTGTCTTCAAGTAGTTTTAATTTATGGCAAACCCAAAGCCACCTTGTCATATTTTTCTTGGCAAGATTTGTTCAGAGGAGGTCTTACTTCTTGTAAATGTATTTACTTCCAACAAGCACAAGCCTGCAAAGGAACCATGTGATATGCTTCCTCCACAATGTAGTAAAACTACATATACCTAAATACAGGAGTCCCTTTTTACAGTTACAGCTGACTGTAATACATTATAAGTTATAGTTGAAATACAATGCTGCTATATCTTAGTTATGTGAAAATAGAACCGATTACAGATTACAGGTTGGGTTTGGGTTGTTTCTTCCATGCTTTGGTTAGCAGGCACTGGCCCCTGGAATTTGGAAAGTGGAACTGAGAGCAATGGACTGACATTGAAGATACTCCCACCTTATCATTGCTAACCACAGAGAGTGCCAGCTTATCGCCAATATGGCGTATCTTATGAAGGCTTCAGCAGTTGGTTTTAATTAAAAATGAAATTGCAAAAGAAGGAATGAACTAGTGAAGCAGGCAGCGGGAAGGTAAAATGCAAGGCACAAATAATCTGAAGCAAGACGTCTAAATGGCAAATCTCCTCCCCGCTTTCCTCCACCATGCTTCTCCCCACCACCTCTACTTCACATGCTATATTGTACTTTTGTTATGGATTTACTTCTTGCAAACCACTTTGGGAGCCAATTATGGCAGAAGAGCCACTTATAAAGATAAGAAATAATAGCATATAAATGCAGGTGTACCTCAGTTAACAAAGTACATGTGTACCTGGGCATTATTTCTTTAACAGAAAAATTGATACCGGTGGCAGAAATAACATGAGAAGAATAGAGAGAGGTACCTACACCACAAAAGAGAACAGCAGTTCAACACATTTCAGCAAACTTTTTATTCAGAATTAACAATATATACAAGGCTTGCATGAATAAACAATATTCTGAATCTTCTAGACACCACTTAAAGACTTCTTCCAAAGTGAATCCAGGGATTTTTCTTTCTTTCACTAGCTTCTACTTTTCTTAAAATTTTCCTTTTGGTGGTCAAACCTATTGATCTATGCCTTTAAAAAAAAACAACACGCTGGGAATATCTAACCCCGTTTCCTCTCTTCCTCTCTGTTTGCTGCACCTATGCAAATATGTTTTCTCGTTGTTTACCAAACTAAATTGTTTTTGTAATACTGACCTGAAAGCTCCTCTTAAAGATAGAATAAACTGATCAGTTTCAACAGAGACTTTGGTAGCGGGGAATAAATATATATGAAAAACACAGCCAAACTGATTCACTTTCGCAAACCTAGAATCAACGATTGCACCCTAAATATGTTTTCAGATTAATAATAATTGTGTGTGTGTTAATCTATATTTTCAACCAGGATGAACTGTTACTGGTGCTAATATAACATCACTGTGAAGTGTGATTTTTTACATGCAGTGCTGAAGACATTCATTAGAATTGTAATTAGACTCACAATTAAATTCAGTTGCAGTAGAAACTTTGTATGTAAAGAACCGCTACCGGAAGAAACCTCCAATTTGAAAATTAGTTCAGCACTCTGAGCTATTTTAATTATGCAGAGCTGATTGTCACTGGAGAAGGAAATCTTTCTTACTACACCAGAATATTGATTGCCTGTCTGTCCTTTCCTCCCATTTATTCACTGGGCTCCAGTACAGTATGCATCTCTGATGACCTACTGGGTTTTGTTATTGTTGTTTCTTAGTGTAAATTACATACAAAACAATATGAATATTAACACCAAGATAATTAGATTTATGAAATTATCATTTTGTGGTTAATAGGATGTGACTACATTGGGACCCCTTGCGCCCCATGCCAATAGCTGACTTCTTCTTTCTTGTGTGTTTCTTTTCTGGGTCTCTCATATTTGGCACTGAGAAGGTTCAAACAATCTGCTGAGCTGCAGTGGCTCTGCTTAAAGCCGGCTGCTGTTGTGAATGCTGAATGCTTTGTTTCAGTTTGCGCGTTCCCAGCCAGTGGCAGGAACAATGATGAATGGCTCTAATTCTCAAGTCAGGAATGTACCCAAGTTTCAAAAATAGGAGAAGAGCCAAAAGAAATGGCCCTTGTGCTGAGCACCTCTGATTTGATACCCATGTGTTTTTTTCCTGCTGGAGGTTGTGTATGCTGGGGCCATTGTAAAAAGAGTAGGTTTTACTCAGACTATATGGTGCTGTGTGTGCCCTGCATCTCTGTAATGTGCAAAGAACATGCTTAATGTAATGTCATTAACCTGTGAATGGCAGTCAATGAACTGGAGTGAGGACGAGGAAATGTTTGATCATGAGGGATGGTCCTACTATTAGACAGAAGGTGGAGGGCAGTCATCAGCTATTCATGAGCAGATCTTGGAATTAACTTGTTGATTGAATCATTAATTTATTATTTCACTATTTCTTCCCCCTAGCGATTTCACATAACGATCCAGATTCCTCAATTAACACTGAAGTTAAAAACTTGCTGTAGTGGATTTGGATGTTAGAATTTTTGAATTCCTTAGGGTACATGCCTTTCCTTCCATCACATTCAGTCAAGGAAGAAGGCCTGATATCTCAGGAGAAAAAAAATATTGGAACTGGAGGAACTGCCTCATATGCCTGGATTATTAGGCAGGCTAATAACAGACTGTGCAATATATATTTTGTGGAAGGGGAGGGAGAAAACATTCTGGGAACCAGGATAGATAGTTGGATGTGCGGAGCAGAAGAATAACTGTGTTTTGGAAAGGAGAAAATAGAAGAATGGAAAAGAAGACAAAAGTGAGTATCGGAATTGTTAGGAGGTTTCTACTTAGGGGAATTTCAATTAGCTCAGATTGCTGAGAGGGAAGTTCCACGGACTCCTCGAGACCTATTCCCAAATTTGTCTACGGAAAGACCAATTAATCCTTTAAGAAATAGTGCAGAGACAGGCTTCTTCAATTGAAATCTATTTTTTTATTAAAGGGCAAAAACAATAAACACATACACACACACATGCTCAAGACTCAATGGAAACAAAGGAGGGAAAAATGAAAAAGATTTGAGGCCTCACTAAAATGATACTTACTCCAGTCTTCTCTGGGAATCCAATGCAGAGGAAGGGGGGTAGATTGGGGGAATAAGACATGACCATCAGAATGGAGGGGGAATGGGTAGGCTGGGCTGGAGCTAAAATCAGAATTCAGTGTGGTGAGAAGTCAAGCTGTATGCAAATCCAGGGGTTCTTATAGCCTCTGGTGATATGCTTAATGGCTTGGCCGGAGCCTAGAGAAAGGTGTATGATTGCCTGGGCATTGTTAAGCTGTGGTGTAGGATGGCATTACCATTGCAGTTGGGTCTCAAACAATTGGGGGAAGATAACCAGGCAGATGAGTGGGTCATTGATTTGATCACTGGCCCATTAAGTGTGAGCCCATGAACAACCAGTTTGTATTGTCTTAAGCTTGGAGGTGATGGCTCTCCCGTTAGCTACTCTCAAACATACCTTTAGGAAGTTTCCAAAGTGTTATTTTCAGGGGTCCTGTGCGGATGATGTCATGAGGTCCAGGCTGCCTACCTGGTCTCCTCGCCTACCAATAATGGTGGATCCACCTGGGAGGTCAGCTTGAGGAACTCCACACACACTCCAAAATTTATAAAAATCCAGTTGTGCTAACAGAATGGAGTGGGATTAGGGAGGGAGGGATTTGTTTGAGGCTCAAGGAAGACAAAGCTTTTTCTGAATGTCATGCACTTATATAGGAGGAAAATGTTTGGGCTTTTTCTAGCGGTAGGAGTGGAGGTGTGTAGTAATGTTTATATTCTGGACTGGTGTGTGTGTGTGCGCGCGTGGGTGAGCTTGCACATAATATATTTCTTGTTTTGGCTGCTGTGTTCCTTCAAGTAAATTGCAATTTATGGCAACTCTATGGTGAATCTATAAGGGGTTTTGGGGAGGTAAGATTTGTTTAGGGACAGTTTGCCATTGCCTTCCCCTGAGGCTGAGACAGTGTGACTTGCCCAGAGTATACATTCATAGCCAAGCTGAGAATTGAACTGTGATCTCCAGAGTTATAGTCCAATACTCAAACCACTGCACCATACTGGCTGTCACGTATTATACTTGATAATTTTATTTTGGTTGAGCAGCAATGAGCCTTTTGCAGTTCTTTTGTGTATTTTTCACAGGTTGCTAGGATCTTCAGTAATTAGTTAAAAAGTTTCCTCAAATTCATCCCCCATTACTTTCTCTTTTGGTTGTCCCCCACTTCTCTCTCCACACCCTTACCATTATTCCTTTTGTCCACTGGATCCATCATCTCCTTCCTACCTGCATGCTGTTTATTAGGTGTATTAGATTCTTGACCATTAAAACTGAAGAGGCAATAGATGTATATTTGGGATCCCTTGTTGTTTGTTCCCTGCAAAACCTCTGCTCTACCACTGTCTTTATACTTCTTGATTGGAAACAAGGAGGGAGAAACGATGCAGTGATTCAGTTGTGCTGGGGAAAAAAAATCTGCATATGCTCAGAGATGCCAAAAATTCAGTTTAACAATTCTCCACTCTTAATTAATTGTCTGATTTTGTAGTTGTCCACTGCTGTACATGCTATGGATCGATGCTAACTGCAATAAATTACTCCATGGCGGGTTACAAACCGCCGCTTTGCGGCGCTCCCCCGCCGGCGTCATTTGCTCCGCACGGGAGCCGCAGCAGCCAAACCGCGCAACTTCCGCGCGGAGCAAAAAAGAAGCTCCATTTCGGAGCTTCTTTCTGCGGTGCCTCTATGACGTCGCGAGGCACCGCAGGTGCATTCGCGACGTCATAGGCGCTGCGACACGTCTGGACGCTATGCGTCCAGTACGTAAAGATGGCAGCGCCCATGTGGAAGGGGCGCCACCATCTTGTACGTATTGTATACGTACTAGGGTTAGGGGGGTGCGGAAGCACCGCCTCTTCCTAACCCTAGTACATATACAATACGTACTATATGGCGGTGTGTATCCCGCCCTTATTAACTTTAAACAAACTAGGGATTTGGAGAGGGAATGAAGGGAATGTCTTCATGGGAGTGGTCAGAAAAGGGAGTGACACACAAAAATTGTTAAAATTATGTCAATTATTTTTTTTGTCAAAAAAACAACAACAGGTGAGTGACAATCAACAATCAATTTGGTTGTCAGATGAGGTCTCATGCTTTGGGACAGTCTTTTCCAATCTGATAGTTCCTAGACATATTGGGCTCCCACCATTTCCAGATGCAACAATCCTATTACAGTATAGACTTTATGTAGGAAAAAAACTCTAGGTTGGAGGAAGGCCACAGGAAAAGAACAAAAAGAGAACTTATGAAGAAGTCATTAACAACATGTGGTTCCTCTAAGGTCAAAAGTGAACTGTGTTGAGCCCCATGGTCCTACCCAGCATTAACATTTTAATTAATGAGTTAATCAACAATAACTTATCATATCAAATGAATTCAATTATTTGTATTTGTGCCATGAATTAATTTCCACTGTCTAATAATTAACATTATCAAAATTAATTTTCAAGCTAAGAATCCAAGCTGTGGACATGGGAATTGAGAGCTGTGCTCTACATGACTTTCCCTGTACTTTCCTTCCCACGACCTTAAATCGTGGTGGAGGATGCTCTCCCATTGGTAACATTGATGAAAGATTTGGACATAGAATGAGAGGGGATTCTACCTTGACCTTCATCTCAGGCAATGTGTTGGGTCATCCCTCACTAGGTGCAATAACATAATCTCCTATCCCTCATTAAGTGTATGAAAGGGTTCACATATTGAAAGGGCCAGTGGGAACATATGGCTAAGCCTTCCTCAAATCTGCATTGCTCCCTGTCTTGCACACATTAAATGTGGACATTTGAGTGACTGATGCCTCTGCTCACAGACCTTTAAAGAACTGAAACGTTGTATGTTTAGGAATCCATTTCCCATCCATGCTTACATGCATATGTCCACACAGAGAGTTTTCCTCACATAAATTGGGACTGGGGCCTGAGCTTAACATGAGCTGGGGGCAGATAGTGGTGTAGTTCTGCTGCTTCTTTCAATGTACTGATTCACTTCTGGTGATGAACACGTGAAGGGTATTTTTGTCCTATACACACACACACACCAACCTTGCTTCCCTCATCAGCCACATTTTCTTGCTCACCAAGAGATTTTAGTGAGAACATCTCTAAAATTGTTTCTGTGGGAAGGGCCAGATTCAGGTAGATGGTTAGTCTGTTCAGAACCATACCCAGGGGACCTCTTCAGATTTGCATTCACTACACACAGAACCAGAGATTAAAAACTCTAAAAACAAATTCAGAAATTTAAGAACAAATTCAATAAAGAGTTATATATAGAAGATAGTATATCACTTTTTTGATGGAATATATATGGGTTAGTCATTGCCTTTCCTTAAAAAGTAACTTTTTACCCATTACTCTAGAAATAATGTGCAAATCATGGGGTTACCATAAGTCAACAGAGAGCTTGAAGGCACAACACACACACACATACACACAATGTATTACTGTGGCATGTCTTTTTATTTATTTCTTTATCATTATTATTATTTACAAAAATAGATTTTACAAATAGAAAAATGGCCCCCAAATAATGAGTAAATATTTTAGGTTACGTTAAGAAAATAAGTATAATTGAAAGAGGGGGAATGGCAATACCAGACTTTCAATTATATTATACAGCTACCAGTATTGTATGGATTTAAGACTGGTTAAAGTTAAGAAAAACAAAAACTATAGTAATTGAACAACATAATTTACAATACGGCTGGCATGCATACATCTGGTATGACAGACACAAAATAAATAAGGAATTCAATAACCATATATTTCAATAGAGAGGGGGGAAGGGAGAGAAAGAAGGAGACCTTTGTATTTAGTACAAGGCATTATTTTCTGAGATGAAATTATGATTTCTATAGAATTAATTACTGTGTTTATTTATCTATAGATGATAGAAAATTGCTTAATTTTGGATTAAAAATAAGGATACTAACAGGGGGAAAAAATAAGCGTGGCCCTGTGCAGATTGGTCTTAAAGGCTGGATTGAGGGTGGAGTCAGGGTATAGCATCCATAAGATGCATTTTCCAGCTCCACCCTCAGGGCAGCATGATGCCATGCACCACACCACATGGTGTGTGGAATCACAGCGCTCTTTTGGCTCTGTGTCTGCATGATGGAGTGCCGTAAAGCCGCAGAGCTGCAGATTTTGTACCCTGGAAAGACCAGATTGGGGTTGCAGAGTGTGGTTGCCACGGCCCCGATCTGGGGGAAATGGAGGCGGTCTGCACAGCCCCTATGTTACCTATTCATATATTGTTTTAGAAAAAATAACATCACTACCTTTCATGGGCCTCCTGCCATAACACTTTACTTCCAAGCTCTGTTTCAAAACAATTTAAACACCCTGCAAGAAGCAAGACTATCTTTTTCAGAGTCATAGCCTTTGTCCTAAGCCCCATCACATCTGCTGGGTGTCTCTCTAATAGTACATAGTAGTCACCACTCTCTATCTACAACCATTAGAAAAACATTCTCTAGTCATTAGAATCACATTGAAGGAACACCCTTAGCTATTAAACTGATGTTAAGGATAAACTGTCTCCTTGTGAGCAGGGGCATTACAGTACCTTCCAAATCAGTGTCTTCCAGGTCCTTTGCACTGAATGCAATCTGCCCTGTGATAAAGAGGTACACTCAGTAAAAAAAACAAGCAGGCAACATGTTGGTTGGCTGACATTAATCTGCAAGACTGCAGTTTACTCTGGTCTTTGTGTAAAGGATCTAATCTACAAGCAGATTTTTCAATTTACAATTACTCTAGTAGATAGCTTGAGGTTTCCCCTTCATTCAGTTCCTTATCTTCTGCTCTTTGCTGGAGCCAAACAGCAATCTTGTATCTGCTGCTGTATCTCCTCTGGGTGCCTATTGTTCTTTAAATATTTCTCCATTACAACAACAGTTTCTCAGCTGTACATCCTCTCCTCGGGGTAGCTTTCGAGTACATAATCTCTAGCTCTTTCCATTATTCTAGACAGTAAGCAAGCATTTTGTAATTATAATGAATAATCCACATCTCTTCATCAGAACAGTGCCAGATGTGCTGAGCATTTGCATTTTAAGATGGCATTAGTATATCATGCGGTAAATATGAACTTTATCAGCTTTGCAAAGAATGTTTCCCCTTTGCTGCTAGTCTCCCAGTTAAATGTATGAGTAACATATTGAGATTAAAGACAGCAGCATCACTGCTGCAGCACTGAGCTAAATCTATTGAGATAAATGTATCATTCGGTTAAATACAGGACTGAACATAAATACTGTACAGACGAGTGGCTAGTTTATTAGGAGGAGGGAGTTCACTTGATAAATGTTTTCATATAGCATGGAAAGACTGTGAAGGCATGCAGAGTGAAAAATACTTGTGTACAATCATCACAGTCGGGGCTTGTTCAGGGCATGAGTAGCAGTAGCTGATAGCTTCCATGTTAGTGACATGATGAAGCTGCTACAGGTTTTAGTTTAGACGTCAAGGGAACTATCCTGAAGCTTTACCTCCACCCCAAACAACTTGGATAGCTCCTTTAAAGTTCAGACAAAAACGTGGCACAGGTTAATCCTCCCACTGAAATGAAAGACATCAGTTGACATGGATCACACATTTTTCTATAAAAAGCAGGGATGGGAATTGTGTGATATGAAGGCCAAGTGCAGCTCTTGAGAAGTCCAGAGCTGCTCGTCAGATTGCCATGACCCCCCCACAAATGTTTTAGTGAACAACCAGCGTTTTTTTATTATTTAAAAAAAATGAAAAAAGCTTCAGGACATGTAAGTATGCAACATCGCTTCCTGTCATGATCATGACCACAGTGACCGCAGTGGTACAGCTGTGGTCCTTTGGGAAATCCCAGAATTGGCTTTTGTGGACTGCAGAGCATGCAGTTATACAGGTACTTGAAAAAGCTGAAGAAGTTGTGATGATGATGATGATGATGATGAATATGTATATCCTGCTCTTTTCCCAGAACTGGGATCAAAGAGGCTCACAAAGAAGAATACAATTAAAAGAACAATGCAATCAAAAACATAGAAAAGATAAAAGTTGTAACATTAAACCTGGATCCAGATGCTTCTGTTTAAATCACTTTGATGGGTACCAAAACAATGACGATCTACTATTTTCTGTCCCTGCTGCTGGCACAGGAAATAACAATTATACCAAGAAAAAAGGAGTAGTTGCCATTCCTTTAGCTGCCATGGCCACAGAGGAGTATCAGTTGCCAGTGTGTTATGGAAAAACAAATCCTCAGTTTTCTGTCATTTTTTGGTTGAGATGAGAGTATAGAATGATAACAAATTAGCTGTCAGCTTAGTCTCTGAGTGGAGTAAATGGTTCAGCCCAGTGTGTGGGGAATCCTTAAGGTAGGTGCTATGCTTTGGTTTAGAAAGAGATCTAAAATGGAAATAACTTTCTTGTTGCATTTCCCTGTCACTGGGCAGTACACAAACCATATGCAACCCAAGCTTCTGCCGCAGCTTTTCAAGAATGGAAAAATCTCATTCTTGAAAAGATGTGGGAGAAGCCCAGGCTGCATACTAAGCAGTGATGGGGGAATGCAATAAGATCTGCCTTCTTAATGTTACATCCCATGTCTTTGCAGAAGCAAAGGAAATGTGACAAACTCCCTAGTTTTATAGACCAGAATCCTATATCACACTTACGAAGTGGACTTATGCAGTCATAACTGTTATGTATTCATCGTCCTTACATAGTGCCTAGTTTAGGAGCTATGTAGTGACTGTGAAAGTCCACTTAGTGGGTAGCAGCTGCTGTGATCGAAAGGGGTCCATTTTCCTATTGATTTCCACCCTGAATGTAAGCAGTCTCTGAGGGGAAATTGTGACAGGGAACCTGTTTCTGCCTGTCATGGTGAGAATTGCTCACAGGGGTGGTGGAAATACCATCCACCTGCTTCTCGAGTGAAAAGGGACTAGATCCCCATTGATCTCAGCAGCTGATGCCCAGTAAGTGGAGATTCCAGGATCATGCCATCACTATAGTGCTTATGTATATGTAAAGATGATATAATATTCTGGCCACAGTTTTTATCATGACCACTTGCACTTGTGACAATAGTTTCTGCCAAACTAAAGAGCCCCACTCCCCAGATTTAAATTTTCCTCATAAAATGTATATGTCTGCTCTTCCACTGTTAAAACGGAAGTCAAATTTTATTAATTCTTTCAATCAAATAAAACAGGAAAATATATTTTTACACAATAGTGCATTATTTTAAACGAACAGTAACAAATGTTTTAAAGGAAAAATGTGGAGAAAATTAACCACTCAATGAGAATACAGTGGTAGATTTTGAACATCCTTTGCCTTAATAGGCCCCCCTTCCTGTGTAAGCTCATCTCTTTGGCATGGTAACCACTACCCTTTTCCTTAGATTTTGAGAAAGTTACTTTTATGGGCTGCAGCTCCAAGAGTTTCCCAGTCAATGGATTCTTGGAGTTTCACCCCCAAAAACTTTCTTTCCCATGCTCTGCTTTAGCTTGCTTTCTCCATCTGGACCCAGTATTCACCACTGCCCAGGAAAGGGTAAGGTAAGTACAGGCTGTTCCTCCTCCTCCTCTTTGCTCAGCTAAAGGAGTTGGAGAGTGCTGGTGGTGGCAGACTTCTCTGTGATCTCCCCATTCATTTTTGTGTCTTTGTTTTTCAGCTTGTTAAGCATAGTACCCTCTTGGTGGCAGAGGCTGCATCCACACTGCAAACATAACTTGCTTTGACACCACTTTAACTGCCAGGGCTCAACATTGTGAAATTCTGGGAATTGTAGTTTGTTGCGTCACCAGAATTCCATAGTATTTGAGCCATGGCAGTTAAAGTGGTGTCAAAGTAGATTATTTCTGCAGTGTGGATACAGCCTTGTTAGGCAAATAGATCTGACATAAAGGTGGTGATTGCTGTAATGGCTGCTGTTTCTGCAAAGGTTCTGGTACAGCCTGAAAGCATTGTTATTTCTGATACAGTGAAGGAAAAGTTCTCCAGATAGAAACCATCATGTTTACCTCCCCTTCCATACTTGCACATGTTGGCAAAGTAATTCAAGGAGAAAAGATATGTAGTCAGACTATGCTGAAAACATGTGGGATATTATCACATAAGATTAAGTAATTCTCAGAAAATAACCTTGATTTATATGAGCGGGGGGAATCTCACGGAGGCTCAGAACATTAGGATTCTTAGAAGAGCTGCCTTTGCTGTGCAGACACATTGTGGGCCCAAAGGGTCATCCACAGAAGATTACTATTACTTGCTTCAATGGACCTATTTTGGAGCTAAAATGAATATTCACAATTCAACACATTTTCCCATTTCAGTGCTCAAATTTTTGCATGTGAACTTTTAACCTCAAAATTAAAAATTCAAATGCTTTAGAGCTACTGGCATCTCTCAAATGTTTCAGCAGACATTGGATATGACATTTTATTAGGTGTCAAATATTGTCAAACACTAAATACCTTCATGCAAACTAATATATTCTGATATCTTATATTTACTTAGTAAATTACTTGCAATGGGATTTACTTCTGAGTAAGGATATGTAAGATTTCACTGACAGTATCGAAGTAAAGTGTCATTAAATATCACATATGCACATTAACTATTTGGCAAGTTATGTAGCAAATATTAAAGTGTTATTACGACTTTCCTTAGTTTGGGGAAGCAACGTGGGGCTGTTTTTGAAACTGTTCCTGAAACTTCAGCAGGTTCCAAATGCTGCTGCTAGACTGCTGACTGGGGCTGGTTATGGGGCACATATAACTCTTTTGCTGTAACAGCTTCACTGGCTACCAGTCTGTTTCCAGGCACAATTCAAAGTGCTAGTTTTGACCCATAAAGCCCTATATGGCTTACGTCTACACCAGTGGTTCCCAATCTTCCTAATGCTGTGACCCTTTAATACAGTTCCTCATGTTGTGGTGACCCAAACCCATGAAATTATTTTCATTGCTACTTCATAACTGTAATTAAATAGGCGTTTTCCAATGGTCTTAGGCAACTCCCATGAAAAGGTCATTCGACCCCCAAAGGGGTCCCAAAGCACAGGTTGAGAACCACTGGTCTAGACTGTCTGAAAGGCCCTATCTCCCCATCCAAGCCTGTCTGAGTCTCACAATCTTCTGGGGAGGTCTTTCTTTCCATTCCACCCCTCTCCCAGGTATTTATCACATGAAGGTTTTTGCACCTTTTTGCAGCTCAGATCCGACGTGACTGTGGGTCCAACGATGCGAATTCATGCGATAACATGATGTGTTATCACACGCAATTCCTTTATATGGAGGCTCCTTCCATGGCGCTTCTGCAGTGATTCCAAAGGGACCCCTCATTTTGGTGAAATTGGTAACAAGCGAATTCACAGAAATCGCTTCCAAGTTCATTTCGATTTCACTCCGAATTAGTCTGGTGTGGAATGCAACTTTGCTTCTGCTCTGGTACACCACTGAAAACTCCCCAGGTTGCAAATTTCCCATGATGCAGCACTGCAGTTTCCCCTCATTTCCTTTCGGTGGTCCTTTCACTTTCAGGGCAACTCATTTTGTTGGAATATATACATGTGTGTATGTGCGTGAATGTGAATATACAGATTGTCTGTCTGTCTGTCTATCTATCTATCTATCTATCTATCTATCTATCTATCTATCTATCTATCATCTGTGTGTTGAAATTGCTGAAATAGAAGGGAAAATAAAAAAAGGGGATGAAGGAGACACAGAAATATTCACGAGGCAAATATTCATGCAATCGTGCAATTATGCGAAACAGGGAACAAGAACTTGCGCCCCCTTTCACTCCGGAAACAAACAAGGTCACGATGCATTCAGCCCCCCACTGAGCATGCGCAAGGTTGCCAATTCAAATCCATATAGTACGGTAATACCATGTGGTAATACAATTTGCACTCACTCCACTTTGCGTGAGTTCGCATCACGTGACTTGCCTTGGATTCGATTCCCCCTCGATTCGGAAGGGCAATGGAAGAGCAACAGGTGTGATAAAATGTTCACTTACAACGTGAATTCGCATAGCTGAATCAGGAGTCACCCCGGATCTGAGCTGCAAAAACCTCCGTGTGATAAACACCCCAGGTTCAGCTAGTGAGGATAGGATAAAGAGCCTTCTCGGTGGATGCTCCTAGGCTTTGGAACTCCCTCCTAAGAGATGTTCAACCTTGGTGTGCTGTTTTAATAGGCTTTGTATTTTTAATTGTTGTAATTGTTTTAAATTTTATTATTTTTTAAAAATTAATGTTTTAATTTTATTTATTTATTTTAACTTTTGTACTTGGCATTGTTTTAGCTGCTCTGTTTTAATTTATGCTGTAAGCTGCTTTGAATCCTGTCCGGAAGAAAAATGGAATATAAATAAAATTTAAAAAATTGGCCACTCCAACTTGTGAAGAGCAATTTTGTTCAGGTGCTTCTCTCTCTCATAAAACAAAGCCCAAGTGTAGTGTGAGTGAGTGGGTGCACTGGCAGAAGCATAAGGTGGATTTACCTGGCATGAATGTGACACAGTGGCTGATAGCATATGGCAATTTCTCCATTCCTATGCTTTATCCATCTGACGCATGGATGGATTTGTACTGCCAAATTAGTACAAAACATACTAATTCCCAGCACGAGCAATTTTTTTTCTATTTGTGATATAAATGATAATTTAAATTGTTCCAATTTCAGTTGCTTCCACCTGATTTCCACAGACCCAAAGTGTCATTCTTCTTTTCTATTATTATTATTATTATTATTATTATTATTATCAACCTTTATTTATAAAGAGCTGCAAATTTACACAGTGCTGTACATACAATCTTTATAAATACATCTGTCTTCTCTTTCCTTTGTCACCACCTCTGCCTTTGGATGGAAGACTTACTTAAAGAACTAGGGTCAATCCCAAAGCAAGCAAATGAACAAAGTCATGATTAAAGCATGTTGGTCATAAGTGGTCCACTTTTCTGGCCTGAACCACCTGAAGACAACCTCTCTTGCTTGGCATTCTTAGCACTTCATCAAATAACCAGATCCTACCACCTTCAAGATGTTATGGATCAGTTTATGTTGTTTTTAAATATTTTCTCCTTCCTCAGAAAAAGAACTATATCAAGGAAAGTGCATGAGAACAAACCCAGTGATTCAGTGTGGAAAGCATGCAAGCTTACACAACATAACTGTGAATAGTTAATACAAAGGGGGAAAAAATCTATAGCAGCAAGTTTTAAGAGAGTATACAAATCTGCCCAGTGTCTTGATTCCTCCTTTCTTATGTTTCTTCTGGTTTCTTAGGTCCTTCCAACTTTGTGTCTGCCATCTGTGAGCCAAAATGACCTCTCCTCTTCATGTGAATATTCCAAAGGAGAGAGCATGTAATATTTTTATTAAGATCCCCTCAACATAAATAGAGGTGGAAAGTAATAATTAAAAGGGGTGGTGGATATAATGCTGCTATCCCAAGTCTTTAGTGAGAACAGACTGTCTGCCTCCCATGCTATCCAGAGCTACTTACAGATGAAGGAACTGCTGATAAAATATTTGCAAACATGGGGAGAAAAACTGACGGCTGTTGAGTAACTAAAGACATAGAGCCATTAGACTTAAAAGTGGGACCATGAGGCAGCACCTGGTGGATAGTAGACTGAGCACACATCAACTGGTTACAGTCTTCCTCACTATTGTAAGTTTTGGGGAAATTTGTTGCATTATGATATTTTCATATTTTAATTTTAAAGTAGTACATGAACATACACATATTTCCTTTTTAGGAGGGGGAATAGTGCCCCCTTGTTAGTGATGCAACAGTTGCTACCCTGTACTTGAAAGCAACTGATTCACTCTAACAGCAGCCCTGATCCTGATGTACTTCCAGAGCAAAAATAACTAGACTACATGTTTCAGAACATGTATGAAACCGCACCCATATGGAAGCAGCAGCAAATCTAGGTCAGGGCTGAGTACGGTTGTCAGATAGGATATGGGACCAGGTTTCTGTATCTTGATCCATAACAGATGGTGTAACAGTATGCTCTCAAAGACATGAAAGTGCCATTATATTTGATAATCCTGACGAGAAACCTGTACTTAGGACAAGAGGCCATTGTTAGAACAGAATATGGACAAACAGAAAGGTTCCCAATTGGCAAAGGAATCAGACAAGGCTGATTTTATCATCCTACTTGTTCCACTTGTACACAGAAAATATCATACAAAGCCCTTAGAAGGAGGAGTGAAGATAGGAGGAAGGAACATTAACAACTTAAGATGGGCGGATGGCACCATAGTATTAGCGGAAAGTATAATAGACTTGGAACAATTACTAACGAAGGTCAAAGAAGAAAGTGCAAAGGCAGGCATGCTGTTGAATACAAGGAAAACAAAAATAATGAGCACTGTGTATCACTATCGCATCTTCTCTGCAAAACCAGTATGGTGTCACTTTGGTGGTGATTTTTCACACAATCAGTCTTCTTCACTGCCTCATTCACTCCCATCTTCCTCCCCTATTCTTCCTTACTTAGTGTATGCACACAGTTTTCCCCCCCTGACACAATTGCACAGTTTCAGCACTTCTTCTTGTCCCCATTTCATTCTTCCAGTTGAAATCACACCTACACAAGGCAGCTCATAATCTGCCCACCGCAGTCACATATTTGTGTAGTGTGACTGTCCATTTCTTAGTTTATATTGGTTGACTGGTTAATTGTTTTATTTTACTATGTTTTTCCATAATTGTTTAATTATGGCATGCTGGCATGGGGTAGAGATTTGACTTTGGGTGAAGTTCCAATTTAGGGAGACAGTTGCTGGAATATTTCAGTAGCCAGGTAAAAGGCAGTGGGAGAAGGGCCAAAGTGGGGTCACCTTACCAATTTGTACACCTTACCAATTTGTTCTAAGAAACAACACACAGCTCCTTTCTAGGCAAAACTACTCAGAAACAAGTCCCAATGCAACTGTTTTCAAGGATAGAAAGCACAACGTTTAATTTTATCCACAATGTTTGAAGAGTAAAGCACACTGCAACAAGTTTCAAGCTGTTAAATGCAGCTCAGTTCTATTCAAGCTCACTTAGGAGTAAGCTTTTGTGCTACAGATTTCAAGTATACAAAACACAGCTCACAGCTCATGTTTCCGCATGTCTACTCCAAAGTAAGCCCCTTGAAATAAACTGCAGAATGGACTTTAAAACACAAGCTTCTGATTTCTGCTTCTTGATTTTGGCGGATCAGTTTAAATACCTTGCTCTTTAAAAGGATTTAAAACACGAGGCAGTTACATTTTCAATGGCTTTAAATCTTCTTTTCGCTCCAGTCACATACAGGAGATAATAGGAAGGTTACCCTGCACTGTGCTGACAAAATGCAGTCCTCCTTCAGCATTGAGCAGGGAAATCCCAAATCTCAACTTGAGTCAGAGATAAGAGGGGGCTTTCCTTTACAGGAGTAGAAGAAACTCATGGGCCAGATGGGAACACCCTTGCGTCAGAGGTTTTCCCATCCCTATTCTAAATTCATAGCTGACATCAAACAAAACTGTGCCAATTATTTTAGATTAGCATATCCCTCTACCCCCTTTGAAATAATTGTTGCTTGTTACAATAGTTTCACTTTAAGGTTCCTGTCAAGATCAACTGCCTTGGCTAGATCACTTGTACTTGGTCTTTTAGTGTCTATTCACTCCTTGATGTTCACCAACTATCTTGCAACATGATAAATTGATGGTGCTTGCTGGCAAGCCTCTGCAGAAGTTTTCCTCACAATATAGAATTGCAGATTTAGGGTTCTGGGTCCTTCTTATATCCTTTTGCCCACAAGTTATCTACCTGGAACCCTGCCTCATTTAATTACTCCACGTTGAGAGCTAGAAGTTGTCAGGCCACCAGTGAGGCTTCCTGTCCTGTTTTGGTTGCCTGCTGAAGCTCCTGAAATATCAGATGGCCAAAATGTTTGGGACTGAGTTGGAATTCTAGACTACAGGAACTTGTTTAGGACTTCATTTCTGAGACTAGCATAACATTCTCAATCAATAATCCTACATCATATCAATATAGCATAAATATGTGCAGGTGGGGTTATGCTACAGTAGCACTTGTGCAATCAAATATCCTCCAACATTTCACAGTTGAAAACAGGAATATGGATAGCAAAGCAACATCAGAGTGTAGTCAAGATAGCAGAAGGTATTAATGAGGAAGAACAGACAAGCTTGGAGAGGTTGCCGCAGTTTGCTTTTACTAGAGCCTACTGGGAAGAGCAACATTTCACCCTCTCCTCTCCCTCCTGCTGAGTTAATTGAATACAAACTACTTTTCCACTTTGAACAGTTTGCATCAATTCAAGTAAGGCAGGGTCAAAGGAGGAAAATAGGAGGAGGAGACAGAAATGGGGAGATTTTAAAAGTAGCTGCAAGAGTGTCATGACAGAGGATAAATCAGGACTTTCCCTACTAAATCAGGAGAATTGGAGGGTAGGCAGTCCTGTATTGAATACTACTGCAGCACAATATGAGAAACAGTGAATGCATATAGATCTCTTGCTGCAAAGTGCACCGTGCACAGAAGTAATGTGTAATGCCCATTGGCACATTACTGTAGGTACCTATTATGCACAGTGGTTCTTACAGATAGAACTGTGCTCCCATTACCATCAGCTGGATATGTCCATTCTGCATGATCCAAAAAATAAAAATTAAATAAAAAATCACCCTGTGTCATGGGCCAGAAGTCAGTTTCTCCAGGTGAACAGCAGCCTCAAAGGACGCCATACAAATATAAGCACACCGGGAGCTCCTCAAGCCACAAAGGAGGAGGGCATGAATGAGAACAAATTTGGTCCAGTCTTTTGAAGGAGGGCAGAGAATGACAGTCCAATGCCATAAACAACTTATGTGTTTCAATGGCCTTTACCTCTGTGATCTGCACTTTAGACCTGTTGCTTTTCTGTCTACCTGGACTGCTTGACCTTTGAATTGTCTAACCTTGCTGGTGGCAGGATTCCTGAATCTTGGGCTGATGGTTGACTATGGAGTAAAAGGTATATTCCTAGCATAATCGTGTGACCGCACTGAAGATTTTCAGATGACATGACGCTCATCCAGGACTTATCCCCTGAAGATCCAGGAATGCTCCAGCAACAAACCATTCCTGGGACTTTCCCATGAATGGTTTGTTACTGGTGCTTTCCTGGCTTTTCGTGGGACAAGTCCTGGATGAGCACAAAGTGTCTGAAATTCTTCAACATGATCTCATGATTATGCTGGGAGTATGCATTTTACTCCTGGCTTTTTATCTTCATCTGATAATCTGCTATGTTTCTGTTACACTCTCCCAGACAGGCAAGCTTTCTGGAATTGTGAAACTGTTTCCATGTATCTGCCTTCAGCCAGCTCTGTATTCTGTTGCCTAGCAATGGGAAGCCGGCTACGACACCCTGCATGTGTAGTACAACATACACCTGAATATTTATTTTATTATTTATTTTATTCAGTTACATCCCACCTTTCTCTCAATAATGGGACTCAAGGTGGCTAACAGCATATTTAAAAGCAATACAAATTAAAAACTATACACAGTCATTAATCAAAGTAAACATCTAAGAGCTATTTTGAAAGTGATTAAACAATTTATAAAGTTAAAACATTAAAAACATTAACGTTCCTTAAAAGATTATATTCGTTGCTGTGTGCCTTCAAGTTGTTTTTGACACATGACAACACGATACAAGGCAAACCTATCAAGGGATTTTCTTGTTAAGATTTGTTCAGAGGCTGTTTGCCCTTGCCTTCCAGAATGGGGATTTGAATCCTGGTCTCCAGAGTCATAGTACAATGCTCAGACCACTACACCATGCAACCTTAAAAACAGCACTGCACCAAAGCATATGTCACTGAGCATGTGTCACCAGGAGGGGGAAAGAATGGAAAAAGAATGGCTGAAATCTTAAACACAAAGCAATCTATATTGCAGGATTTTGTTGGAAGTTATATTGATCTTTTGCATTTGGGTTTTTTTTTTTTTGAGTTCTAGTTTCAGTAACAAAGTGGAATCAAAAGAGCTCAAGAAATAAAGAGGTGACTCCTTGAAGCCATACTGATTAAAATTTGCCATCACCAGCTTCTCCTTTTTAATTAATAGACCAATTAGTGGATTTGATTTACCTTTTAAATCAATCAGAACTTGCAGTACTAGTTTCACTTGCTCCAGAAAAGAGTGATCTGCTTGGAAACGGCTTTTAAAATATTATAAGCAAAGTATCATTTCTCTTCTTGGATCTTGCTTCCTTTGTGATTATATTGCAGTGCGTAGACACACACACATACACAAGCAGAGAAAGGAGGCAGCATATCGTAAGCAGCGTTGTTATTGCAGAAAGGTCTTCAGTCTTTCCCTTCTCTCTCCCTCCTTTCTAGAATTTTAAATTGAAGCCTCAGCTCTGGAATCAATAGTTCAATTAGATTATATGGTGAATCATCAGCTGACTGTTACCAGAGCAAGAAATTGCTCTTCTTGGGACAGGTGGAGGGAGAAGTAGAAAGCACTACATCCAAGCTCCTTGCATTTGTTGGTAGAATAGATGTGTATTACATTTTTAATGGCATGTTCAGGATATAGAGCAAGATGAGCAAGACGAAATATTGATGATTTAGTATTGTTGAGACAGTAAACAGTACCAGACGTCTCAGACTAAGAAGTTTAGTGTTGGAATTCAGGTGCTTGTATGTACCTTGTGGCATCTTTCTCAAAGACAAGATTTCTCAGGAGCAGGTCTATATTACTGGGAACAAAAGGGTGGTATTGCAGCTGTCGGTTTAGCAGGAGCTCAAGTAACACAAAAAGAGACTTCAACTTCCAAAATCCTTCAGTCAGAATGACAAGTGGCCATGCTAGCTAGAAGATTCTGGGAGTTGTAGTTCAATGAAGTAACTATAAAGGCTCTGGACATAAGGATACCATGTTTTATTTGGTTAGAGAGAGTAACTGACTCTGGCCTGGATTCTGGATTCTCAGTCTGACCACATGATTGGACATCATTGTTATGAGGCAGATTGGAAATGAATGTTGGCATTGGGCCATAGTTGGCCAACATGCCCAGGGTTCAGTAATTTTAAGATCAGCAGGTAGAGTTGCCCTTGAGTTTGTGTAGCCTCAAACTATCTCTCAAAAAGAGACTGTTCAATGCCCTTTTTATGCAGGCATCATATATGAAATCATTATGTGCTGGGGAGTTGGGCCTGCCTTTTCACTCCCTCCCAGGCTGAATCAAGTCAGATGGCATGGAGGGAGGGCTCTTCTTATATAAATATATATGAATATATAAATGTGGAGAATTATTTCTGCCTGCTTTTATGCATGAGAGCCAGAGTGGTGTAGCAGTTTGAGTGTTAGACTACAACTCTGGGAGACAAGGGTTCAAATCCCCATTTGGTAATGAAAACTCACTGGGCGACCTTGGACAAGTAAACCTCTCTTAGCCTGTGGTAAAGTCAAACTCCCTCAAATCTTGCCAAGAAAATCCCATTATATCTCTCCCTTAGAGTTGCCATAAGTTGGAAATGACTCAAAACAATAAGCTAATGTGCATGCATTTATACTAGATTGCCATGTTATTCCCTTCTGAACTTTAAAATATATGAACGCTATCAATATCCAGTATGCTGAAAGCTCACACTCCTTTTAACATGCTCAGCTATGATATGCAGCCAAAATGTTTTTATGGGGAGACTCTTGTGTGATACCAAGTGAAGAGCTGATCATCTCCCTAGGCTTTTGTATTGTGTATAAGTACTTGCTTAACAGGCTCTGATTGCCTATTGATGTTTTATAAAGCAAGGAATTCAGGTCAAAACTACCTGGCAGAGGGGGAGGGCTAGAGGTCTGGGAAGCAGCTAGCAAGAATGAAACAAGTTATGAGTTGTTGGCTAGCCTAGCTTGGGTGAGGAGTGGGGTACTATTGCTTTTGTGGGAAGTGGTTCTTTTGAAGGTGGCATGCAGCCCCATAAATCTACTTTTCTAGGCCAGAAAACTCCTGGCAGCTCCTCCTTGACCCTTAAGATGAATGACTAGTTGTAGCTCACTGTACAGGGTGGTGCTCATTTCCATTTCTAAGCTGAAGAGCCAGCATTGTCCAAGGACTGCTCTGGTGGTCATGTAGCCAGCATGACTGCACTGAACACTGTTACTTTCCCACTTAAGTGATACCTATTTATCTACTTGCATTTGCATGCTTTCGAACTGCTAGGTTGGCAGAAGCTGGGACTAGTGATGGGAGCTCACCCCATCATGCAGCACTCGGGCCTCCAACTGCCAATCTTGTGATCTTCTGATCATCAGAATTGGTGTCTTAACCACTAAGCCACCACATCCCTGGCAGCTCCCCACAGTCTCCCAAATCCATTTTCAAAAACCCAGGGCCAATTTTTGGGCAATATTTCACCTGAAAATAGTGCCAATCCCAAGAAATCCACTTGTAAATTTGGCAGTTTTGTTTTTCTACTTCATGCCTTTAAAAAAAAAAAAAGTTGGAAATGGACCCCAAATGATGACTGGATGTGATGTGACATCATTTCCTGTGTGTTGTGATAATTAAGTGTGACCCATGGGAACAGAAGCATAGGGAACAAAATTAGCCCTGGCACCATACATTTGCCCATCCCTACTTTAAAGGATTGCCTGTCTGCTCCCGGTATTTGCAAGCATTCTCTTGCTCAACCTGTGTATTTACAAGTAAACAGATGTTGCAAAACAAACAAGCAAACTACAAAACCAACACATCCAAAAGTTCCTCCTTACAAAACACTTGCCCTTGTGAAAGACTGTCTAGGCCCCCAAGTAGATGTGTGAGAAGGGTAATGAAACAATATTACAAACCCTCTTCTTCACACCTTATAAGAAGTGCTTTTAGAGAGGGAAGGGAACACTCTTCACTCATGAGCCTAAATGCAGAGACTATCCAAAATATTTTGCTCTCTGAGAGAAAGGACAAGATGGATGCTCCAGCTCTACCTATTGGCAGTGTAAGCCTTGGGATTTCATTCCACATACAGAAATCAACTGACTTGCGCTGAATTTTACATCAATGTTGCTGACAGAGCAGCATATTTCAGTGTACTTATAGGCAGCAGAGTAGCGATGAAGGTACAGGACAACTTTATCTGCTAGCACATGCCTGATGTTTCCCAACCCTTAGCAGCCTGAGATAGGTGCTTCATTCTGCTTAATAGCAGGGATGCCCCTGCCTCCCAGGGATGTTCAGGGACACTTATGAATGAGCCTGTAAGTGCATAAATGTTGTACATAAAGGAGTTCCAACCTTTTCCATTAGTCCTGATCCCTCAGGAAAAGCCTACAGAAGGACCTGCTTACTCTGCTTCCAGAGGTGATGTTGGGTGTGAGAAAGAGACATGAGCAAGAAGAGCAGGGGCATTTATCCACACTGCATGTTAATCATAAAACATAAACAGGCCAATAATGAAATCCATAGACAGCAGTGGTTGATTACCCTTGATTACCTCCCTTTTCCATTTCTTACACATGTCCCTTTTAAATCGTTGCTCAGTTGAAAGTTCTTTAGACACCCATCCTGGTTTCTCTAGGCACCTCCCATTTTCCTTCTTCATTGGAACTGTTTGAAATTTACCAGGGGCTCTGAGGGAGAGAAGGAGAGGCAGGCACAGCTCTGCCATGCCTAGCCCAGAAACAGAAGGGCCCTTCCTCCATTCCAACAGCCATTACTATGGCCTCAGAGGAAGAGGAGAGGCAGGCACAGCTCCATCATGCCTAGCCCAGAAAGAGAAGATGGACCCTCCTTCCATTCCAACCACCATTTCCTTGGTCTCAGAGGGAGAGAAGGGGCAGGTGCAGTTCTACCAGGCTTAGCTCAGAGACAGATGAAGTGCCCTCCCTCCATTCCAACTGGCACTGCCCTGGCCTCAGAGAGAGAGAAGAACTGGCGGACTTGATCCACTTCCCCACTACCACTGCCTTCACCCTTTGTGCCATGTCTTTTCATTTCCTGAGGGCAGGAAACTGAGCTGATTTCTAAAGAGAGGTCCAATTATGAATGAATGAATGAATGAATGAATGAATGACCAGCCTTCAGGGAAAACACCAAGTTGCCATTGTGTGAGTGTAAGGGGTGAAACAGACCACCCCGAAGGAGCAGTTTCCCACTGCCACAGCCTCGATCTGGCTATTTGCTGGCTCAAAAAGAGGCAACAAAAAGCTGCTCCTTTTTGAGCTGGTAAAAAGCTGGCTTTTCTGCTGTGGTGATGGTTTTTCTGAATTTCTGCAGTGTCGTGCATGTCAAAACCATGATGTTGCCCACTGTATGGTTAGTGGGGCGGCATGATGGGGATAGTGTCATGGCATGTGGCGTGCGTACGCCACATCCCCAAACCATCCTGAAGCCAGCGTTTTTTTGCCAGTATGCTTTGCCCCTGAGTTCTTTTTAAAAAGGGAGAGATAATGTCACAGAGAAGGTTCTAGTTTGTGTCACTTCCTTTGCAACCTTTGCTGTCTCCATTTCTGCCTCTCAAGAAGGAAACTCTGGGAAATGTAGTACATACATTTTTTTATGTTAAAGCTCTGTGTACACATAGAGATTAATATGACTGAGGCAGGGCCAAAAGCCCTTTTGCTATCCTCCTTTCTCCCTACTTCCCCTTGTTTGTAGACATTAATTCATCCTGGATCATCATGTGAAAAGGCTGCTTGGGATATCTTGGGTTGCATTAAATATTTAAACTAATGTAAGGACTGTGCATTTTAAAATTAAGTTTTTCTAGCATTCCCCCTGCCCCAAAGTGTATAATAAACCGACCAAATGTTTAGTTAAAAGGACATAGAACACATCTGACCTTTGAAAATAAATGTTTGTAAATTCCTATTGGTCTTTAACATAAACAGTTCTCTGTGTTACACAAGGTTTTCACCATCCTTTTGGGAAAGTTTGAACTTCGTGAAATCATTCACATAAACAATGATAGAGTTTTTTCCAGTGTCTATTCTCCAGTGTTTCAGCAGAAATTAGGTATTCTGTGCAAGAGTTAAAAAAGGAAATTTGGGGTTGTTTTTAAACAAATAATAAAATAAATTCTGCTAGCAGCATCTTATTATTTTGACAAAGAATTTGCATCTGTGTTTGGCCATGAAAATATGAGGTTTGCATAAGATAAACCAAATATTATGTAGGTGGTCTCTAAGGAAGTTCATAAAGTACAAGCCTGGGTGTTTAATTTAGAGAAAATGAAACATTTACATAAAAAGAACTCTATTTCTGAAAACCTTTCTACTTTCTATATATATTTGCATCATGGGATTCATATTGTGATCTTTCTTTTCTTGCTGTCTTCATGACCTTTACTGCTGAGCAGTTTGGAAAAAAAATTATTGGCTATGATCTTGCCACATTTAAACACATAAAAATCTCACAGTTTCAGTGTAAAAGATTTTAAGATGTGTATGATGCTGGTACTCTGAAAGTCACCAGAATGTTGAAAATGCTACATTTTGTCTGGATTGTACCTTTAAAATAGTAGGATTATTCAGACTGGGTGTTTAATGGGTAATTTCACAGTTTTTGCCTCCTTCTCTGACTCATTAGAGGAGAGAGTAAAATATCAGAATGACAAGCTAGAATCATGAAGAATGGAATGATATTCCATAAGTCATCCATGAAGCCTCTTCTACACTCTTCATTCTGTTTAGGGTACCTTTACATTCTAAATTGCAATGGAGAATCCACTGTTGGATGGACTGTCAGAAGACAATCCTGTTTCTGAAAGGGTGAGCCCATCTCGCGTCTGTAAGGAAGGAGAACAGGAAGCCTGAAGCTGTCCTTCAAGCTTTAGCACGCAGGGCCTTATCACATTACAAAAGAAAGACGAGAGGCAGCGAGACAGAAGCGGCTTTATGCTTACCTTCCTGCATGATGTCATAGTACAGTCAAAAATGCATGGCTTTTCCCAAACAGATTTTTCCATCAGGACAAAAAGCACACATCTATGATTGTCTCCCTCGGCGGTAGAGCAGAAGTGCTTCATGGATATGTGGGAAGATAAGCATAAATCTGCTTCTATCTCATTGCCTCTCATCTTTCTTTTGTAATGTAATAAGACAGTTAGAAAGCAGGGCTGAGAAGCCACACAGGTCACCTGTCCACAGGTCACCTGTCCACAGCCTTCCCAATAACAGTAGTAGTGGGTGGCTACCATGTCTTTGGGGTTGTGTTTTGGGTTTTAGTCCTGACTTTAAAGAATAACTTCAAGGTGCTTAACCCAACTTTCAAAAGAGATTCAGCATCTTGGAGAACTCATTTAAAATTTATACTAAACCCCAGAGCAGATTCATCGCTCACTTGTCATGGGAACCACTAGCTGCCACTGCTCTACAGTGGTGCATTTCTATTTAATTTATAGTGGTTACTTCTAAATTTGCATCTATATCTAGTTGCAAATGTATGCAAATTTGTGTCTTTTCTAATCTTGGGTGGGATAGTAGGGGAGGTTAATTATCCCTTTTTGCCCATGTAAATGTCCATCCTGAGCATGTTCTTCTAGGCTCCATACAGACAGGCCAAAATAAAGCTGCTTCGGGTCACTTTGGAGGTATGCTGTTTAAATGATGCATGTGTCCTAAGAGTCCGGAAGCCATGCCAGAGCCATGCTCCTGTCCTAAGGACCAGAGTGTGGCTTTGGTGCAGCTTCTGGACTCTTAGGATGCATACATCATTTAAACAGCATACCTCCAAAGTGACCCGAAGCAGCTTTATTTTGGCCTGTCTCTATGGGCCCCTAGTTTCATTATGTAAGAATGTTTTACATAGAAAATATATAAATAATGAATGACTGAAAATGGTACCAAGGCTCAGAAGGGAAAATTCTCCTGAAAGAAGATGCAAGGTGGCAGCAGTCAGACTTTGCAAATGTATATGTGTGTGCATGTATATAGTCTACTATGAATACTAACTACCAGCATCCTACGTTTGTTATGTCCTCACAAGAGAAGATATAAAAAAAGTGGCTTACTGAACATGTCAAAGCATATAGAAAATTTTGTGTCATCCTGAATTATCTTGAGTTTACAAATCCACCAAAAACTCTACATCACACTACCACCAATCTGATGTGTAAAAAAGGGATATTTTAAACATCTCTCTTATTACTATAATAATTAAAAATAACATTCAAAAGGTGAAGATGCTGAAGCAAGCATTGTCTAAAAAAAATGCTTGACTCGGAAGAGCTACGAGCAATGCTTATGTTGTTTAAACCAGGTTAGACAGATCTCTACATACAATATCTTTGAAATCAAAAAGAGAACACACAGAAGAGAGATCCTTAGATACTATCTTGTCATGTTAACTGTTAATTCTGTACTAAATAGAAATATTGTTAAAGGAAGGTTTTCAGCTGAAAAAAGTCAAATGAGCAGCCTATTAAACATTCCAGAAACTGATTTAAAAGACTGCCTATAATGTTTCCAAATAATTACAACAGGATATCAGTTCTAAGAATGACCATCTCTCTACAACTGAAGTAGACCTCAGGGTGGTAAATTATCTGATAATGAAATCAGGCTGCTATCTAAGGGACTTAACCTAGAGAATTTGATAGAGCCCAGATGAAAACTGATATCAAAAGATCTGAAAGAAGATGGAGACTTGAAATAATTTTTTAGTGATGAGAGAAATGGTGTTTCAGAACTTCTGTATATGGGCCCTCTTCTTCAATTTGATCCTTCAAAAAATTGGACACCTTACATGTATAGAAATTCCATTCTAGAAACTTTCCTTCTGTCTATTAATGGAAACATAAATAATAGAACAATTTTACCAGCCCATGATCTTCTTTCAAAAGGAGAAAGTACAGCACCGAGAAATCTGCACGTGAGAAATGGACAATTTTATGAGGCCTGCAGAAAAAGGGGGTACAGTTGCTATATTAATAACTGCAGACTACATTTCCAAATGCCCTAGAGAATTAAATGACGTGAAAACTTAAAAACTACTTGACTAAGGCTGTATCTGCACTGCAGAAATAATCCATTTAGACACCACTTTAACTACCATGGCTCATTGCTATGGAATCCTGGGATCTGTAGTTTGTTGTGGCTCCAGAGCTCTTTGACAGAGAAGACTAAAATCCCTCACAAAGCTACAAATCCCAGAATGCCATGGCATTAAGCCACAGCAGTTAAAGTGGTGTCAAACTAGATTATTTCTGTAGTACAGATGCAGCCAAAGACATTATAGCAGATCTCAAGAGGTATATTAAATAAACCATTCATTTTTTTAAAAAAAAAAACCTACTTAATAAGACTTTAACTATCATAGCAAGGATATATATGATGATTTTTATTATGTATAAGTTTGAATGTTTGACAATGTATTTGACCTTGAACAAATAAAAAAAGAACCTAGTTGACATGGAAACAGCTTTTCAATCAATCCCAAACCATTTCATGATAGATTTTACACGTTACCTAAATTCATAAACCCAATAACAGAGGGCACCCCACTGTTTCTAGGTATAATACAGTCATAGAAATTATCTCACTATATATTGATCGACAGCTACCTACAGCCTCTGACAGAGTATCTTCCACCATATATTAGAAATAGTAATAATTTTTGAAGTAAAAGAATTGCAAGCTTGAACAAACAACGCATATTCAACCATATTCCTCTAACATCTGGTGTCACATCGCTTTATACGAACACACTTCATAATGACAGCCAGTGTGGTGCAGGAGTTTGAGCCTTGGACCATGACTCTGGAGACCAGGGTATGAATCCCACTCAGCCTTGGAAACTCTCTGAGTGACATTGGACAACACACACTCTCTTAACCTCAGAGGAAGGCAAAGGCAAACCTGCTCTGAATAAATCTTGGCAAGAAAACCCCATGATAGGTTCACTTTAGGGATGTGATAAGTCACGAGTGACAAAAGCAGCAATAACAAATCTCATAATGATTGCATTCAGGCTCTTACTGAATTGCTAAACTTCAGAACCAACCAACAAACATATGGTGCAGACATTATCAGTGCCTTAGCTATCTTGGTCTTCACATGTAATAATATTACTTTTAACAAACAGTAGGCCTAAACAGACAGGCCAATATAAAGCTGCTTCGGGTCACTTTGGAGATATGCTGTTTAAATGACCTCACATCTTAAGAGGTCAGAAGCTGCGCTAAAGCTGTGTTCCAGTCCTTAGGACTGGAGCGTGGCTTTGGCACGGCTTCTGGTCTCTTAGGATGCATGTATCATTTAAACAGCATACCTCCAAAGTGACCCGAAGCAGCTTTATTTTGGCCTGTCTGTTCGGGCCCAATATTACCTTTAAATGAGGGCACAGTAATGGACGCATATTTGGCTCCATCTTATGCTCCATCTCTAGAAATCCAAATATAAACCACTTACATGGCAGAGATACATTGATGATATCATCACAATATGGATCAGTGTTAGAAAACTTAGAAGGTAGGAATACTTTCTAATAGTTTAACCTACTATTAAATTCACCTGCAGCAGTGCCCTTGAAGTTCAACAGATTCCTCTCCTAGATGTTCTTCAAACCATCCGAGATAACAAAGTTGTTACATGTCTGTTTTGTAAACCAACAGATGCTTATATATGATTGAACTGGAATCACAGCCACCTCAAACATCTAAAATACAACAGCATGCATAATTTAGCACTTGTATTTAAACTGATATGGAACATTGATACTATCTGCTAACAAAGAATCCAGGAATTAAAGCATCTCTTTTAAAGGGGATATCCATCTCTTATCACTGAGCACAACATCCTTCTAGCTGCTATATTCACTAGAAAATGTCTCTCGACTGCTGAGTCCCATCACTGGAGGCCATAATTTTAAAAGGTGTGTGTGGAAGGTGCAGTTGGATGGGTGGCTTTTGACTTGTGTGTCTCCAATGAAAAAATAAGGTCTCGTCTGCTGAAAATCTTCCACTGACGTTCCTAGTATATCTTCCCTCATTTTCATGTGAACTTGTTTTCTTATAACTCTTTGCAGGCATTGCATCACCGAGGCTCAAGTGCAGAGAGAGTGTTACAAATGCAACACATGCTGTAGATGCAGAACTGAGGGGGAAGAGGATAGTGACTTGACTAATGTTGACTGGGGAAGTTCAAAGCTTACATATGGTCTTCATTTTTACAGCCCACCCACTAGGAAGTCCCAATTTCCTTCTCCCTGAAAAGAACTGTTTTCAAAGTAGAAAAATACCTCATCTTCAGTAACTGTAGCTCACAGTTGCCACATGGTATTCAGGAATGCGAATGATATCTTTATGTTCATACACTTCCTTCTTCCAAGAACTGAGAAAGCTCTACGGTATGGTGCTTGTCCACCTACTCCACTCCTTCAGGGAAAAAAACAAATGGCAGGGGAAACTCTGCCTATTCAGCAAAGTGGGGGTGATTTCTTATAGCATAATAGTGCCTGTTTCTTAAAGGGGGTTGCTGTTTTCAAATCCTTTTATGTCCAAGCTTCAATGAAGGCATAATTAACCTATGCCTTTCCAATTCTTGTTGGGCAGCAACTCCTACCAATGGTTGTGTTGTCCAGGGGAGATAGGAACTGCACTCCAGTGATGTACCTAGTACATCTGACTAGTATATTCCTATGTGGATCATATATTCCTATGTGGATCATCTCTCATCAACAGCTTTCACAACTGGTCCAGCCCGCCTTCCTGCTGCACCCTCTTCAGTGTTTCCTCTTCTTCTTGCACTCAGCTCACATGAGCCGGGAGGGGCAGAAAGGAACCCACACTCCTGGTAGCATTGGCACTGCTGGTTGGCTTCATTGTGCAGGGGCCTAGCCAGGTTTCGCTGCCAAGTGGGCTTCACTCTTTCTCTGGACTGGGGAAGAGGCCAAGTGGGCTTGTCCCTTGCCTGGACTTTCTGTGTGGGTCTGCCACAGCAAAGACAAGCACCTCCTTTCATCTTTCTTCCCTACCTTGTTCCCGGGGTGCTTGTGGCTTCTTCCCCTCAGAAGGGGGACAACCTCTGCACTTTGGGGTGTGCTGCTCCTGGTGCTCCACAGCCTTTCTGGGTCTGTGGAACTGCTGGTCAGGTGGCAAAGGAAGGAGACAGAGAAATCAGCCCTTTCCCACCAGTACACCAAGTGATGCCCCCCTCCAAGGTGTTGCCCAGTGGAGTCTGCACCCCCTAGTGACACCCCTGCTCCAGTCATCTGAAGCATCTTGTGTTCCTCATCCTTGTGCTTTGGGAATGCATACATATCACAAGTATGCCCCCGTGCATGCATCCACACCTTTGTGGAAAGATACACTGAAAGGGAATAAAGGCATGTTTCTAATAATGAATTGGCACACTTTGCATTGTTGACAGTGGAGCAGAATGTAAAATGAATTTGCTGCTTGAAGCAGATGTTGGATTCCTTACTTCCCCCTCTTTTCAGAGGAGCAATGTTTGTTTATTTGTTTGTCTGCTTGGTTACCTGTCACATTCAGTTTCTTGTTGCAGAAATTTTAGTTAGAAGTAAAGTATTCCCACCCTTCCATCCATCTATCCCATCCATTATGCACCTTCATGTATTCATTTACTCATTCATCCTATTCTATTCCACAATCCTTCCCTGAAAATGAGAATCATGACCCCATGGTGCTCCCATCCAAGCAGCTCCCAGTGACCTAGGAACGCCAGATACGCCACTCTGTGTATCTGCACTATGATTCAGGAAGCCAAAAGCTCATGGGGTGGATATTCCCATGTTACAAAATACACACATTCTCCTCTGTGATCATTGGCTTTCCTCAATTAACATTTAATGGGGTAATTAGATGCAATTATTTTCTTTGTGTTTCTAGAGTTCCATGAAGCCCTACTGCTAAAGCCAGAAAGACTTTGCTATGATCTGATCCAGATCATAAACACTGGATATCTGTAGGACATGCTTGGAAGAGGTACCAATTGTATATACACTTGTAATAAATCTAATTTCAATCATCTTTTCCACACTGCACAATTACAGTGCTTTGACTGCACTTTAAGTTCCATGATGCCATTTTCAAAACCTTGGGGTTTACAGTTTCATGAGCTATTTAGAATTCCTAGAAAGAGAACTTTAGTGCCTCATCTAACAACAAATCCCAGGATTCTGTAGGAATGCAGCCATAGCAGTTAAAATGATCTAAGTGTTATAATTGTGCAGTGTGAAACAGACCAGTGTTGCAAAAATGGCTGACCTGTGCACTCAGGCAAATTAGTAAGAGCAGCTACACTGTGTGTTTATTAATCATGGAAGCAAAAGAAAAACATTTAGAATTCTTTAGAATATATAGAATTATATGCATATATAATTTTATTTACCATTATGCAAAATCCTGATCACTTTGCATATTTTAAAAGCCAGAAGAAAAGGAAAGGACCTCTCTGGGATACTACAGCCTCCAACTGTCCTGATTTGGGATGAACAGACCCAAGTAATCCTCTTTCATTCCACTTTCTCAGGTACTTTTAAAGTATCTCAGTTTCACTCAGTTCCTCCCACTTTGTCCTCAGCTTATTTCAGTCACTGCAAACTGAATTTAAAGTGTGAAAGTAGTTTGCACTCAATTAAACTGGTGGTGATGGTGGGGAGAATCTTGCCCTTCTCAGTTAGCTGAGGCAAAAGCAAACTGCCACAGCCTTTTCTAGTTTTTGTGTTCGTCTTCCTCGTTAATAACTTTTGCCATCTTGGCCACATTCTGATATTGCTTGGCCACATATGTACCAGTTTTCATCTGTGAAATGTTGGAGGGTATGAGATATAGAGTGAGCCAGTTTGGTGTAGTGGTTTGAGCACTGGATTATGATGCTAGATCAGGGTTCAATCCCCCACTCAGCCATAGAATCCCATGTGATAGGGTCATCATAATTCAGAAACAAAGGCACACAACAACAACAACAACAACAGTAAATACTACAGCAACGAGATGTGAAAACCTCACAATGAGAGATTAATTGTAGTCATCCCTCTGCCTTCTTCTGTGAGAGGTGACAGCCATACTCACATATAACATCATTACATACGTATAAAAAAATCACTTTGCTTCGTAATATCCATCACCCCAAAAACTAAACAAAAACGTTTTTCACAATCAGACAAACTAACAACAAACCCCTCCAAACAAACCCTGCAACTACATAAACACATGAAAACGTTCCACCTCTCTCAGAACATACTTACATATATTACTTCTAAGTACTCTTAATATTTTTGGTATGAAATATAAAGCAATTTTCAACTTTCCTTTTTTCTTTTTTATAGTATAAACTGAATAGACTGACTATCCTCGTATACTCAGCAGATATCATTATTAAACTTCATTAACACCATCATTAAGCTAAATAAACACCAATAATATTTTTCAATACCTTTATTATTCAACATTACTTTCTATGGATAGAATCGTAATGTACTTTCTTCACCTCTAGTATGATTTCTCTTTTAAGAACAACAAAAACAGCATCGCCAGTTAAACTGGTTTAACAGTGCTTTTTAAATACAGGTGTTGTTTTAATTGTTTTTGTAACTTTTGTATAACAAGATTTAACATGGCCATTGACGTTTAGTTAGGCTCCTTGAATTCCTTGCTGGGAGAAATGTGAGGGATGAATTAATTAAATAAATGCAATAACAAACTAAGATAAAATGGGATCAGTTTACACACAATCCCAGGGATCCATGAGAGAACCACTGGGCAGTTGATGGCTTCTGTGTCAGCAGGCTGGTGCATCCATTCTGGGTTTTAATCCAAACTTTAAAGGAGCTATTACCAAAGTATCATAGAATCATAGAGTTGGAAGAGACCATAAGGGCCATCTAATTCAACCCCCTGCTATGCAGGAACTCACAATCAAAGCATCCCCACCTTGCATAGCTCCATCAGAGCACAAAGTTAGAGACAGATGTAAATGGATTTTAAAAAGTATTTTTACAAAGAAAAGAAACAGAATAATGAGAGGCAAGAAAAGAAGAAAGGAAAAAAGAGGATGAGAAATATGTAGGTTATGGACAAAGGCTAGGTATAAACATTGCTATACGCTGATCTATTTGCCAAAACATATTCTTGACGTTTACATTTATAAAATACTTGTTCACGTTTTAGCTAAAACAATAAGATCTTCTGGAAATTGAGTCCTAGATGGTGAATGTTTATCTTTTTAATTTCAGATATAAGTCTTTCTGTAACAGTGAAATCATCCCATATGCATGATCCTATAATATTGACTGTCAGTCTAATAATATATCACATAAATTAGTAGAATTAAAAGATATAGCCTTGCTAGTCTGTAGAATCATATGTAGAGAGATCTTGTAGCACCTTTGAGACTAACTGAAAGAAATAAATTGGCACATGAGCTTTCATAGACTTCAGTCTACTTCCTCCTAAATGCATCCGAGGAAGCAGACTGAAGTCTGTGAAAGCTTAGGCTGCCAACCTCTTTCTTTCAGTTTGTGTCAAAGGTGCTACAAGATCTTTCTACATTATCACATAAGTGTAAATTTTTAAAATGTACATCTACAAATTCCAAATATTTTTATAACAAAAACTTAATATGTTGTTACCACTTCCAGCCGAAAGAGAGAAACCACTGAATACATCCACACCATAAAGGATATTATCTGCATTATGACACCAACATTTAGTTGAATCCCACATAGTTTCTTACTAAAAATGTGCCCAATATACTCCAAGCATAATTTTTTTTTTTGCAAAACATGAATTTACCAAACAGAATTTTAGGCACAAGGAGGCTTTAGATATTGAAACAAGGACAATTCTTCATTGGTTAATTTGTATAGGCTTCTTGAAAATCAGTTGGGAAAAAAAAAAGGATCCATATAGCCCCTATTTTTTTTAAACTATGGTTACTTAACTGTGTATTCAGTCACTTCAATTTAATGATTTAATAATGTATTCTATCATTTTAATAAAAGAAAATTCAATGTTAATTAAAACATAATAATAATAATGGGCCGAGTGCTTGTTAGTCATCTAAATATCTGTGCACTAATTGGGTAGAACTCTGATGTCTGCTTTACTGTTCAGTGAAAAATTTATTAGAATACTTCCTGTACATTTTTTCTTTTATAGTTCTAAAAGTAAAAGAGACTTACATTTTAAAAAAATGAATGCTGAAAGTTAGGAACCTGGGAACTTCCCTGCAGAGCATAGAACTCCAGAGGCTGCAGCCACAGGCTTTTTCTAGAGAGATTTCATGTCTGTTCACAGCTTGACATTTCAATATCTCAAAGATCAAGTGCTGGAGCTGGGATTGATTGCATTTTCACATTTCTTGGTCTCTACAGTACACTGCGTATGTAAAAACTACACCTTGAGAGTCTTTTCAATGGTCACTTGTGTGCAAAGTACACTCACAGGGTTATTAATTTTTTTAAACTGTACTTTGTGAGCACTCATGAGGAAGATCCACTTTAGAATGCTGACAGTGAAATACCTGCACATTTGCTAACAATGCAAGCTTATCCACATTTGCCCAAATGTATATTCCACTGTTCTGGGACTGCACCCTAAATATAACTTTTGACCTCAAATATTTTAGCAGTTGACTTTCACATCCCCAGTGAAGTCAATGCTTAGACAGGCCATGTTATCTCATTTGCAGGCTTGCAACAAACATATAGTCTTAACTGCACATCTGACCCCTAAATCCCACCTTAGTAGCCATTTGGCCATCCAGAGCAACAGGGTTGTTCTGCTAGTAAGCAGGATACTGCAGAATAATGTGGCCAACCCCCTGTCATGCCATAGAGTGAGGCTGTTATAAAGAATTGTGATAGATTTCAGCAAGCACTTCTGCTTGTGCTTCCCACAGCATTGCTCAGTGGCCAGAGGGAGGCTGGTAACATCATTCTGCAGTCCCCTGCTCACCATTACAAAGCACTTCAATTGTTCTGAATTCCCACCTGGCTTCTAAGGTCTGTTTCAGGGTCATTTGTGCTTGTGGCAATAGTGCCATGATCACACATGAGAATACAAAGCACTTACATTGTCCTAAGGGTCTTGGGTCCCTTCTGGGATAAAGGCGGCATAAAAATGAAATAAATAAAGAAAATACATAAATAAGTGTAACCCAAGAACAAGCTTTCCACCACCTCTCTCTGACCTGATATCAATTTAATATAAAATGGGATGTGTCCGACAAATAACCCAAACAGGAGCTCCCCTAGCACAGGAAACCAGCTATGCCAGGTTGTACTGGATAGCTCAGCCTGAGAGAAGCCCAAGGCACTCAAGCCATGATGGGATCTCTCAAGATCAGAATCAGTATAATCCCCACACTATGGAGAGGTGACAGTGAGCTAGACTGGGAGATTGCTTGCATATCACAGGCAGAGGGAGTTTCCTTCTGGGAACAAAACACTTTTCATCTGAGAATATTTACACTGATTGTCCAATTGTTACTGAATACCCCAACCATTCTTCTCCTCTGGAAATACCATTTAGCAATGAAGTAATCCATTAATCCCAAGAATACTACCCCAGGATGTGATTTTGAGTATAAATGTAAGTGCTTTGGCACTAGCATTTTGATCTAGTTTGGAGCAGGATAGAACCTCTGTCTGACTTTTGCTAGATTCCTCAATAAGCCGTTCACTCCCACTTGTCGTGGCAGCTATTTAGCCATTTCCATTTCAGATGCCCCAGATTGGAGCTACACTTCAAGAAAGGTAACATTACCTCTTAGGCAACCCTCAAAGTCATTATTTCTACTACAATTGTTCATTATTCTTGTGTGTATGTGTGTGCGAGAGAGAGGACAGAGGTAGCTTCTCCACCCAACCAAATGGCCACAGCAGGATGGGTGGTGAAGAAATTGTCTCTGTCAGTTGTTGCATTCCTGGGACCTGTTTGCATTGGAAGGTAATTGATGCCTCCTTACACAATCCTGTAAAAAGTACAGTCATTGGCACAATCCCAATAGAACTCCAATGAGTATCCTGCTTCTTTTGCTCCATGTGTTTGGAACACTTTGCCTCTTGAACTGTGGCATGCAGCAACAGTTTTTAGATTATGTGACCTTTTTTTACAAATTGGCTGCTCCAGATTAATTTTATTGATGTTGCTGGTCACTGCTTCTGCCCACCTATCTGATTCTGAATATTTGTTATGGTTTTATATGCATTTTATTTGTATTTTTATTCTATGCCCCCCGATGCCTAACGTCTTTTATTAAGCAGTATATAAGTTGTGTTACACAAGCAGATAAAAATATATGATGAGCAAGCATGTGAGCAAAGCCTCAGGGCATTGTCATTCAATGCACACATTTCAGAGCATCTTACATGCTTTGCAAGCAGAAATTCTTGCATTAATTCCCATCTTCAGTCAACAGAATCTTAGGAAGTACAGTCGGAGAGGCCAGAAAACACCCTTATCTGAGATTTTGGAAAGGAGCTACATAATAGGCGATATCATCATCATCATCATCATCATCATCATCTTATTGTGTGAGCCAAAGCCATGACAAAAAGCTTATCAAAACTTTTAAAACATTAAAAACAAATGGCACAAAGTTACAAGGGTGAAAGACATAATAGGTAATAGTGAGACCAACTATGACTCAGCATATGGCACTTCATATAGTGTTACTATCACAATGCTTCCCAGCAAAAGGACCCCAGGGGAGTGAAGACGTGTCCCATTATACACCGCAGAGGGTGAGAACAGTGTTTTGAAGTCCCAAAGTGATGTTCAACCAGTAATAAAAACAACAAATTGACGGCATATGGATAACTTGACTAAAAAGCATTATGCGCCTGAAGGATTTTGGATTGGTAATTAAACCCTATTTTTGTTTTCTTTGTACACAATGCACAGTACATGTTTTGCAGAAATGCTTCCCTCTTAGTGCTTTTGATCCCAGAGGCTCCTCCTAAAGTATGTCTTCCAAACACATACAATTCACTGCCTCTTGACCATTATGAAAGTCCAGTGGAATGAGCTCCATCTAATTGCTTATTACATCTGCTGCTTTTCTCTTCTTTAGAGAATTGTGAAAGGGTACAGACATTTTCCAGGAAATACAATGAAGAGATGCTGTTTGTCTTGTTGACTGGTCTATTTTCTTTTATTTTTATTTTAAAAAAAAGACTTGCAGTAAATGTTACGTGTCAAAATAGTTTTAAAAAGACACGAATGCGATTAAAACATTAATCTGTTAAACAAGATGGAAATTATTGTGTTTAATATTCATGCCATACTTATATTTACACATTAAATAAAAAAAATACCCATTGATCATTATAAAAGTGGGTGCAATTTTGCCTTCTCTTTTTGTAAACATTGTGTACAATTCCAGATCTTACATAACCTTTTGTAAATTTACACTTATGGATGAATTTATAGATTTTCACCTTATGAAGGAACCAGATCTTACATGGCAAATTATTTCCTGCCCTTTTAAGACTCTGGCTTTTCTCTGATTATTAATTGCCATTTTGGGGGAGGGTAGAAATCTAGGCTATTTGTGGCTATTTATATTCATTACTTCCAGGTTTTTTTCCAGTGCTATTCACCTGTTACAGACGCCAAAATAAAGCGCTTCGGGTCTCTTTGGAGGTAGCTGTTAAATGATGCATGCATACTAAGAATCGGAAGCTGCACCAAGCTGCACTCCAGTGCTTAGGATGGGATGTGGCTTTGGTGCAACCTCCGACACTTAGGACCATGCATCTTTAAATAGCAACCTCCAAAGACACCCAAAGCAGCTTTATTTTGGCAGTCTGTAACAGATTCAGCTACCTGCTAATATTTGGAATGTGTTTTCCCACTCCTGGTTACAACTTAACTTTTTTCTGTATTAATGAATATAGGTGATTTCATTAACTGGTATCATGTAGTAAATTCAGAAGGATATCATCATGCAACTGTCTATCCATCTGACATTTTGGCATTAGCAGGAGCAAAGTCAATAAATAATAAAATAATAATGAAACTGAATTTCCTCCTCATTATATAGTGATCCTAACATACACAACTGGATGACCACAGCATGTAGTAAATCTCTAGATCATCGTTGTGCTGTGCAACTATGTGATCACTGTGCAAAACGAGGGGAATTTCAAAAGAAGAGGAATAAATGAATAAAAAGCATTTTCATAAACATTGTCAAGAATGTATCAAAAACCATTTTGACACTGAAAAACTACTGAGTAGTTCAGTTCATCTTTATTCCAATGTGGATTATTTCATTCAAAACCCTGCAAAAATATTAATTGGTTTAATGAGAATATCGCATTAGTAGAATAATTCCCTTATAGCCTATTCTATTCCCAACAATTAGATCCATTAAATCAATTGGTGGATGTTGAATGAACACTAAAGCAATCCCATTCATTCAATGGTCCCCTGATGAGACTGCCAAGAGAATTCAGGCCAAGATTTTCTTTCCCAGTTAAATAATCTTAGGGCATTTCTTCTCTAAATTTAGGTTGCTTATCCCTGCACCTCTCTTGATCCAGGAGTGAACAAATCTATGAGTAGATTTCTGCAATTAATTTAATATATCTGGCTATTATTTTGCCTGCAAGGGCAACTTTACCCCCATCAATATTTCAAAAGTAATAAAATCCTCGAAAGAAGATCATTTAACGGAGTGCTGTTTGAATTTCAAGGAGCCATTATGTTTAATAGCATAAGAAAAAACTATTATAAGTGAGTGGTTACTTTTTATTTTTGCATTTAGTCCACCTTGGGAGTAATTTGTTTTGTTTTTCATGCTCTAACAAACAGTAAAGCTGTTAAAAGAACGTTTCTCATTTTGAATAACGGTCTCATTTATATTAATATCTTTCAACATAGTATAGACGGATGACCATTTTGCAAAGTGTCAAAAGGGAAGGGGAGGAGGAGAAGCGTGATGTCAACTTAGGTCTCATAGCTTGCAAATAATTAAACACTCATTGCAAGAGATAATCCCCCTAGAGTTAGCCACTTTATGGTCTTCTCAGATTGGATGATGATGAGATGATGATGATGATGATGATGATGATGATGATGATGATGATACACTATTCTGCTGCTGTCCATTTCTTCCACCCTAGTTGCCCTTGCAATAGTTCGTCAATATCCTGCTCTACTACAGGGATTTTGTAGCACCTTTACTTGTTTATGTGTTGACTATATACCCCATCTTTTTTCTGGTATGGGATCCAAGGCACCTAACATAATTTAAAACAAGATTAAGTTGAAATCCTATTTTACAAAGTTTAAAAAAATTAAATAACAGCATTATTTAAAAATATGGTTTAAAAAGTTAAAACATATTTAAAACATCATTACTAAGAAAATATAAGAAATATAGCAAGCACATCACTTTACACCCACTACTGCTATTTCATTTAAATCTCAAAGGACTTCACCTGCTGGCGGAAAGAGAGCAGCAAGGGGGCCAGACAGACCTCCTGTGGAAGGAAGTTCAACAGCCTAGGAGCTGCCATGGAGAAGACTTTTTCCATGTCCTCAAAAAAACATGCCTGTGAAGGTGATTGAAGATGAGAGAATGCCCTCCCCTGCAGATCTTACAACCTGATGTAAAGTTGAAGGCTTTCATGGCCGGTATCCATACGTTTTTGTGGGGTTTTCGGGCTATGTGGCCATGTTCTAGCAGAGTTTCTTTCTGACGTTTTGCCACCATCTGTGGCTGGCATCTTTAGAATTGTCTTATATAGGGAAGTAAGGTGGTTGAAACTACCAGAGAAAAACAATATTGTAGCATACCCTTTGATAGACTGAGTCTAAAGCTAGTATTCAGTATCAGTTACTGAGGCCTGAAACAGATGGGCCAAAAGAAGCAGGTTCCAGCCACTTTGGAGGCATGGCGTTCAAATCATGCATACCTCCAATGCAGCCCAATGCCTCTCTGATGCTGCACTCCAGTCCTTTGGACAGGAACAAAATGAAGCTGGGATATTCTGGCTCCTGGTGGCATGGATTGAGGCCAGTGGCCATGGCCCACTTTGGGAGTGACCCATGTGATCAGCATAGTCCCCATCTGCTTGTAGCTGGAGCAGACTCGGGCCACTCCTTCCCACCTAACTGCTCCGGCCCTGAGTTAAATAACCAAAATCCACAAAACAGTGATACCTTTATTCAGCAACCAAAATGCATAAAATACATGATGCGAACTTTCAAAGCTCCAGTGGCTTCTTCATCTGGCAAAGATATTGAAAATCATACAGGACACAATTTTTAAAAACATGACAAGGTTAGTTACAGGCCTGCATTTTCTCAAGGCGTTGTTGGTGTGTTGTTCTGTAAAGGAATATCTATGCAAGAAGGCCCCTCTTCCTTCTGGCCATGCGGCACTGGGAACAAATCATTCCAAAGTTCAAGAGATAAAATTTGAATTCTGTTAGCAGTACAAAGATGTACCATATATACTCGACTATAAGTCTACTTGATGTATAAGTTGAGGGTAGGTTTTGAGGCCAAAATTATTGGAGAGGCCCTTCTCTCAGTCCAAGATGTCAGTTTTAAGTGTACATATCATGTTTGGTCAAAGTTAGATTAATAAATGAGTACAAAATACAGAAATCCAAAGTACTTGTTCAGGAGGTCCTGAAGTAGTTAACAGATGAGTTTCAGAAGGTTAGTGCTCTATTTGCTTTGGTCCCATTAGGTAAGAATTTAAATATATATTAAATACATTAAATACATATTAAAAACTGTATTCTTTTAAAGCTTTATTTAAAAACATAATCTCTTACCAAATTTTCACTTTAACCATATGAAACTATATACATGTAAATACATTTAAGGTGTGCAAATGAAGTTGTAATTTAAAGGTATAATTTTTATTTTGCTAGTTGTTTAAGGCATAACTATTATCATTACTTGCAGTGATACATGGGAATTACAATTTATGAGTAACAATAGTACAAAAAACATTACTAAGGATTCTGTATGGTGTTCTATAGGAGGAAATCAATGTGGGAGTGGCACCATGGATTACATGCACTAAGTAACACCAACCCTAGTGATGCCACTGATTGTTTTATTTAATGCCAGGATAAGAACTCATTTCATCCACAGATGAGTGTCTGAACGTACTTCTTGTTTTGTGCAATTTGCCTATGTGCCACCAACAACAGTTGAGAAATCAGATATTTATTTTGTAATTTTGCGTTATTGTCCATAACCAAAGTTAATCTATTCTCTTAATTTTCTCTTTTGTGATTTCTTCCATCTTTCGTACATGGTTCCTAGGGCATTCCAGCTACATGTGGGCTAGATTACTCTTTTCCTCACATCTCCTCCAAAAACCTGGCCATATTTTATGACACTGGAGAACTAATTTAGAGGGAATATCACGCCACCTATAAACAGGTTTGTAATCTCTTTCTCTAATAACTGCAGAAATTGATCTAAAAAGGGCTCTTACATATGTAAGATGTGGACAGTAGCTTTTTGAGCTATTAGTAAATTCTCCAATGATGTCAGAAAATGGGGAGCTGTTAACAACAAAGAAATATGCAATCGTTTTTCTAGAGACCATCTTTCAGTGACAGGTGTCATCAGTGAATATAGCATTTTTTAACTTTTAATTCTTCTCAAATACTGTTAAAACTAGAAATCTATGGGTTGCTAAAACGATTACTGTTATTTTTGTATTAGCTCCATCTGCAATATACTGGAGACATTTATGAACAAAATTGTGCATGGATTTGTTGGAAGAAAAGCTTTTGCACTCTAATTTTTGTACTTTGAAAAATTGTTTGAATTGCTGAGAAAGGTTTGATAAGTGAATTTCAACTTCAAATAACTGATACAACTGCATGCTTTAGAACTAAACGAATCCATCATTCTTCTTCTCTCCCACTCCATCTAAGTCCTCCACATTGGAGTATAGCTGCTTGCTCTTAAAATGTCTTGCCATAATCCTAGATTATCTTTGCTTAATATATACATGCTTCTAAATACTCATTCCTTTTCCACTTGGTTAAATTATATTTCCACCTCCTTTACACATGAAGTGCTTTGAGACATATCATGCACAGGGTAAAGAAGTATCATTAATTTTTGGGTTGTCTTTGGTGAGTGCACTGTCTTCCACAGTCTTATACCTCTCCCTGTGCAGCCACTGGAGGAAGCACAATCATGCCAGATGGATGAGGAAGACGGCATCCTCTCATTTCACAGATGTTGGGAAAATATTGGATAAAATCTTCTATGAGGAAAGATAGAATGTTTTGATATAATGCATATCACCAGAATGTTTCATAGGCTCCATACTTATTCCCTCCCCCGCCTAATTTTAATCAACATTAACAGGGAAGCAGAACTGAAGGCCCTGAGTAAGGACCTTTTTAGAGTAAGGAGAATTCCTGTGGAGATGATCTGGCCCATGGACCCATAAAATCACAGTACTATAATGGAGGCAGGGCTCAGAAAGAGAAGTGCCATCCTGTGCCAGCTGGTGGGGAATGGATTTGTTCAGAGCAGCATATGGATGTGAGCTAATCTCATTGTAATCTTGGAGAGCTTGCTTTGCTCCAGTGGACATTTAAGACCCACTGACTTTAGAAAATACCACCTCTTGGTGGGCATGAAAATGGATAGAACTGTTTTGTTTACTTTCAGATAGGGTTTGATGCCTCCTGATCCTTTTTTTTTTTTTAAACATCCCAATATTGATTTTAAAAAATGCCTTTAATGGCACACACACACACTGTATATATCTCCAGAGGGGTTGTAGTTTTAGTTATAAGTGCTGTTTGTCTGTAGAAGGGCATTCTGAAACAGCAACAACAACAACAACAGCGATTGGTAGTTACATCCTATTACCAAAACATCAGTGTGTCCATATGTACATTGAGATAAAGTTGAGATCCTACATGCAGCGGGTGTGGTCTAATGCACAGTTCTATGTTCACCTCTACATATGTCTTCTGGAGGGGCTACCATTGCTGCTGATACTTACTGTTGGGCAGGGAAGGGAGTAGGGAGGCAACTCAGATGGTGAGGAACCACCTCATCTCATCTTAGAGTGGGAAGGAAATGGCAATATACTCACAGATAATGGCAATATACTCACCCCTCCCATGGTGGTGGAGGTTTTGAACAATGTACAAAAAGCTACAGATAGCACCTTGAGTTCCTTCCAAAAAGACATATCACACGAACCACATTTAGGAGCATGCATGTCACTAACAGGATTCTGGTCCCATCTTACTCCAGGCTACTGTGAAAAGACTGTTACAATGAGAGCCTGATCTTAATTTTATTACTACTGTACTGTTAAACCCTGATTATTCAACTCATGCTTCCAAGAGGTGATGGTAATTTAATTGCTTGATTAATTACACAGCTTGGTGAGAGAACACAGGTATATAGAATGTTTGTCCTAGGCTGGGGCATTTGACAAGAGGGAGATATTAGTTTGGATACTGGGTTTGGAGACCCTATATATGTAGCCATCCATTCAGTTTCCTTTCCTCCAAAGACTTGCATACAGATGGGCACTGCCATTTTGACATCATGGACGCGCAGCGTGTGGATGTTGCGCACTGGAAGTGGCACCGCGAGTGTGCACCTCGCGCCTTGCGACGCCTCTTCCGGGGCCCAGGAAGAAGCCCCATTTTGGTGCTTCTTTGTTGCTGCGCCTGGGAACCGCGTGGTTTGGCTGCTGCGGTTCCCGGAAGCAGCAACCAGCAGCGGCGCAAGACCGCCCATTTTGGGCGGTCTGTAACACGCCTATGATGCTATAAAATTATGCAGTTTTCTTGGGAGAAAATTTGCCTTAGCTTTTGGCTTGTTTTTTAATTTAAAAAAAATTAAACATAATATTAATATATTGGTTCTGATCTCTGCATTGTAGTTGGCCCCCCCCCCCCCCCCCCAAATATATAACAAATACATGTTCCTATGTGCATTTGAAATACATTTAGGATATTTTAAAAAATAATTTTATTAACATACAAAATAAAAAATTACAAAATAAAA